>NC_056751.1:723158886-723221386 GCF_019279795.1 Protopterus annectens | reverse complement strand
CCAAATCTTCACAAAGACATGATGGCAGAACAGGTTTTAACCCAGTACCTGCCAAGCCTCTTGAATACATTTCCCTTACATGTCTTTAAAGATAAGTTGGATGACTGAGTGCATATCCACAAATTTACTTCAGTTTTGATCAATATGAGCCCCTGGAGCAAGAAGGTACCACATGAGGGGGCACTGGTAAGATGATAATGGTCATTAGAATTGATGGCCTTGGAATAACTAAGAAGCTATGAATCTATAACAGGATTGTCAAGGGGGGTATCTTTCTGTGAAAATAAAGAAGGTATGTAATAAGAAATAGAGAGCAAGCATAATGAAGAAGTAGGTATGTAATAAGAAATGGAGGGCAAGCATAATGAGGAAGTATGTATGTAATAAGAAATGGAGAGCAAGCATAATGAGGAAGTAGGTATGTAATAAGAAATGGAGGGCAAGCATAATGAGGAAGTAGGTATATAATAAGAAATGGAGGGCAAGCATAATGAGGATGTAAGTATGTAATAAGAAATGGAGGGCAAGCATAATGAGGAAGTAGGTATGTAATAAGAAATGGAGGGCAAGCATAATGAGGAAATAGGTATGTAATAAAAAACGGAGGGCAAGCATAATGAGGAAGTAGGTATGTAATAAGAAATGGAGGGCAAGCATAATGAGGAAGTGAGGTGAGCAAACAGGGTAAGGAAAACAAAGAAATAGTAATGATTACAGAGAAAGAAAAAGGCCAATCTAATGAGAAAAAAAGATTTGAGAAGACGGGTAGACAAACTGATTTAGATAAGTAAGAGAAATAGAAAAAGAAGACTTTATAAGACAAGAACAGATGTGACAAATAGGTGTAGTACCCAGTGCTCACAGTCCTAGGAGTCACCCAAGCAGTGGACCAAAGCTCCTGACTCCTTCCAGGGTGGGTAAGCTGGCAACAGCCACTGTCATCCATTCTTCTGCACCACTCCCTCCAGTGCCTGGGCAGGTAGTCAAACACAGGTCACCAGAGTCACAGACAGGGATTCATCCCTCTGTACCATAAGAGTAGAGCGAACAAAATAACAACTGAAATTAAATATGTCCTTCATGTTAAATGCCCAGGTTACCCTAAACTTTGATCAAGAAGATAATGTAAAAATATTCTTTAATTAGAAACACAAACACAAGAACACAAATATTATGTGCACTGCTTTCAAATCAGTAGAGCTTTTTGCAATGTTAATAAAACTTTCTGAAATTTTCCAGGAGTGTAAAGCTTTCAAAAATAAACTATTCAATTGTTATTGTGAAATCATTGGCTTATTTTCCCACTTTTTAGGAGTACAGAATTCAACTCAGGCAGATACAATGAAAATACAAATATTATTTAAATTATTAACATTAGAGATCTGAATATTTAAAATACATTAACACTTTTACAATTTCCATGCAAGATTTAAGTAGTTTTGCCCAGACAGTGGGATTATGAAGCAATTAAAAAAAATAATACACACACACACACAAACACACACACACACACACACACACACACACACACACACACACACACACACACACACACACACACACACACACACACACGCGCACACACACACACACACATATCTGTTATTTGTTTAGAACAATGCAAACACTCAAAAGAAGATGATGCCAGTATATGAGGACTATAGCAAAAGTTATGAAATATCATACATTGTGAATAACAACATTTTAAGAAGGGTACCCTACCATTTTTTCTCCCAGTTAACCTCCACATTTTCTAGCAGTAGGTAATGCATCCAGAAATTAAAAGTATGAGGTTGAGTATAATATGTTTAATTTATCAGACTGTTATAAATACATGAGATTTGGTGTTTCTGTCTGAGATTAAATAGCAATGATTGGATCATCTTTATTATATTGTGGTCAAAGACAATCACAGAGGCATGTGAGCCAACTGCTATATCAATTAAGTTAAACAATGGGTATAAATTGCTGCTAGTTTTTTGGCAATGTAATGTTTCATAAAAGGTGCTATCATGTAACTTAATGAGCTGTAAAGGTTTATCATCTATGGTAATGTTTGATTTCCCAAAAACTGGTTGATATTCTTTGAACTCAAACTGAGAGTCTTTGTGTTGCGTAAACTTGCCAAATTCCACAATCAAATGTTTGATGGGCATAGAAAGTTCTCAGACGTGAACAAATGATTGATCCAGAAAGAAACAGCTGATTAATACCTAAATCAGTTACTTGAACTTAGCATCTTTACCCAAGATTGTGTATTGGATTTATGGCACTGAATTTGTCCTGATATATAAATGTTGTAATGGAGAGATAAAAATTTAGATTTTGAAGTTTGAGGCCTCCCTTAGATTTGAGGTTCTTCAGTCTGAATAAACAGTAAATGCAAGTTAGAAAGTTTTTGTTGCTCCATAAGAAATTTAAGATGTTATTATTTTTTTTAAATATTCTGACAAAATTCTAGAAATTGTCTTTTTTAACACTCTTCAACAGATGTACTGCTACCTCTCCAGCTTATCGCCATGCCCACCAACTCTCTCTCTCTGGGTACCTTATAGCTCCTTTCTGGCAATCTCACACATATACCTTCACCAGGCAAGTCCCCCCAAGTACTCAGAAATTTGGCCTTTTGCAGCAAGTCAAAAGAGTTAGAGAGCCAGGGGTCTCCAGGAAGCATCAGAGAAGACAATGGCTGTCATCATGTTGTAGTGGCCAGTCAGAATCCCTACACAGAGGACTGATATTGAGTGACATCAGACCTTATAGCGACAGCATCTGTCTACCATGAAGAGGACATGATGTCAGTCCTCCTCATTATACCATTACCTGTGAGTCTCTTGGCCACCACTAGAGGTCACACAAGGAGTGATCCCTAACCAAGCCCAGACCCCCACCACACTGAATTAGGACAGATGATCATCTGCCACTTCATCCAGTCCACAAACTGACCAGCAGCACAGATGGATGCATTTTGCTGTATGTCAAAAATAAAATGTCTTAGGAACAATTTCATTTTCAGAACTGACACTCCTGTTAATGTACTTCATTTCATTTCACTCCAGTAATTTCAGTCAGTTCTGTCTTTGTCCACAACAGCATTAAAGTTAGAGGAAATAAACATTTCAAATTATGTTTATATTTCTTACCCAGATATTTAATTTCTTTCAAAGAAATAATTAGTTGACACAGTACCACTTTAATAACTTGGTTGTTTGAATTTAGGGAAATAAGATAGATTTCTTGGCATTCCACTAATAGTTTGAGATATTACTAGTTTATTTCTTCTAGTAGGTGATAAACACGGTCTTGAAATTCTATACTTTTGTACATTCTTTAAGGATAACATGTGCACTTAACAGAGCATTCAGCACACTTCTTAGATTTAATTTCCAAATATTTCTTCAGGCTTAATACAAACAATGCCAGTGGGAAGTGACTATTAGAAGTTTCCATGTTGTTTATGAACCTGGCTTCACTATACACTTGTATCCTATTATACAAGTACCGTCACACATCCAGACAGAAGATATGACCTTGCAGTTTATAACTCAACATTAACAACATATCTTACTTACCATAAACAAACAAACAATAAGTAGAACTATGTATCTTTCCAGTTTCATCTCTGATTCTGGAAACATATTTTCCATGGTCTTCATTCTGAATATTCTTAATCTCAAGGGTACCATTCTCATATAACTGGTATATTCTATGACTTGGAAGGCTGCCATTGAATACAGTGCCGTTTTTAATGTGAGCGATGCGTTTTAAATTCCGTTCCCACTCTACGTTTGAGCCATTATTTATAAAACTGTAATCATCCAGATGAAACATAACGGAAGCTCCTAATAGTGTATTAAATGATTCATCGCAAGATTGCATACCTATTAAAATGAAAATAGGAAACAGAAAAAAATTAAGTTAAATATTAATACACAACATGTCAGTGTGAACTTGATCAATTTTGTAATATAGGACACTTTAATAACTCAGTTATTTGAATTTAGGGAAACAAGATAGATTTCTTGAAATACCGCTAATAGTATGAGATAAATTTAACATAAGTTACAAATATAAAAACCTCCACTGTCTGAATTATAGCACATTTTAAAATTTTGTTCACAAAAAACATTAACAGGGATAAACATAAATGATAGTGTTAAATAAAAAATACTGTAATAAAAAGATCAATACACAGGAGGTTCAGGTTCAGGTACTTTACTAGTGTACACCAGGAGGCAAAAAAACATACAAGTACAGCATTTTGTCTAAATAAAACAGGAAGTACACAATTTTTATAGTCTTTCTTGTTAGCCATTGCCTACCAGACTGACGTGGTCAGTCACAAGTTATTTTACATAATTTTAGCTTACAATATTCTATTCGTCAGAGGTGCTGATACTACATTTTGCTTAAAAAAGAATTTTGGTAAACAACGTGGCCTTGCTAGCCACCTGGTTAGTTATAATGTCCTTATATGAAAGTTGCCACTCAAGGTTCTAAGCTAATTCGAGCACAATAGCAGATACAATTCTCAACACATTTCTCTAACCAACTCTTTGTTTCATGTATCACTTCTTCCTTGCAGCTGTGTGTTATCTAGGAACATGTACAAGGCCAATTGTTCAAGCAGGATAGAACAGAAGATTCTCATTATTTTACACTTTAATTTCCTGACCCAGCAGATAATCACTTGTGGAAAGCATAAACATTAACTTTTGCTGTGCTAGCGGCTGCCGGGGTCAGAGGACAACTTGCAGAAAGCATACTGCAGTTTCTTGCAGTTTCATATGAATTCATTTTTCTTGTCATAACATTAATAGAATAAAAATGTGTTAATCCCTTCTTTGCTTCTAATAAGCACTAAACATATACATTAATACATATTTTTCTAACATTTCCCCCCTGTTAATACTTTTTATTCTATTCTCAAAAGCATAAACAGTTTTATTTCTTCTCCTAACCTCTTCCACTTAGGATTTGCAGTTAAGAGAGTCATTCAGTTTAGACTTCGGAAAGAATTTCATTTGGAACCAGTTTTTCAAGTTCAATGTCTTGATACAGGGTTTCAGAGACAGACATATCTATGAAATCTTTAATGAATCTTTTCATGCAGGGAATTCCACAACAAATACATGCTCCCAATAGGAGTAAACCTACACAAATGGCAATCAGAATGTTCATTAGGATGGTACCCCACCACCCCCAAACAAATTCTGGAAAAAGTTTGTCAGTGGGTTTGGGCCTGGTTTGGTTATGTCTGACACTTGCTGAATCACCTCTAGATGGTTATTAATCTCATGGTTATTGTCTGGTATATAAGAACAACATTCCTCTTTTATCAGCGCTCACGTACCACCTCTCGCCGCCAGGGTGAAGTCAAGAACCATACGATTTTGCAACACAACATTTCTCATGGCATTTAGTTCATCAGTCACTAATTCGAGAGCAGAAAAAGTTGCATTACTCATTACTTCAAGAAGTTTCGACAGTTTTCTCAACTCCCAAATCAATTTTACTGCGCCATATGCTGGGAGTATACCTGCCCAAGATATAACAGCGTCACTCAAGTCCATATGTGTCAATTTGTCTTTGTCCTTCACGGAGTTATGGTCTTTCCAGCTTGCTTCAATTCGCCCTACTGGATTCACAGGTTTCTCGATTGGATCTTCAGTTTTCTTGGTAATATCTCTTATGTTCCATATTTTTCCCAGAGGCAATTCTGCAGTGTGTCATATGGCTGGAACCAGGTAGCCCAAAAAACAACTGCCGGACCAATTCTCAGGTAGCCATTTGTATGCCCTTTTCCCTCACACAAAATAACAGTTTTCAACATTAGTGCTAATACGCACTCGCCCTGCATGAAACATTTTCTTATCTATGATTGACAATTGTTTAAACAAAACAGGATTTCTTTGCATTTCATTCAATGTCGTTTTCATTGAGTTCAAATATGAATCATAGTTAGTATTGCAAACAGTATTCCCACTACTAGTCTTAATATATAAACAGTAAAAGCACCTCGGACCCAGCGGTGAATAGCAAACAGTTTAATTGAGCAAATAGTTGATTAAAAAATGAACGCTGAAAGTTTTAACATAGACGTTTTCATCCTGAACTTCGTCAGGACGAAAACGTGTATGTTAAAACTTTCAGTGTTAATTTTTTAATCAACTATTTCCTCAATTAAACTGTTTGCTATTCACCGCTGGGTCCGAGGTGCTTTTGTTGTTTATTGGTAATTTTTTTGGCACCCTCCATGGATTTGGTTTACTAGTCTTAATATAACATTTATAAGATATTGTTATGTTACAGTTACTCCAGCCCACCTGGAGAATATCGTTTTTATAAAAACACACAGTCCCCTTTTGTGTAATAGGTAAATACAATGCTATTTTATCCTGTGATCTCACAGTTGTAGTGTCAAAAAGCAGACTTTCCCAAGTCTCATTGATCCCTAAAGGAATAGCGGACATTAATAGTCCCCCATATGCTGTTGATATAGCTGTACAAATCCAGCAGTTTGAAATGTTTAAAGTCTCAGCATATACACGTTTAATTGCTAGGTACATGTTAAACTTTGGATGCCAGTCTATGGGTGATTCATCACGTTTAAACAACTTTACTTGTGTGGTTGAAAAAAGGAAAAACCACAACAAAAAGAAAATTGTCACTAGTACAGTTAATAAGTGTGCAATCAATAAGATGATCATGCAGCATTTTTGAGGTTGCTCCGCATTTCTGTTTGTTCTATTCTTGGCCATTTTGTTCTTGTTGTGTAACAGTTACAATGTTCTTATCACGTTGAAAGTTCTTTACTGGTTTACAATGCATCAAATGAATCCAAGAAGTCCTCTCAGCTACTCTGACCTCAGTAGGCATTGCCAATAATACCTGGTACAGTCCTTCCCACTTCGGGCTTGCCCAATTCTTCCTCTTTGTTACCTTCACCCAGACCCACGTGCCTGGGGCTAGAATCGCTTCCAATGGTCTGGTCTGTTCTTTATCTGAAACAGAGTTAAACTGCAAAAGAGATTTATTTGTTAACAGTTTCCTCATATAACTAGCTAGTGAACTATCAGTCTCCTGTTCTGCAGGCATGAGAGCTTTCCACTGAGGTACATAATATGCCCTCCCAAACACCATTTCAAAAGGAGTTAAACCCTTTGCATTTGGGACTGTTCGCATACTCAGCAGTGCCAGAGGCAGACAGTACACCCAGTTCTTCTGTGTCTCACTAAATAACTTTCTAAGTTTATTTTTAAGGACTCCATTGTGCCTCTCCACCAGTCCTGCAGACTGAGGGTGATAAGCACAATGGTTCTTCAGGGAAATCCCAAAGAAACGTCCCAACTGCTGTATGGTTTGATTCACAAAATGTGTGCCATTGTCACTATAAATCCTTTCTGGTATGCCGAATCAAGAAATAATCTCCTTTACGAGGGCTTTCGCCACTGTTGTTGCATCTGGGTTTTTGGTCGGAAAAGCTTCCACCCATTTAGAAAACATATCTACAATGACAAGGCAGTACTTTTTGTTATCACATTTGTTCAATTCTATAAAATCCATACAAATGGTATGAAACGGATATGGCGGTGTAGGAAAACTCCCTTGTTTAGGTTTTAATGCTCCTTGTGCATGATGTTTGTTACAAATATGACATGCCGCACAAAATTTTTTTGTATAATTTGTAAATCCATATGTTTGGAATATTCGGTTTACTAACTGTACCACCCCCCGTGTTGAGACATGGCACTGCCCATGGCTCAACAAAGCTGCATATCTAAACAGATTAGACGGCAAAATTGTTTTTTTTTTTCTTTAGAGATGTACAGTCTGTTTTCAAGGATTGCTCCTCGTCTTTCCCATTTTTGTTTCTCTGCTTTTCTAGTAAGCGTCTGAATTGTTTTTAACATTTCTAGATCTAAAATTTCAGAGGGTTGTAATTCCTCATCTAGAAGAAAAGTTTCTGAGTCTGAAGCTGCTTGCTTTGCAGCTGCATCAGCTCTCACATTACCTTTTGAAATTCTGTCCTGTTGTTTCGTATGAGCTACGCATTTGCAAATAGCTACTTTGGTAGGTAACTGAATGGATTCTAACAAATCTAAAATAAATTGCGCATGATTAATTGGTTTGCCACTAGATGTTATCATCCCTCTATTTTTCCGCTGCTGCATAAAAACATGTACAGTAGAAAAAGCATACTGACTATCAGTATATATGTTTACACATTTGTCTTTTGCTAAAGTGCAAGCTTGTGTCAAGGCAATCAATTCTGCTGCTTGTGCAGATAAGTTGTGTGGTAAGGATTGAGCTTCTAAGGTTTCAGTGTCTGTAACTACTGCATACCCCACTAGATTTTTTCCTGTAGGACCTCTTCTGCATGAGCTGTCCATGTAATATGTCACCTCGGCATTATCCAAGGGAATATCTGTGAGATCTAGTCTGGGTAATGTTTTCTGCTCAATTTCCTGCAGGCAACTGTTCGGTGTGCCATCCGCAGGGGTTGGGAGCAAAGTTGACGGATTTAATGTCGTGCATCGTACAATTGTCATATGAGGTTGGCTCAACAGTATAGTCATACAGAAAAGGTGTCTAGCAGGAGAAAGATATGCTACTTTTTCTTGCAGTAAAATTATCGCGACTGCATGAGGCACTCTCAATGTGAGAGGGTGGAATAACACTACTGAGGCTGAAGCCTGTACTGCCATTGCAGCTGCGACTACTGCTTGTACACAGTGGGGCAAGGATCGCGCCACTGGGTCTTACTGTGATGAATAGTAAGCTATGGGGCGTTGCTTATCCCCATGTTGTTGTGTTAACACTGATGTCATATATCCCTGCTTACAGTCTACAGTCTGAAAGAAACGTTTATGATAGTTTGGTAATCCTAAGACTGATGAAGAAGCTATCAATTGCTTCAACCTGCAGAAAGCTTTTTCTGCTTCAAGTGTCCATTGTAACAAATCTTGTCCTGCCATCAGCTTTTTGTATATCAAATCAGTCAGTGGAGCAGATTACAAAGCATAGTTTGGAATCCAACTCTGGCAAAAGTTGGTTGTTCCCAGGAAGGACATCATCTCCTTCTTGGTCGTTGGTTTGGGTGCTTGTAAAATTGCTGTTTTTCTATCCTCATCTAGTATTCTACCTTCTTTGGATATTACATATCCTAGGTATTTAACCTGCTTTTTCCAAAGCTGTAATTTGTTTTTGTTTACTTTGTGTCCCTGTGTTGCTAAGAATTGTAATAGTGCTATGGTATCCTCCCTGCATTGTTGCTGGGTGGGGGCTGCTAGCGAGATGTCATCTACATAAAGTAGAATCTGACTACCCCCCTGTGGGGTAAATCTAGCCAAATTACTAGCCATTTCTTGTGCGAATATTGTTGGACTCTCACAATATCCCTGTGGTAGTCGAGTATAAGTATACCTTTTCCCCTAAAATGTAAATGCAAACCAATATTGGCTATCAGGATGTATAGGTATTGAAAAGAATGCATTACTGATATCTACCACAGAGAAGTATTTCTGGTGAGGTTTCAAATCATTTAACAAAGTGTGTGGATCTGGCACCATAGGTGCTCTAGGTATCACTGCATCATTTACAGCTTGTAAATCTTGGACCATACACCATTCCCCGTTTGCTTTTTTAACAGGAAATAAGGGTGTATTATATGGTGAATCAGGAGATTCCACCAGTACTCCTTCCTTAAGTAATGCTGCAATTATAGGTTTGATTCCTATCTCCGCATCTTTTCTCAAAGGATATTGTCTCTTTTGCGGTCTAAATGCTGAATTTGGCGTAATAATAACTGGTCCTGCTGTTCGAATAAGTCCTACATCTGATTTGCCTGTTGAAGAATCTCTGGTATGTCACATAAGGCTTTTTCCTCTTCTTCTAATAAGAGTGCTAATTTTGTACTTCTGTTTTTAGTTAAACTAACATGTGGTAATCGATTAGATTTGTAAAGTGCAAGGAACTCTTGAGGTAATGAACAGCTAAGAACACTGTTCCCCTCAGTATCCCAGTACAGATTACGTAATACTAATCTGTTTGCACGATTTTTGAACAATTCTTGCTCATATTTCTTATCATGTCCTGGTGTGCTACATTAATACAGAGTGCAATGCAACAAATGTTGTCTGTCAGTGTCAAGGGAGGAGGATTTACTCATGGCTACGTTCATCAGTTCCTTGGTCACTGCCCCTGGACCAGTCGTAACCAAGTCCTGGCTGTACCAGTAAAAAGTTTCACCCTCCGGTCACACCACAAAAGTATCCATTTGTCGCTGTGCCTCCATACCCTGCATAGTTGGAACTACTGCTATGCCAAATATCTGCATAAGGTCCCTACCTAATAGGTTCACTGGACATTTTGCAGAAACAACAATTTTACTGTTTTGAGTCATACCTGAAACAGGGTCAGTTATTGCTATATCATGGGAAAGTGGCTGTCCATTTGCAGCTTTCACTAATATATAATCAGGTGATTCTGAATGTTCCGGCAACTTGGAGGGGTGTATCAGAGTCCGCGATGCCCCTGAGTCACACAGGAATTTAACTTCCTTCCCCTCTACCAGAAGTGTAACTTCCGGTTTTGTGTCTGCTAGGTAGAGCTCAAGGCTCAATAATGCTAAGTCTAAAATCTCATTTTCTTCATCTTCTACGTCTACTTGCACTTCCTCTACTCCTTCTATCACATTTACATTTGTTCTTTCTTTATTGTCTCTTTTTGATGACTCCTGACCCTCATATGGTGTACCATCATATAGTCAGTCCTCATCTCCCTTATCTTCTGTAGCTACCTTCTTATTTTGTTTACAATCCCTTGCTAGATGTCCCTTTTTCCCGCATTTAAAGCATTCTCCCTTTTTCTTCCTCTCTTCAAAATCTTCTGACCGTTTGTCAGATTGTTTGTTTCCCTGGGCATTTCTCTTACCCTTCTTGCCAGACTGTAATACATAAACCTCAGCTCCATCTTAAGCAGTGAAGACTTGCGCTTTCTTTTTCTTTTTGCTATTAAAGTGTCTTTCAGCATGTCTAGCATATTCAAGTAAGGCTTGTAACCTACTTGTTCGATGATCTATCATATGCTTCGTAATGAAGCTACTAACAGGTGCAATGCAACCTTTTAAAAATGCATTTTTCAATTGTTGTTCATATGGGGAATTATTCGTCTGATTTTCGGGAATTGTCATACTGCTGTGGTTATTGAAACATTCTAATAATCTGGCATAGTACCCATCTGCCGTTTCATTTTCTTGCTGTATACATTGATTAATACAAGTCCAGTCTGCTCTAGGTTTCCATTTTTCAGAGATTCGGTCTGTAAGGCCCTTCACTCTGTTGTCTAGTTCTGCGTCACTATGTGGGAGTGGCTTAAATTCTGCATTACGAGGATTCCAGGTGCCACAAATCATATGCCAATCTGGACCTACAATTTGTCTAACTACTTTTTCTACTTCTTCCCCATTTAAGTGGTAACTTAACCTCATGCCTTGTAAATCTTCTAAGAATTTTGCAAAATTAACTTTTGGATGGGGGATTCCCTCAGTAGCCTTCCGGATATCCTCCGGTGTCCATGGTCTATATACCAAGAGAGTCGGGTCCTGTCCGGCCTGTCCTGCCTGTGGATTTGGTACTTCTATGAGTGGACATATTTCTTCCTCACTCTCAGCTTGTAAATTCTTCTCTATTTGATATGATTCTATGTCCCCCTGTGTTTTACGTGTTCGGGACCTAGTCTCAATGGGATCTCTAACAAACGGTTTCGGTTTTGCTGGGATATCAGGATACAGTGGAGGTGGACCAGCTTGTCCACTCACTTCATATCCTAGTAAGGGAAGCGGAGGGGGCAGAGGACCCGTCGCTATTACTATGTTATTATATTCTTTGTCTAAGAACAATGCTTTTGAATTATTACTCTTTTGTTCCCTACGGTTTGCTTCCTCAATCCACCTGTGCGCCTGAGGAATGCCTAATTGTCGTTGTTTTTTTACCTGACCTTTCGCATCAGTTTTAAGCTGTTTAATAAGTATAACAAGTGAAGATTTGTCTAATTTACCATTAAATTCATATTTGTTAACCCATTTTGCATAATATCTAATATTATCAACACGTTGTAGTTGCATGTATTTTGTGTCTTCAGTTAGGGGTGAATCTCGCAATGTTTTAGTGCACTGATTTCCCATGTTATTCTGACTGAAAAAATGTTACGTAACCCTTCCTATCACGTGGTACCACGACTTTAGTTTTTCTTCACAGTTTATCTAGAATAACTGCCTACCTTATTCTGTTACCCTGATCTATGACCAAAAAAAACAGTAACTTTTCTGTCCCTGATCTGTATAACAAATCTGACAAAAAACATCATTTACTGTAACCTAGTCCCTGATCTAAAACAGAAAAAAAGCAAAATTTCTCCCTACCTGAGCATCTGTTATTGACCAGCAAGGTTCGAAGTGGAAATCCGCTCTTCAGTCACAGATCAGAAAGTGGCCAGCCTCTTTGAACGACAATTCAGTCGGAGGTCTTTTCTCTCAAGAAGAACCATTTTGGTGTCTTCTCCCGTATACGGTTTCCGACCACCGCTACGCTCTGATCCGTAGCCGATTTGAGGGATTCCGGTACACAAGGACCAATCTGTTAAATTAAAAATACTGTAATAAAAAGATCAATACACAGGAGGTTCAGGTTCAGGCACTTTATTAGTGTACACCAGGAGGCAAAAAAAGTACAAGTACAGAATTTTGTCTGAATAAAACAGGAAGTACACAATTTTTATAGTCTTTCTTGTTAGCCATTGCCTACCAGACTGTCGTGGTCAGTCACAAGTTATTTTACATAATTTTAGCTTACAATATTCTATTCATCAGAGGTGCTGATACTACATTTTGCTTAAAAAAGAATTTTGGTAAACAACGTGGCCTTGCTAGCCACCTGGTTAGTTATAATGTACTTTTATGAAAGTTGCCACTCAAGGTTCTAAGCTAATTTGAGCACAATAGCAGATACAGTTCTCAATACATTTCTCTAACCAACTCTTTGTTTCATGTATCACTTCTTCCTTGCAGCTGTGCGTTATCTAGGAACATGTACAAGGCCAATTGTTCAAGCAGGATAGAGCAGAAGATTCTCATTATTTTACACTTTAATTTCCTGACCCAACAGATAATCACTTGTGGAAAGCATAAACATTAACCTTTGCTGTGCTAGCAGCTGCCGGGGTCAGAGGCCAACTTGCAGAAAGCACACTGCAGTTTCTTTCAGTTTCATATTAATTCATTTTTCTTGTCATAACATTAATAGAATAAAAATGTGTTGATCCCTTCTTTGCTTCTAATAAGCACTAAACATATACATTAATACATATTTTTCTAACAGATAGAAAGACCAGCCAACTAGGCTGAAAGTCAATAAACTTTATTCGATAAGCAATTTCATGCACTTAGGCATGCGTATGAGACCAAACTTTAACCATGTTACATACTTTTTATTCATTAACAGAACTAAATTTGCTACTGAATAAGTCATGAGAGCAGAAGGTCATGAAAGCTTTTAATTGTATTACTTGTCCTGAGGTTTTAAGGTTTCTAATTATTATTTAGATTTTTCATAGTTGTAATTTCATTACAACTATTTTGCAAGGATATCCCATGGCCATATCATACCTTTTTGTATGGCCTCTACTAAACTGTCTTTGCAAAGGCATTAATGTCCTGTTATGAGAACTAGGCAATCTGCTTAAAGAGTTGATAGAAACAACTTAAAACTTAAAATAAATGTCCTGGAATTCATCGAGATTCTCTCTGCCCACACTAATTGGCTAATGTGGTTTAGGCAACTAGACTAGAGATAATCTGTGATTTAAAGAAAAGGTAAAGCCACATAAAGGAGCACCTCATCAGTGGCTAATAACCATTTTCTAAACTGAACACTGCACTGTCAGACCCGACAGTACGAGTATTCTTTCTCCAACCCATGCATCATTTTAGCAAATACAGCCACCTTAACAAGTACACACATACACACACATACACGCACACACATTCCTAGAATTCCCCCAACCCCCCACACACACAAACACATGCAAAGATATAGACAAGCATCAACAAACAAGCCCCAAACCCACTCAGATATACGCATGCACACACAGATATATGCTCCAACACACACATAGTCAGCATATCATTCCTACAGACCTGCATCCCCTCAGACACACACACACACACACACACACACACACACACACACACACACAAAAAACCACATGTGCATGCTCCAACACACACACGCATCCATTCAGTTGCATTCATGATCCTATAGACATAAAAAGACACAGGCACACACACAAACACACACACACACACACACACACACACACACACACACACACACATACATCTCTATTATAATAAGTGCCCCTGCTGTTTGCATTTAATATATATTTCAGCAGCATAGTACAAAGATAGATATGATACTCTTTACTGATTAACTGCCCAATGTAACCACCTTTTGACAAGTAAATATTCTTTAGCTTGCACAAGTGTGTGTGTGTGTGTGTGTGTGTGTGTGTGTGTGTGTGTGTGTGTGTGTGTGTGTGTGAGTGTGTGTGTGTGTGTGTGTGTGTGTGTGTGTGTGTATGTGTGTGTGTGTGTGTGTGTGTGTGTGTGTGTGTGTGTGTGTATGTGCTTGTGCGTGTGTGCACGTGTGTGTGTGTGTGTGTGTGTGTGTGTGTGTGTGTGTGTGTGTGTGTGTGTGTGTACGTGCGTATGCGCATGCAGGTTTATTGTCAAGTCAAAAATCATTCAGCACACGTTGCCAATTCCAGATTTATTGACAACTCAGAAAGCAGAGGACTGCTCCATGCAGGACCCATACTAATGCTCAAGTCTGTTACTCTAATATAGGTTTATAGTTTATTTTGAATATGCTGCATTCTGACACAATGCAACTTGATGGAAATTAATAAAACCATACATTTATATCTATCTCTCTCTCTCTCTTTCTAAATATATATATATATATATATATATATATATATATATATATATATATATATAATTTATTTATTTATTTATATGGAATTACTGAATTATGTCAGCACACTGCAATGTTGATAGCAGGAATGTCGACCACAAAAGTTTGACTACAGAAACACAGACAGTCAACTGCACATTTGGGGTAAAATCCTCACTGCATGCAACAAAACAAACCCAACACAAAATAACATTCTTTTTTGTGGGACAACCCCCCCCCCACCAGCACTCCCCACACTTCCTGCTAATTATATATATTTCCCCCACCCAAGGCTTGTCAATCCATCATACCTGTTGACTATCTGCATATTTTGACCTCTTGTGGTCAATCTATTGGCCATCAGCATTGTAGTGTGTTGACATAATGCAGTTATATATGAATGTCATTTATTTGGTTGACCATTGCTTTGGTAAAAAAGTCAGGGTTGCTTAACAGTACTGACAGGTCTTTATTAATTACCTGTTGGATATGAGTGGTGTTTCTTCCATAAGTGGAATTTTTTAAAAAATTGTAAGGGTATATTTGTTAATTAAGACTCTGCACGCCTCCGGGTGCTCTGGTTTCCTCCCACATTCCAAAGACATGCAATAGGTGGATTAGACACTCTAAATTGGCCATAGGTGTGAGTGTGCATGTGAGTGTGCGGTGTGGAAGAACTACAGTGGCAGAGCTAGCCACCCGCCAGTGTGAAACTTGACTCTAGATTGTCACTGTTGAAGTAACACCCCAACCTCATGTGCAAATATGGAAAAAAGGGGATGTGGATGGATGGATGGATTTGTTAATTAAGGTTTAAATTGATGAAGTCACATGTGATGAAGGATGAAAGCATGTACATTGTTAAAAAGTGAAGAACAATATGGAGCTGATTTTCTACATTTTTTTTTTGTTTTTCAGCTAAGTTTACATAGAAAATCTCTGAAAAGGTGTTTGTTTGAGCAACCTATAATACCCATAACAGAAACTGGGGCCTTATTCAACAATAGGAACAATAAAAGTTTTAATAGTGATATGCAGATGTAATACCCACACAAAATAACAATTCCTGCAGAAGAGTCCCATGGGACCACTAGATAAATCAGTAAGGGGCCCTGATCTGGACAATATGGAAATAATGTGGAACCACAGGGATGAGATTAATGAGCTAATAGATTACAAAAGTGAGCAGACTAAATCAGCCCTAAAGACAGGGTTTCTTGAGAATTCTTCAAATGTGCAGAAATATCTGGCAGTGTGCCTGTGTGCTCTAAGTGCTCAAATAATGATTAATAGAATTGTTACCTCTGGTACGGGAGAAGTTTTTACTTGACTCAGTGAGATAATGATTTTGTCCAATATTATGCTAGCCAATACACAAGTCAGGAATGGAACACTGTAGTTTGAGAATGAGTAAGAATTTTTTTAACCTTCGTTTCACTGTCCTTCATATCAAAAGAGCAGCGTGCAAGGTTGCTATCCCCTATCACAAGTCAGAAAGTTAAACCGGCACTCAGTAGGCTTTCTAATGGAAAAGTCGCAGGACCAGGCAATGTCTCTAAAGAGGTTAATTAATCGGGATCATGCAAATTTGTCCAAAACTTTACTAAATTTTCCAATTATGTCTTAAATGGCATAGATCCCCCCCATCATTTGGTGCCAGGTGGTTATTTCTCCTGCTTTGAAACCAGGGAAGGATCTTTTACAAGTGGCATCATATAGACTAATTTCAGTTTTAAACCATGACTATAAACTGTTCATGCCTATACTGGCATCCAGGCTTGTCTCCTGCTTACCTACATTAGTTCACAGGGATCAGATGAGTTTTGTGTCAGGTTATACCACATTTGACAATTTAATAAATACATATTTATTGATAGTTGTATAGCATTGTACTCCACCAACAAAAATTCCCATTTGCTTGTCGCCCATGAACACACCAATGCAGAAAAACATTGGCAATCAAGTTTATTCTCAACCAGTTTTGGTTAGAACAAACACGATTACTAAAACAGGTTTTTTTGTTAGTGGAAGCAATGCTACACACCTTGGTTAACAGTTTATGTTCTGGAACATGACACTGAGGTAAGTGCTGCTCTTCACTGATTGACAGATCAAAATTACGTTGCTGGTCACAAACTTAGATGCCGAGAAAGCATTTGATAGGGTGGGTTGGGTGTTTTTATTTATGCTGATGGAATAACTTGTCTTCTCATTGCAGCACATTTCATTTCTGCATAAACTGTAATAGGGCTCCTCTGCAAAGGTTTAAAATTGGAATCTCTTGACTAGGAGGGACAAGACAAGACAAAACAAGGCTTCTTCATGTCTCCACTTCTCTTTGCTTTATATTCAGAACCACTTGCAGAGAAATTGAGAATTTCTTTAATTTCAGGGATTAAGATTGCAGGTGGGGAGTATAAAATTTCTTTGTATGTTGATTATGTGTTTATTTATTGGACAATCCCAGAAAGGGATGCACCATACATTTTTAACTTCCTTGAAGAATTTGGGGATCTTTCAGGATATAAAATGAATATCCAAAAATAAGTCAGTTAAGACACATTATTCCCTTCTCCGACTTTAATACAGCAACTCATGTTCTTGGCTAGAGAAGGACCATTAGCACAAGAAGGTAAAAAAGGACTCCCAACAATTGCATCTGATATGTTTGCATATGATACAAATGGAGCAAACAGTTAGCTGATACTTCCTGCTTTTATTACTTTATCAGCTGCAGGGACTCCTTTTAGTCATTTCACACAATTTTGTAAAATGGTTAGAGACACAATAATTAAGCTTTATGTGGCCTGGATGTACATAGGATATCTGCTAATATTCTCATCCTTCCTGCACATATGGGAGGGTCAGGTTTCCCTGATCTTGAGGTGTATCTGAAATCCATAGATTTGAAAATCTTCCTTATTTTGACTGAGACATATGTAACCTTAGATGAACAGAGCTGTCTCTGTCACTTCTGGGTAGCTATAAGGGCCTTTATGACTGTTTAAGGACACCTGCCCTAGACATGAAAATAATGCCAGTAAGGGTACTGAGAGAGGTATTGCTGTTTATCAGCAAACTTTTAAATTAAGAAAGACTGGTGGGATGGAAAAGGGCATTAATCTGTAGTGAATGTACCCCAGGGCTTGTATTCCTTTCATTGCAGGACACTGCAATCCTGATAGGATGCCCCAATTAAGATACTGGGCTTAATTTTGAATGGGAATACTATTACATGGGAGGATTTCACCCTGTAATTTGTAATTACAGAACACAGGAGGAACTTATATAAAATCCTCATAGATAAGGTCCAACAGTTATGTATACCGAGTAAGGGTATGAATAACTGCCCAGAGCTAATCAAATGGATGATGTTAAGTCTGGATTCCAAGAGCCTCCTAAAGGGGCACATTCACAGACCCTATAAAATTGTTAAAGTGGAATCACAACACAACATTGATAAATACAGGATAATGTAGGAAAGAGAACTTAATACTACAATATCTAAGGAGAGTTTTGGTCGAGAGTTTAGTTACAACACAGATAAGCAATGATATCTAGAAAATATAGAGTCAATGGTTGGCAGTGCCAGTATAAGTACTCTTACACAGCAGTTAGACTAGCAACAATATTTCCGGCTACATCTGTATAATGCAGTGCCAGGAATATCTATGAGTTTAGTTACTCACATTCTGGGGTTGTCCCATCTTTCACAGTTCAAGAGAGAATTACAAAGTAAACTGTCAACTACTTGAAATACATTGAAGGTAACAATCGAACAGTTTATATTAGGTATCATTAATGATCAGAACCTCTGTGAGACATATCATGCAGCAATTGGTATGATAATGCTCCTAGCAAGAAAAGGCATATCTAGGATGTGGAACCAGGTGCTTCCCACTGTATTTCAAGGTTTGGTGAACGTGTTTAAATATCTGAGGAAGCTGAATTCAACTAGTAGCAGCCCAGTGAACTTTTTTAGGCTAAAATGACAAGTGTTAACTCTTTAACTCATATAATGTGTGGAATATCACACATCTACCAGCATACCCACAGCCTTGCATTCATAGAATGTTTAAAAAAAAACAACCTAAAAAGCATAAGATAAACAAATGTAATTTTTTGTGAACAATAAAAGGTATTAAAACTGCACCAAGTGCAATGTTATCAGTAAGAAGTATTCTGATAACAGACAGTTCATTTATAATATTTTCATAAATACTATAATATATTTTAACGCAAACAATCCTAGAGTTATATTTTTTGTTACACTTTCACAAACAAATTGTCATACCTTGGAAACTATACAACCTAGACATATATTGTTAGAATACTTTTGTTAACCAGATATAAGCTTTCACACTACTGCAAAAATTCTCTCTGACTGCATGCTTATTGAGACATTTACAGAGATATGAAATATAGTTTCTTAGGTTCGTAGGTGGTTTCTAGAATATTGGCCCTAGGCCCTTTATAAGCCTGGCCATGTTATACCTTTGTTCCATTATTGACCAAGTTGTATGGTCTGTATTTGCAGCATGAGGCTATGATCAACACTGACTGCTCTTATCCAAGATGGACATAGGTGACACCCCTGGGGTAAATTTGCAGTCTCCCATTCAGTTGTCTAAGTTATGCTTGAATAGGGTTATTGAGGAACTCTGTTTTACATGAATTGAGAGTTTGTTCCACAAGAGTGGCAATCTCTGGCAGACATATCTGTCTCAGCATCATGTCCTGTTACTGTTGCAGGCTAGGTTAAGATCCCTAGAGCAAGTGAATCTTGTCCCATTTGACTTGCGGATGTGTAGCATTTCCATTAGGGCAGGGTCTGAGACTGTTCTGTAGGCCAGGCACAAGTTGCCTCTCAGCAGCCTATAAGATACAGAGTACAATCACAGGGCCTTCAGTCTGTCCATGTAGGTCATGTTTTGAAGGCCCTGAATTTTTTTAGTGAGAAACCTCTGGGGTCTTTCCAGCCGCTGTAGGTGTCTGGTGAGGTACATAGAGAAGAGAGCATTGTACTCTGATACAAGTCTGATGAAGGATGAGTACAGGGGAGTTATAACATCCTTAGCTCTGGACGAGATGCCCTCACTTATGAAATGTGCAATGTAGAAGGGCTTCCTTACCATTGTGGACACGTGGTGATCAAAGTGAAGATTGCTATCGACCTGTGTTCTGAAATCTCTCACCACAGGGTTTGAGCTAATGGAGGTAATGTTAATATTCTAATTTGCAGGGACTTCCCTTTTGCCAAAAGGGATGATAATGCATGCTTGATTATATAATTAGCAATATAAATAACCCTGACTATCGCTTAAGACGA
The DNA here is from genome assembly GCF_019279795.1 of Protopterus annectens. Classification (NCBI taxonomy): domain Eukaryota; kingdom Metazoa; phylum Chordata; order Ceratodontiformes; family Protopteridae; genus Protopterus; species Protopterus annectens. The sequence continues at coordinate 723,201,043 of NC_056751.1, read as the reverse complement.
GGAACTTTCAGTGCAAATATCGATGACACTTTTCTTCAACAACATCTAAGGTTTCACCTGATACCAGGCAATAATTTGTAAGTCACTTTTTTGAAGTATTAAGTACTTATGGAAATATAAAATAAAAAAATGACACCGAAAGAACTGAACTGAGACAATAAATCCAACCACAGGACCGTCGGAGTAACTTTGTTAAGCGCTTTCACTCACTTTAATGCACATGAGCTTCATCAAAACAAACATTACATTCATTACAAACTGCTTAAATACCACTTGATATCAAATCACATGACTTTCCATTTAAAAACCTTAAAGTAACCTTTCTATTTATATTCAAATGTTTTTTTTAAATAAATAATATTAATCAAATGATTAATGTACATATTTCTGACTTAACAACATATAATCTAATGATTTAAATATATATATATATATATATATATATATATATATAAATATATATATATATGTATAGATATATATATATATATATATATATATATATATATATATATTTATATATGGGTGTGTGTGTGTGTGTAAATTAACAAATAAAAATTGAATTTATACAATTATTTAATTTTGGCCATCTGCAGAAAACATTTCATGTTGACTGCCCCATTGAGGCCAGGAGGTTCATCAGCTATTAACAATATTTGCCACAAACTTTCCTTACACTCCAAAAGTGTCTTATAGTCCCCAGAGAGCAAGTCAGTGTCGACCCTTTCCAAACAAAAAAAGAAAACTTGTTAAACAAAACACATTCCGTGGCATGAACAGCGAGAGCATTGTTGACATCTTTTTTCTTTATGGCTAAACTATGCTCATAAATTCTTTTGTTTAATGCTCTAATAGTTTTCCCAATATAAAATTTTTGGCATGTATCACATGTTGCACAATATACCACATTGGTCGTACTACAATCATACCGCGGTCTAGCCACAAACTTTCTTTTTAAATGTTTAAATTCTAAGCTAGACACATTACTCATGTATCTACACTGTCTGCATCTACCACATGAAAAACTTCCAACTGAACAAATCACTGAACTTGTGATCTGATTTCTCTTGGATTCTAGAATTTGCTTAATACTAGTGACCTTTTTGTAACAAAAAAATGGTTTCTCACCTAAAATGTTGACTAATTCTGTATTGCCCATTATTACCTTCCAATGTTCCGTGAGAATCTTTCTTATTACACTCACCTCATTACAAACAGGTAAAGCTAACATAAAATCCGTATATCCATTATTTGTAACACTGTGAGATGTAACCCTTAGAGTGACATTGTTGTCCAAAATTGGATGTGCAGACATCCCTCTAAGCTGTTTAACTTCCTGAACTATCTTGCAAAGCCAGTTCAAATCATAACCTTTTGTAATGAATGTAATGTTTGTTCTGATGAAGCTCATGTGCATTAAAGTGAGTGAAAGTGCTTAACAAAGTTACTCTGGTGGTCCTGTGGTTGGATTTATTGTCTCAGTTCAGTTCTTTCAGTGTCATTTTTTTTAATTTTGTTTTGGTCTAGTTTATGTGAGTTTTTACTTATGGAAATATGCCTTATTTTCATAATTACTAACAAACAACTAGAAATATCTCCAGTATTGTGTGATATAAATGAACTATGCTATAATGCCACTGACCCTCCAAATAATATCAGGTGTTACCATTTCCCTTCAAGTCAAACACTAACATCTTACCAACAGGCACTTACACCATTTAGCAACATCTCCCCACAATTATACAATGCCTCCACCTCACTACTGTATTCATTTAGACATATACAATTCTCACGCCCTCAACCACCCACTTTCAAGTGCCACCAGGCAATCTCCAAATTAATAAACTACTACTTCATTCCCCTCAGACATATTAAGTTACTATCTGACATCCATCCCAACCCTAGCACATGCAATATTTCACCCCACACCCTGACACCCCCACCAACACTCACACTAATTCACCTAACTAACTTCTCTCCACCAACACTCACACTCATTTACCTAACCAACTTCTGTCCATCGCTAACCCCCATTCCACTCTACCTACCATTTCCAAATCTGACCTACTAATAACCAACTTTAATCTCATAAGCCTTGTAAATAACATTTCAGAATTCCATGCTATCCTTGCCTCCTATTCCCCTGACATAGCAGTTATAACAGAAACCTGGTTAAAGCCCCACATCAAACACTCTGAAATCACATGTAATGGATAAAATGTAATTAGGCAAGACAGAATTGCCAAAAGAAGTGGTGGTGTAGCAGTTATGTTTAAAGAGTCACTAAAACTTGAAAAACAAAACCATCCAACACCCAACATCCCCAGCGCAGAAGTCCTCATTGCCCATCTTCATTTAAACCTCCATAAAACCATAATAATCATAGCTACCTATCTGCCCCCTGGAAACACTCTTCCCAATATTGAACTCCTACTATCTTGGTCAGACTCTACTTTCAATTAAGAGACTATCATCCTAGGTGACTTCAGTCATGATAGGCTCACATGCTCCTCTAACTGCCCTTCCAACTTTACAAACCTCTACAACTTTCTGTCTAGTAACAGACTGTACCACCCACACAGACAAGTGCTCAAAACAGGATTCCCTACTAGACTGGATATTAACTAACAAACCAAACCTTGACTATCAAGCTGGCAGCCTTCCCATAAACCTTAGTGACCATACTCCTACATATCTGCTCAGGAATAAAGTCCAAAATCAATACATTAATACTTTCAAATACATCTGCAGTAAGAAACATTTCTCCCCTGACCTATTCAACCAACTACTTCAAAACTGCGACTGGTCATCTTTAACTAATCTACAACTTGACCTTGTAGTTGAATTATTTAACAACAAATTCCTTAACATACTAGATAGTCTATCCCCCACAAGAAAACATTGCATCAAATCAAGGCAATTACCATGGATTTCCCAAGACACTAAACTACTAATCAAAAAAAGAGATAGCGCCAGGGCCCTATACCTATTTTCCAAAAACACCTTCTGACCTAACAACTTATCAACAATTAAGAAGCCAAGCAAAGAAACAAATCTACAATGATAAGAAACATTATTAACAAACTTCTCAACAAAAATACCTCCATAACCCACAGAAATTCTGGCAAACAATCAACCACCTCCTCAATCCGGGAAACAACCCCATCCCTGCCCCTTCCACATCAAACACCACCAAACCCATATACTCACAACTTAGTTCAAACTTAATAAACTCAATCACAAACCTTCTAGATAGCCACCAAAAGCTACCACTCACTATCCCCCAAGACCCTAGCTATGCTACTCACTTCTCATTCAAACCTCTCGAAACCTCCTATATCAAAAACTCCTAGACAAACTTAAACCATGCTGCCTAGCAGCCGAACAACTTCCAAATGAGCTCCTAAAAATTGCAGCTCCATCCATAGCCTACCCAGTGTCCATAAAATCAATCACTCAGTCTCAACACAATACATCTCTCAACTCTGTAAAGTCTCTCACATCATTCCCCTTCACAAAGGCGGCCCCTCTAGAGATCTCTTAAACTACCGCCCCATTGCTATCCTCCCACCCTTAGCAAAAATCTTAGAGAAATGCATCCATCAACAGCTCCTGAGCCACCTTACCACAAATAACCTTCTATATGAAACCCAGCACGGCTTTAGACCCAAGCACAGCACAAGCACAGCTTTAGTATGCTTCACCAACACCATCCATCACCTTATAAACAGTAGACTATTAGTATCAGCCATTTTCCTGGACATGTCAAAAGCTTTTGACACTATTTCCCACCAACTACTACTTCATAAACTGGCTTCACACAGTCTTAACTCAGCATCCCTAACATGGTTTAACAGTTACCTATGTAACCATCAACAGGCTACCAAATGGGAGAACACTCTCTCTGCACTACAGCCAGTATCCACTGGTGTACCTCAAGGATCCATACTCGGCCCCCTACTCTTCATCATTTTTACTAACAATCTAATTTCAGCAACCCAACATGCCTCTATTATACAGTACGCAGATGACACATCCCTTATCTCCTCTACCCCTAGAACTACAAACTAAGATGAAAAAATCATTCCAAGAAATCAAAACTTACCTATCAAAACACCAGCTCATTCTAAACTCAAATAAGACCAAGTTAACAATCTTCACAAACAAACCACTAAACAAAACTGCCCACCCCTAAGCATTAGATCAGCAAATGGTACCATAATAAATGAAACTGAAATGAAAGCTCTTAGATATGATAATAGATAGGCTAAAAATTGATATTCACATTTCCCATACTATCAAAAAAGTCCATGCTAAACTCTGTGCTCCGTATAGGGCCAAACCCTACCTTACACCCCAAGCCAGAGTAGCCACTGCTAGATCACAGCTACTGTCATACACAAAACCAACCTTCATAATCTTGAGTCCTGCTATAACAAATTAACAATGTTTGCTACCAGTTTCCCCCACAAGACCCATCACTGTACAGCTCTTCAACAATTCAAATGGCCAGAATTCCCCAACCTATTAACACTCACTCAACTTACCCTCAATATCATCCACAACCCCCAAAACTTCCCAGCCATTTCAACGCTAGTCCAACTACAGGTTAACAGCAGGTCCCTTAAGTCTTCAGATAAACCATTGCTCAAAATCACACAATCTCACAACTACCACGGTGACTCCCTATACTCTAATAAAATAGCTAGGTTCTGGAATGTTCTCCCTCTAAACATTCAAATCACTCCTTGCCATTCTTCCTTCAAAGCTAAACTACAGAATCACCTCATACACAGTTTGCTCTGCTCGTGCTGCTCACCAGGCTAAATACGGCTCTACTATTAACACCTCTCCCCATGCACATTTCATGATTTTTACTGCTCAACTATCTTCTTGAACCACTACAACTATGTCTTTTTTTTTTTTTTGCAATTTGAAGCCACACACTACAAGTGCAAGATATACCTATATTATCCTGCTCTATATTCAAGTTTCTAGAACTTATGAGTCTAACGTTTTCTAAGTTTTGATACTTTATTTTCCTCTGTATCAATATTTGTCTCGTATTATTTGTAAACAGGTTATTTCAATTATTGTATGCTTGCAATTATTGTATGACTTTAATGATTATTTTGTTCAATATTTCAATCCTTAATTCTATGTAGCTATGTAGCTTAAGTACTAGAGCTTTTCTCCCTGGGTCTCCACTGAAAATGGGCTGCTTGCCCAGGCAGACACTACCAAGTAATCAAATGTAATAAATAAATAATAAATAAACATTGACAATGAATGTCCTTGTCTCCCATGATTGTATTTTACATCATATTCATTAATAACATATAGATTTCTCAGTTATAAAAATATGAAATAAATAAGAAAATAGAAATAATAAGTGGCAAACAATAATTGATTTCTCTACTACAGCATATCCTACATTAACAGTCTTAGTGTAATTTTGTTAATTTATTCATTGCCCTTTCTAATATTGCCTATTAGTAGCTATAGGCTTGAATGTACTTCTGGCCCGGTGCTAACATGGATGCTTACTTGTATGAGGACAGTACTGTTTTATTTGACAATGTAATATTGATTCAAAATACTTATGTATATCCTTAATACATACAATGTATTTTTTATTTCTCTGTCATCTGATATAAATGGAGTTTAATAAAGGAAAACAATAAGCCTTTTACCACTATATCTCGTTTAACGGAAGGTTTGCAATCATAAAACAAATATTATGAATTAGTATATATTTACACAGACATATATTGCCTGTAAGTAGAAGTTAATTCATGATTAATGTTCAGACTATACTTCTAGGTTGAAACCAATGGTTATTTAACTTGATCATGTATTTGCTCTATTGTGTATATAGTTCTGTGTTTTTCCCGTTCACTGTTTACTGTTAGTGTTGTTGCTTTGGCACAAATAATTTGATAGAAACTGTAAATGCTTTATGATATTTTAAAATTGATATTTTAAAATTGTGATAAGCGTTTTTCAATAAAAAATGATAGGATTAAAAAGAGAGAGACGTGATGCTTTCAATTAACGATGAGTCATGCAATGACTTTTTTTTAAAAAGCAGTGTTATAAAATTATCATGCAATAATCATAAGCAGAGAAGAGGCAGCAACAACTAAGAAAATCAATCGGGATACAAGAAAAGAAGCAGGTGAGGTGCTAAACGGGTTCAGAAAAAACAAAAGACCAATCAAATTCCTCAAAAGAAAGACATGGCATAATTGGTGTCATGGCAACATGAATGAGAAGGTACCATTGTAGCATTACAGAATGGACAAACTTTAGTCAGAAGGGAAGAAAAAAGTCAGTTCCTGGGAGAAAAAAGAAGACAAAGGCAATGAGCAGTAATAGTTTCAAATTTCAAATTCAACAGACTAAAAATGTTGAGACTGTGAGTCAACAGTTCTCAGTAAAGGACTGCTTTTTTGTTGTTGTTCCAAATAAAAGGGCTGGCTTAGTTGAAACATTAACAGCCATAAAATATTCACAGTATAATTGAATTTAAACCTTTTTCTTAAGAAAGATTGCAGTGACAGAAAGACTAAATAAGAAACCCCTTTAACAAGAAAGAGTAATTGTTGTCCTATATCTAAAACTGTTGAGAATATTTGTGAAAATACATATGATAGATAAGGACGCAACTGAACTGATAAATAAGATGCAAATAAGAGCAGATCAAACTTCAAGTCCAAATTGGCCACATCTACTAGAGACAATCATAAGGCCATCTTCACATATGTCCATAATCTCAAAGGTAGAATCCAGATCTGTTCAGAACTGGTGGTCAAGGACACCATATATATATATATATATATATATATATATATATATATATATATATATATATATACACAATTGCCATAGATATAGCAAAATTGCTGGCTGACAGATTCAACAAAAATGTCACCCCTCTATCCCCCCCATCAGCAAATCAGGACTGTCACAGTACCTACTCCCTTCCCCTTTTATCTAGGGATCAGGTCATCACTGCTCTCTCAAAGGCAAAAAATACAGCCTACATGGGACCCAGTAACATCCCAGTCTGCATCCTACATGAACTCAGGCAGGAACTTGCAGCACCATTAGGTACACTATTCAACCAAAGCCCAAGTACCGTCTCTGTCCCAGGTGAGTGGAGAACAGCCACTGTCATCCCTTTACACAAAGGTGGAGTGTCCACCGATCCAGTAAATTATAGACCCATCAGCCTAACTAGCCTGATCTGCAAGGCCATGGAACAGATTATCATGGACCTCATTAACAAGAACATTGGCAACCTCCAAATACTCAGTCCCACACAGTTTGGCTTCATCAAGGGGATGTCATGTCTGTTAAATTTGGTCGACTTTTTTTGAGACAGTGACCAAAGTCATGGACAAGGGGAAGGCAGTATATACCACCTAACTTCGACACTATTCCCCACTCAGGCATAATAGAGAATCTCTCTCAAGCATCAATCCATATCTTTCCAGATGGGTAACTAACTGGCTCACTGATAGAACCCACCTAGTCAAAATAGGGGAAGCCACCTCAAGCAGTAGACCCGTATCAAGTGGCGTACCCCACGGTTAGGTCTTGGGGCCTCTGTTATTTGGGATATACTTTTCTGAGGTGCAGGCCAAAACCTGTGGACTATGGCTGACCAGGTTTGCAGATGACTGCAAGCTGGGTGCTGTCATCAATTTCCCTAGTGATGTGGACATCCTCCAAATAGGTCTCACCCAAACAAATGACTAGTGCCAGAAACATGGCCTCAAGCTTAATGCAAAAAAATGCATCATCATTCCCTTTGGAGAAAGTGACATCCCCACAAATTTGTCATATTAATAACAACATCCTAAGCATGCAGTCAGTCATGAGGGATTTGGGCACCCAGATTGATAGCAACCTGACTTTTGACCACCGTGTTGCTTTCATTGTACAGAAAGCTTTCTACATGGCCCACCTCATAAGTAAGGGTATCTCATCCAGGGACAAGGAGGTCATAAAATCCCTGTATTCTTGCCTTATAAGGCCCATTATTGAGTACAATGTCCCATTCGGCATGTACCTTGCAAAGCACATGCAGCAGCTGGAGAGACAACAGAGGTTCCTCACCAGGAGAATCCAGGGCCTCAAAAATCTGATAGGCTAAAAGTCCTATCCCTCTACTCTGTTTCATACAGACTCCTCAGAGATGACCTCTGTCTGGCATACAAAGCGATCTCAGACCACACCTTGATGGGACTGCTGTATATCCACAAGTCAAGCTCCACTCAAGTAACCTGCACATGTGGCCTCAACCTGGTCTGTGACATTAATAGGACTTGGTGGGATGGATTTGTGTCCCAGATACACCCCATCTGTGGAATAAACTCCCTCTCCATGTCAAGCAGAGTACCTCTTTACCCCTTTTTAAGCGCAACCTGGATAACTGGATGGGAAATAGAAAATACATCCCTGGGATTCCACCCATGTCCCTGCTGGACAAGGGCATCGGGTTCTGATTTGTATATACATGGGCTAAACTGTTGGCTAGGCTAGGGGCCCCAGGGCCAATAGCCTAGTAACTTCCTATGATCCTATGAGCTGATAAGAGGGGCACACATGTCAGCTGCAATCGGCTGGGATATTACTAGTGAGTGTCCATTTAGAAAATGTCCATGAACACATGTTGGTCTACATCACAGATCAGATAAGTCAGGATGTGTCTATACATGCATCAGGTGCTGTCCCCACCCACTCAGATGGATGCATATTGATGTACATCCTTCTACTGGAACATAGTTTGTCTGGATGGAGTGTTGAAGTGTGTATCAAATTGTGTCAGGTAGGAATATAGGCAGTCTGTGATGTTGTCACAGCCCATTGATTCTTTGTAATAGGGCTAAATGAAGGTAAGACAGTGCATACTGCCTATCTTGATCTGTCCTGGGGTTTGGACACAATCACCCACTCAGGTATCATTGACAAACTCTACTAGCTGGGGCTTAATACTTACATCACTAGGTGATTAAACAATGTCCTCACTGACAGACCACATGCTGTGAAAGTTTACCATTACAGCTGTCACCATTGATGTATTCCAACGATCTGTGCGGGGCCCTATACTGGTTGGAATATATCTCTCAACAGTCTAGGCTACAAAATATGACCTGTAGATTAACAAGTTTGCTGGTTTATGCATATTGGTTATAATCACTGAGTCCACTATTGATGTTACTATACTACAACAGGGGCTAACACAAACAAATGATTGGTGTGAAAGCCACACAGTCTACTAATAAATACAGAATGTGTCAGGATTTGGGCCTTATGCAAAGTGAAATTCTTGGTAAATACACCATAGACAACACTACCATATGCTGAAACAAGTGGTAAACTATCTGGGAACACAAGTAGATAACAATCTGAACTTCAGCCAAGAGTCCACAGTGGTATGGAAAGACTAAGTCATGCACCTCAGATGTCAGCCCATTGTATCCAGTTCTGAGGATGATATAATAACACTGTACTCAAACCTTATCAGAACAGCATTCTTTTGCATGTACCTCATCAGACAACACACACACACACCTAACTGCAGTAAGAACACAACCCCTACCTATCTAAGTATGCAGACTACAGAACTCTGTATTTAAGGCAAGTGCTGCAGCTCAAGTCTGTCTTGGAGTGTCTCAGATAACACTTTCTAGGTGATCATATCAGAAGTGCCTCAGAAGGAAAATGGTAAGAGCACAGTCCCACATGCTGCTGTGAAATCCTCTCTTGAATGTCAAGCAAGTGCACAAACACAATGCACACAGTTGACCACAGTTAGAACAGAACTCCTACCTATCTAAATACACAGACTACAGAACACAGTACTTTACGCAAGCACCATGGCACAAGTCTGACTTTTACAAGGCTGTAGGCCATCTTATAGTGGATGATATCAACAGGTCATGTTAGAGAGAAGAAGGAGGCCTGCATGAAATGGATGTGTAGTCATGTGCAAATATCAAAATATTGTTGATGCATGGGATTGGAGCAATAATTGTAGAATACACAATTCTGCTCTTCTGGTTAGACACACACACACACACCATAGCTCTCAACCTTCCACTGCCAAAATGAGGAACACTTGCCTTCATAATGTGGAACAAATGTGCAAAATATGGAACACATACTTATGGCTTACTAACAACTTCAACTAGGAAGGTCATAGGATGGTTAAAATATGCTGGTTTTACTTATAAAGAAGATCCTTTAATGAATTAATTTGATTAATTTCTGTTTACCATTGATTTCACTTAAAAAAATCCTAACACTGAATCTGTGACAGACTCTTTCAATGTGGAACTTTGAGGAACTTCGAGGAACATGAACTTTTTAAGACCCCAAATGAGGTATGTTCCTCATAATGAGGTACACTTGAGAGGTATGACACACACAGCAGTGCCTCAGAAGGAAAAATGGTAAGAGCACAGTCCCACATGCTGCTGTGAAATTCTCTCTTGAATGTCAAGCAAGTGCACAAACACAATGCACACAGTTGACCACAGTTAGAACAGAACCCCTACCTATCTAAATACACAGACTACAGAACACAGTACTTTACGCAAGCACCATGGCACAAGTCTGACTTTTACAAGGCTGTAGGCCATCTTATAGTGGATGACATCAACAGGTCATGTTAGAGAGAAGAAGGAGGCCTACATGAAATGGATGTGTAGTCATGTGCAAATATCAAAATACTGTTGATGCATGGGATTGGAGCAGTAATTGTAGAATACACAATTCTGCTCTTCTGGTTATACACACACACACACACACACACACACACACACACACACACACACACACACACACTTGACAGCAGTGAGAACAAAACATCTACCTACGTTTACAGAATACAGAACACAAACACCATGGCAGACATCTAACTTTTACAAGGTTGCAGGCCAACCTATAGTGGATGACATCAGCAGGGTATGTTAGAGAGAAGATGTTGGGAGGCCTGCATAGGTTCATAGGCTTCATATGTTTGTAGAAGGTTACTAGGCTAATGGTTCTAGGGCATTTATAAGCCTAGCTGTATGAAAACACAAGTACCCTTATTGAGCATAGTTAGATGGTCATTGTTAGCAGGCTGATTTTGTGATCAGCACTGACTGCCCCTGTCCATGAGGGACATAGGTGCCACCTCCCAGGTGGAATTCCAATCATTCATCCAGATGTGAAAATTGCGCTTGAACATGGTCATTGAGGAACACTGCTTCACATGCAGTGGGAGCCTATTACTGAGGAGTGGCAATTGCTGGGAGATATATCTGTCTCAGTAGAAAAGAAAAAGGAAACTCCATAGCATTGTATAAACCTTTTAATACAAAAACAAAGCTTTCAGACAATAGGTCATTCTTCAGTGTTAATAAAATTCATAAAAAACTAACATCCTTTATACTAAAAGTTCAAATCACCTGACACAGCCCTAACCTATCAAGCACTGACAATTAATTTATCAATTAAATAGTTCTAAAAGGAACTTTTTAAAGCAATAATAATAATGTTTTGTGTTTAATAAGCAGTTATATCAACAAGTATCAGGCATAGCTGTAGGTACTGCAGTAGCAAACACCTATGCTAACCTAACACTGAGTAAGTGGGAAGAGATGAGTGTATTTGGACAGGGAAATAAATATGCATCTAGGATTCTGTTTTATAAGCATTTAGTGGATGACATTTTTTGGTATGGCATGGTACTAGTGATGAACTTGAAATTTTTTTTAATTATTTCAACAACGTAAATGACTTTTTGAAGTTTGAAATTAAGTATTCAGAATCTAATATAAATTTTTGGGATGTTACCCTTTCTGCAACTGAAGGCATGTTAGATACTAGTATATATAAAAAAGATGTACATGCAAATATTTACATAAGGCCAGCATGCATGCTAAACATGTCTTTAAGGGTATTCCAAAGAGTTAATATTTGCATGCTAGTAGATTAAACACCCAAGATGAAACATGCTATAAACAAATGCAGGATATGACTGATGAATTACTAGCAAGGGGCTATAATCAGAATGAGTTGGATGGGATTAGAAATGAAGTTGTTTCATTGAGAGGGAGAAAGACTAAGCCATATTTTTCTAGTAATGATGATGTGGTTATGACCTGCCCCCATCCTGATAACACCTTGAGATACTTAATGACATATAACAGAGTAAATAAATCTGTTGAATGAGTCATCAGAAATAACTGGCGTCTCTTAAAAGCAATACCTGGCCATGAAAAATGGCTTCTTGACAAACCACGTTTCACCGATAGGAATTGTAATAGCTTGAAAAAGCATTTATGTTATAAGGATTTTACTTTAAATAGGGCAAATTATATTATTTATAACAAAAAATGTGCCTATCCCTGCTATAACTGTATATGTTGTTCTAGTATAACTACGTTAACTGAATTTATTCATCCCTTGAATGGTAGAAAGTTTACTTTTCATTGTACAGCTACATGTAACCCTACACATGTGATTTATCTGGTGTTATGCCAACAATTCCCTTGTTTTTATGTTGGTAAATCTGCAAGAAGGCTATGAGACAGGATTGTAGAGCATAGGTCAGAGATATGGAGAAAGGTAGTTACCAACTCCTAAGCTCACCATGTGCAAGAGACTGATGATTCACATCAATTTCTTTTTTGTGTAATAGATGTTTTAATTTCAAGTATTAGACATGGTGATCTGATAAATAGACTAGATACTAAAGAATATGAGTGGATTATCCGCTTACAAGTGGACTCTTACCCTGGTTTGAAAAAACATGTTACATTGAAACCTATATTAAAAAAGAAACAGCAGCAAATCTGTTGAATAATAGGAATTTTTTGTATAACTCAAAGTAATCCATGTGTTATAATGTGTTTTTTAATGTATGGAATATTGCTTTAAAAAGTTCCTTTTAGAACTATTTAATTGATAAATTAATTGTCAGTGCTTGATAGGTTAGGGCTGTGTCATGTGATTTGAACTTTTAGTATAAAGGATGCTAGTTTTTTATGAATTTTTATTAACACCGAAGAAGGACCTATTGTCTAAAACTATGTTTTTTATTAAAAGGTTTATACAATGCTGTGGAGTTTACTTTTTCTTTTCTACTTGGACATTTGTTTGTTGACTCCACTTTATCATTTGGCTCACCTTTTTGCTTTTCATATATATCTGTCTCCACAGCATGTTCTGTTTATGTCACAGGCTAGGGTTTGATTCCTGGAGCAAGTAATTCCTGTCCAATTTGATTTGCAGATGTCCAGCATTTCCAGATGGGCATGGTCTGAGATAGCTATGTAGGCCAGGCATAGGTCACCTCTCAACAGCCTGCATGATACTGAGTACAGTGACAGGTCTTTCAGTCTGTCCATGAATGTCACGCTTTGCAGGCCCTGGATTCTCCCCGTCACAAATCTCTGTGTTTTCTCCAATTGTTGCAGGCATCTGGTGAGGTACAAACAGAAGGGAGCATTGCTCTCAAATAATGGTCTGATAAGGGTTGAATACAGTGGAGATATGACCTCCTTGGTCTTGGATGTGATGTCCTTAGTCATGAGGTGTACAAAGACGAATGTGTGTCTCACCACTATGGATACATAGTGATTGAAGTGTACATTGCTATGAACATGTGTTCCCAAGTCTCACAACACTGTGTTTGAGCTTACAGGGGTGCCATGTATATCATAATTAGCAGGGGGTACTTCATTGACAAAGGGGGTAATGAGGCATTTTTTGCTATAAGGTTCAGTCCATGAGTTTGGCACCAATCATTTGTCTGTGTCAGTCCTTTCTGTAATATGTTGACATCATTGGGGACTCAATATGAGTGTGCCCAGTTGACAGTCATCTGCAAACTTGGTAAGCCACAGGCCCTCTACCTTTGACTGGACTTCAGAGAAACTGTTTTCAAACAGTTAAGGGCCCAGCAGAAATCCTTGTGGCATTCCACTGGTAAGTAGTTTAGTGGTGGAGGTGCACTGCCCAACTTTTACAGTGTGTGTTCTGTCGGTGAGACAGTTGGCTATCCATCTAGTAATGTATGGGTTAATTTCCAGATGGGAGAGATTCTCTGTGATACCTGAATGGGGGATATTGTCAAAGGGCTTGGATAAATCCACATAGGCAGTATGTCCTGTTATCCCTCATCCAGGTGTTTGTGGTCATTATCAAAGAAGTCCACTAGTTTTATTAACCAAGCTCTACCCTTGGCAAAGCCAAAATGGGTCATGTCAAATGTGAGGAAGGTCACTTATGTCCCTGTCCATAGCCTTGCATATAAGACTGTTTATGATTATGGGTCAATAGTTCTAGTTCTGCATGTTACTAGATTGATTCCTATCTTATAAAGAGAGCCCAACAACATGTACAGATACATACCCACATATAAATATATACATATGCAGACACCCATAGACCCATATGATATATATATATATATATATATATATATATATATATATATATATATATACATGTATGCATACATATACAGATATATCTGTATATAATAATGCATATAGATATATATATGTAACTGTAAATATACACATGTATATAGCTAGGATATGATACAGCAGTTCTGAGATACACATGTTCACAGGCCGTGCATATGGAGGTCAGGGGTCCAATAAACAAACATATAACACGTAGCATCAACCCCCCCCACCCCCCTAGCTAGGCCGGTGAGACATACAGACAGACAATAAAAGTAAACACACCACTGCTTCCCAGACCACCGGCAGGATACTACCAGTGGGAGAGACCTGACAGGTCTAATCTTGAAACAAAGACATTGATGTCCCTTATGGGACACCAAAAATTAATGATCATCAGAGGCAGTCCCGGTAATGACTCAACAAATCAGGCTGTAGATGTACATGGACCAGTAGGTTGTGCAAGCCTGATAACCCATGGGTCGACACAATGTACGACATGTGTCCCAACATGGGGAGAGTGGGCAGTGTGTAGTGGTGTGTTTATACCCCACCTGAATCCACAGTAAGGATGAGTGCTGTAGAGGAGTGGCAGGTGGGGGAACTATGGGTATGCAATTATGGGCCTAGGCATGCAGGTGTTGGCTGGTGGAATCATATTAGGACCACCCCGGGGATGTAAGTAATATTCCAAAATGGGCATAGCTGACACCCATACCTCTCAACCCCTAAGAGCAAATCCACTGGAAAGGACATAATCCATTGGGGTAACAAATCGGGACCATACCTCTGAACTGTCCCCAATTTCCAGGGACGTCCCTGATTTCGAATCACTTTCTAACTCTGTCCCACTTAATCCCTCCTAAAACTAGTGACATTTGGAAGAAAGGTGGTGAATTACACGTAATGAATAACGACAACAATTAAGAGTTATAAACATCATTTACCTCAGAAAATGTGTATGAATTCATGTGCTCTGAGTCTGTCAATGTGTCAGGTTAATAGCACCAGTAATTTAAATGTGTTCCTGAAGTTGTTATGCCGTGTCCCTGATTCAGTTTGTATTTTTCCCAATCATATGAAAGGTCTGATAGGAACAGAAAGCACATATTCCACTGACAACCTTAGAAAGATGATAGAATATTAGTTATGCAGTTGCATGACTCGGCTGAAGGATGTGGGTTCCAAAACCCAATTACTTGTTTGTATTGAAGAGTGTCAGTTTCCATGTATTAGCCAGACAGGTGCAGATTGTAAGAGGAACACACCAATAATATGAATCAAACTCTGGACAGGCCGCGGATTCTGTACAGTCGAATGGCATGCTGTCACCTAATGGGCAGCCATTCCCGATACTGTAGGCATGTAATCCGATGTAATAGACATCACAAGATAATATCTTAGTCCTCACTCCCACCCAGGGGTGTGAGTGTCAGATGCAAACACCAAATACAGTGCATTTGCAAGTGCGGGAGCAAGCGGGTGTAAGCCTGTTAGGACATCAGTATGCGAGTATTACACTGGTAAAGCAATGCAGAGGCTGAGTGTAAGAAACTGTAACCAGAGGTTAGCATTGCTTAGCTCCGTGCAAACCCCATGCACACCCGCTCACAACTGCTTTAATGTGCCTTAATCATTCTGTATCCAACGGCCTTGTTCTGCCCAGCAACAAAATAAACAGCCTCTGCAAGGCTCGAAACCAGGACCCTGCACACACAGCTATTGTGATTTACCACTTAGCCATGGCAGATATACAGACATTGGACCTTATCACAAACATATCATCCAGCACAGTCATTCAACAGTATAGGAAATGTATTCCATCGTGTAGATGTATGTGTGAGTGTTTATGTCCAGATATAGATACATACATATATATAGATATATCAGGAACATCCCGTGTGACAACAAAGCATTACAAAGGAATAAAAAGGGAAACACCAGCAATGCCTGTATTATGTAGGGGTGTTGTCCTATGGAATATCAAGACTCCCTCAGACAGACATGTGTCAGTCATACACACAAACATTTGTACATTGGCCACATACATCACTCAGTGCATGTTATTTACATTAACACAACAGTTCCTGTACAATCATTATGTGAGAGCAATACTCTTGCAAGGTGCTGTGTGTGACATCATCATCATGATAAAGGTAAATGGGGTAACCATAGAGGGACCAGTAGTGTTGTGTGTACAATGGGGTCGTCCGCATCACGTGTACCTGGAACATTTAGGAGTCATGTGCATACTAGGATCGTGTGCCTGAGAGACAGCGGTGAGGACAAGTGGAGTATGTTGTGATGCATATTAAAAGGGTTATATGTGTCCAGTGGACACATGTGTGAAATGGACAGCTTTGTATAGGGCAAATGTTGTTCTGGGAACCGACTGGCCTTTTGTTTCGATGGGGTGAGAGTGGGATGTGGGGGAAGGAGAGTAGGTATGCTCGTCGAGGATAGGTAGGGTAGGATGACAGACAAGACAGCATACAGGGTTGGTATATGACACGTGGGGGGATACACACCGGACAGGGAGGGGTGTTCGGCAGTCACAAGCCCATGAGCCCCCAGATGGAACAATGGGTCAGAGGTCCCCAGCCATGGGCAGCCACCACTGCACCAAAACAGCTGCAAAGGTGGCAGCGCTGGGGGCTGTCTAGGAGGGGCAGCTTCACCCTGTAAATGTGACACTCTGCCCTTGAGCTGGTGTATCTGGCCTCGAAACCCCTTACTGAGCCCCCTACACACCACGTCCAGGACTGTACGACAGCGGACAAGTTCCTGTCTGGACCTGCTCCCAGGGAGAACATGACTCATCCTCAGTGGTGGTACCACCAGAAGGTAGTGCAGAGCCAACAAAGGTGAAGGTCCAAGGCTGGGCCCCAGATGTGCTGGTGCCCAGTGCCATGGCCAGCTGAAGTGGTACAGGAGGTTCTGCCGGGACCTCCAAACCCATACAGCTTATGGTGTTGCAGTTTAAATACAGATATGGCTTAGTAATAGTCAACAGCACTCAGGATTACTTATAACAACATGCATAGATATGACCATCAACCCAACACAACAGATGGTATACATTTGCAGAGGGAGCACAACACATGCATATATACTGCATGACATCTGTACAAAGTGTAGAAGACTTGTGACTGCAGCTATGAACAGTGGCCCATTATTGGCATGTCACTGAGAACCCCAGACAGTGTCTGTCATAACAATATTTCATGTGACATATGTCCAATCAGGGATGCAATGGCAGTAACTCATCACTATCACCGTGTACTGACTGCAATCCTCACACTATGCTCCTGCAGTTCACAGATGTGTGTTCAGTTAGTAACACAGGAAACAAATGGTTCCACACACTGATCAGTCCACAGATGGCCCTACAGATGGGGGTCCCTCACAAACAAAGCACTGTCTTGTCAATTTTAAAACATGCAGAACAGCCATTACCACACACAACTTGTTAAACAGGCAGTAGTCTCAATGAAGCATAGCTACACTTACATGCTGTAGTCATGTCTGGCACATGACCCTCCTGTCTTTAGGCTATTTCCCACTGTGTATGTTGTTTGAGGAACATCTAGATATCATCTGTGATGCCGTTTACCAAACACCAGATCCAGGTACAACTCACAGCGACTGTCATGAGCAAACACCAACATGATGTTCCTAGATATTGTACTGTGTTTTTCATGTGATTGGCTATGTGAACATCATCACAGCTGTTCCACATGCAATCAGCTAGAAGAGGACTGCAATAGGTGAAGAGGCCATCACCTGATCATGATCATCACTTACAAAACACAAGCTGCTGCTGAGCAGGTATAAACCTCCACATCCACCAGAGAGTGTGTGGGAGGGACAGACAGAGGCGAAGTACATCAGGGAAGAGCTTGGAGACTAAAACTTAAGCATCTTCTGTCACACACCTACCAGTACAGGGGTTCAAACCTCTGACTGACTAGTCATTACCATTACAAGTGCATGCAGTTACTCCATGTGCCACAAAACTGACATGTTGGTGTGCTGTAAGAACATATATGTGTGCTGGTGAGCGACATCTGCAACAGAGATATAGTAAGCATACATTAGGTGTAGCACACATGGCTGTCCACATGAACAGATGTCATTGTCAACATAACCATACTTTCTAATGGACTCACATTGACACTCTTTGCCAGGCCCACAAATACACTTCCAAACTACTTAGTTTGCCACACTGCAGTAATGCACAGGTTCTACATGCACCACAGGGGATATCCGGAGGTTCTATGGGTTAGGGCATGTGAATGTGTTTGACATCTATCGGTATGCCAATGGGAGTTATACTGGGAGTGACTGTGGTTGGGAGCATCATACCCCACATGCAGACACAACGTGCCAGTACTGACATGCATGTATGCATTGCTTCATGGATGTGTAGTGGTTGGCTGTGCAAGATGGCTGTACAAGGCTGGATGAGGGGTAATCCTTGGCATCACACCACCCGACAATGGTGTGTAGTGTTGTACAGGGGTGTAGTGTCTGCAATGTCCCACACTGGTGGGTATTGTATGAACTGTCCTGACATCCTGGTTACCATTGTGTATGGCCATAGCTTTTCAATGCATGGCATGTCTGTGTTTGATAGTCCTTGACATGGACATTGCCTGGGATGTGCACGTCCCACAATAATGTACAGTGACATGTACAGGTGTACATGGTTTGGCTGGCACATGTTGTGTACACAGACTGTTATCCTCTGATATGCCAATACTGGCCTAGTGTGGCAGGACCTGCTTATAGATAGCAGGTTGACCCTGCACCTGCATTGATAGCATGATACAGGTATTCCCTGGTGTCAGTGGCATCGGTTCATACAAGGCACATGTGTAAGGTATTGTATGGCCTCTGTGCATCACATTTGATGGCACCACATATGTTGCAGGCATCCAATGGGGAACATAGTGAAGGCACATTGTCCGCAATTATGTGCCAATTGTACTGCTGTACAGGGTGAGATGCCCTCAGCAGCCCACTGCAATCACACCATACCTACTATCTGTGATCGATGTGCAGAGTACTAGCAACATAGCGGGATATTCAAGGCAAGTGTGTTTGTGTATGACACATGGGTTTAGGACGTTTTACAGGTAATAGTAGGGTTGCATACTTTGTTCACCAGACCTTTTGCCAGATGTAGGGGTATGGCTTGCCAACACAGTCCCTTGGCTGACTGACATCTGTTCTCCTCGTGAGGTGGACATTGCAATATATAAGATGGACACCATATAGGAAAATAACAAAATCGGCTCCCCAATACAAAATCTGCTCCCCAACATGTCCAGTGGTTAGACACTCACAGCCACCTCTACACAGGCTCTGACAGTCAAACACACACACCTGCCATGTCTTGGAATAGAACCCCTACCTAACTAGTGTATCACACTACAGCATTACACAATTACAGCACGCACTATGGAGATTACAGTTGGTCTCTCTTGGAATAGAGCCCCTACCTAACTAGTTTATCACACTACAGCAATATGCAGTTACAGCACGCGCTATGGAGAATACTGGGTTACAGCAGTCCTAGAGGTGTACTCCTAGATGGGTAACATCAGCAAGGTTGCTAAAGGTGGTCATGTGAATTGTAAAGAGTGTGCATACTCTAAAAAGCATTGTTCTTGTCTCAGGCAGACAGAGACACACACACAGTTGGCCTCTCTTGGAATAGAACCCCTACCTAACTAGTTTATCACACTACAGCAATACTCAGTTACACCACATGCTACGGAGAATACTGGGTTACAACTGTCCCAGAGGTGTATGTCTAGGTGGGTGACATCAGCAGGATTGCCAAAGGTGGTCATGTGAATTGTAAAGAGTGTGCATACTCTAAAAGGCATTGCTACTTTCTCAGGCAGACAGACCGACAAACACACGCGCAGTTGGTCTCTCTTGGAATAGAGCCCCTACCTAACTAGTTTATCACACTACAGCAATATGCAGTTACAGCATGTACTATGGAGAATACTGGGTT
This sequence comes from Protopterus annectens, assembly GCF_019279795.1. Classification (NCBI taxonomy): domain Eukaryota; kingdom Metazoa; phylum Chordata; order Ceratodontiformes; family Protopteridae; genus Protopterus; species Protopterus annectens. The sequence goes on along the minus strand of NC_056751.1, from coordinate 723,180,544 downwards.
ACAGCAGTCCCAGAGGTGTATTCCTAGGTGGGTGACATCAGCAGGATTGCCGAAGGTGAGGCTGAGGAAGTTCACAGTCATTAAAAGTGAACGAAACGCGTAATTTGGATTTATTTTTTCTTCAACTCGTCTTTTGAGTCATTGTTTGGCACTGTGTGTTATTACAAAGTTTTTGGTTGCTCTATACTTTAATATATATATATATATATATAAATATATATATATATATATATATATATATATATATATATATATATATATCTATATATACACATATACACAGACAGAGCCATAGCATACATACACACACACACACACACACACACACACACACACACACACACACACACACACACACACACACATCTAAACACCCTTTGTGACACAGAAGGGTTCCAAAGGAACTGACGTGTACACAAAACAGAGGCATCTCTTGTGTTAGAACATTTAAATCATAAGCAGTTCACCAGAGAAGGGATGGTTGCTGTGTATGTGGAGTTTGGGGTGGGGAAAGATGGCTAATGTAATCTACCCTGGGGATTGTGGAGTTAGGGTGGGGGAATGATGGGTATGGACCTACACCCCAGCAACCACTTCTGTGTCACTGCTCGACAGTGGCACAGGAAAATAACATAACCAACTGTAGTCGCGCTTGACTGTGTATTCTTTACCATTCCTAACTATGTAATACTTTGTAGACACCAGTCACCACAGATGGCTACCATGGAGTGCTAAAAGACATTACACGTGCATGCCTGGCTACAGGGTAGTCACACACACAAGCACGCACACACTTGCCAGCATTGTGCATACACGTCTTGCCTATGTAAAGGTAACTAGTACAGTGGTATGCAGTTGGGGTATGTGCCACAGAACACATACAATTACACTTACTCTGATTCCACTTCTGAGCTGGGTGACATCACCGGACTGATTACTTGCAGTGGGAAGGGAGGAAGAGAGAGATTTAGCAGTTCACAAGGATAAAGGCCAGTGCAAAAGGAGGTATCTCTTTGGAATGCAGCAAAACCCACTGCCATGACAGGATGCAGACACAAATACACACACAACCACACTCAGTCATTTGTTGACGCACATACTCAGGCATTTGCTGTCACACACACAAACACACGCACAAAGTTGCCAGTGGTGGGATCAGAACTCCTGCCTATCTACAGATCACTATTACAGTACTACACAGTTACAAGATGCGCCACAGAGATTACACATTCCAAGGCAGCCAGACTGCCCTTCTATGATTGAGGACAACAACAGGGAGACTGACAGTCACGAAGTACATAGCTGTACAACTATGTGTTTAAAGTAGGTGTCCATTACAACCTGTATGCACAAACAAGACACATCATCTGCAGGTAGGCCTGAGAGGTATAGTTGTAGCACAACAGGAACCTGAACTGGAGTATGGCCATCTGTGGAATGGACAACTACTATCACTATACAGGGTTACAGTGGGTATGCTCATACACTTAGTAGCACAGGGCTGTTTGGTATGCACTCCAATTCTAACCACTGAAGACCACAGTGTGCATGCTCAAACACTTAATAGTACAGAACACATTGTAATGGACTCCTATTGTAAACACACAGGTTTACAGCTAGGTACATCTTACCTGTCAGTATATATGCACATCATACTGGTTTACTACCTGATACCTGTATGTGGCCATAAATTATATATCTATGTCTGTGCTGTGTGATACACATGCATACATGTGCATGAAGTACTGACATATATATGTTACGCATACACATTCATGCATGTGTGGACATGGCAGACAATTGGTTACCTGGGATGCACAGATGGATGCTACCTACAGCATGTGTCACACACCTAGCTGCCCTGAAAGGCATACATTGATAGCAGGTTGTGGACAGTGGCATTATACGTGGAAAAGTGGCATGTGCAAGCATAATGTGTTAGTCACCTTGTGTAATGGTACTGAGGTGCAGGTGTCAAGAGGACCTCTCCTGGCTGTGTTAGTAGTTGTCATTATTAGCAGGACTGCTACCCTAAGTATATCTCACATTGGTGATATACACAAGTTCTGCTGCTGTCTGTTACCTTACATGAGGCATTTGCTACCAAGCACATTAATGCCATGCCCAGTGATGTCATGGTATGGGTGGCAACTGCTAGACCAAAACAATGAGCCAATGTCCTGCTGTTATTATGAGGTTGCTCAGTGTCTGTCATTCTGGGCTGTCATGACCGAACGACTAGCCTTCAACACAGAGCACATGCATCCATGTTACACATGTGTGTGGATAAACCTAGGTCGCATTTACCCATATAGCCACATTCCAAGGCAAATGTCCTACACACAGAAGGAACACCCTGACACCTACATGACAATTGCATTGGATGCTTGTGTTAACCAGTGCTAGATGTGTGGCTTTAGTAATCCATTTGCTCAATGCAGAACCTACAATGGGGAATACTGACATCTGTGCAGTGAGGAACACCTGGCTGAAGACTCTGTAGTGCACAATTGCACTACCACCATATAACTCAGATCCAGACTTGTGGGCCATAACAGTGGTATGGACCATTCCAGGTGGTGGTGTACACATATTCATAAAGGCTACTCACATGTAAAGACCACTACTCCCACATAACGCATCACAGATGAGTCAGGTACAGGTGACAGTGGCAAATGCTGAATTGTAGGTTGTATCCTCATATACATCCACCACTTTGTTCCCAACCTACCAACACACATAAGTTCATAGATTAGTACTAGGCTAATTGCCCTTGTGAGCCATTTTAAGCTTAGCCAATTATCCCTTGTGAGACTCAAACCCTGCACCTTGTGTTTGTAAGGCAAACACCTTAACCATTAGGCCACCCTCCCAACCCAAGATTCATAGATTAATACTAGGCTAACTGCCCTTGCGAGCCATTTTAAGCCTAGACAATTATCCCTTGTGAGACTCAAACCCTGCACCTTGTGTTTGTAAGGCAAACACCTCAACCATTAGGCCACCCTCCCAACCCTCCATATGTGGTATGACATAGTATGGTAGACCACCAGATAACCCTCGATTGGCGGACTGTACCTAGGCCTACATCAACTGTGCAAAGTACCCATGTACAGACACAGCTGCATAATGTATTATGCAATGCAATAATACCACTGTTTGCAACCAGCTCAGTTGTACACATACCAAGGTCCCTCAGATGTTGTCAGCATTAACATGGTCAACTGTTGCTGTACACCAGTAAACAACACCCTCATGGTTGGATATGACCTAACTGTACCTGCCCTGGATATGTACATCCCACACTCCTACAACATAAATTACATTACCATAGCTTTCATTTTCCTTTCTACATACAGGTGGCTACAGTCAGTACACACATGCACATGGCAGATAGCATGCTAACAGTACATAAGGTTCGATATCTATGTTGACAGAGGTAATATCCCCTCTCTACTGGTCACCCATGACACCTATCATATAATACAACACACCATGTGGCATGTATGTCTTTAGACATGTCCACCTAATGCATTACCTACAAACATACTCAAATAACAGGACCATAGGACCTACACAAGGCCTGTATTGACAGACTCAGGGAAATCCAGCTCTGCTCTGTATGTTCCTGAGTAGGCACAGGTGATATGTTCATGACATGTACAGCCATGTGTGGCCACAGCTCCTACATATACTCCATGTTAGCAATTGCAAGCCATGCATGCTGTGTGCTGTCTGGACATTAGCCTTAGTACCACAATAGCCAGTACATGCTGGGGTGAGATGTTTACAAGCCACAGACCTCGCAAATGCTTGAATGAGTGTACTGCCTAGCTCTAACAGAGCACATTTCTGGCACTCTTCCAGTACACACAAGGTGTGTGTGGCAAATATGATGTTCTCACTGTTAACCATTACAGTGCCCTGGCTTCACCATGGCACTGTCAAGTAACAGTTTGTAGGAACATGACATGGAATAATGCTGTGTGTGTCTCACTATGTGCTGCTGTAATATATGTACACTTGGCTACTCGGTGAAAGTGGTGGTGTCCTACCAGTACATGAATACAACATCCATTATGGTGTAATGCTCGGCTATGTTTCACACATGGCGTGGGGAAGGTGTGGAATGTGTCTTCTTGACCTGCTAGTGCACGTACTGATGTAGACCGCATATGTGTACATCTATTGATGTTTGTGTCGATTCCACGTGTGTGCAGTGTCTGATGTCTGAAGGTGACTGTTGTCTTAGTACATCATGCTGTTGTAATACAGCCTCAATATTGCCAACTGTATATGGTGTTATGCTCTAAGTACAGTAAGCTGTACATTAGGTATGGACAGATGTTTGGACATGACTACTAAGTGGTGGGGATTCTTTGCAGATGAATATTGAGGACAGCTCACTGGTGTGTTACAACCAGTCCTACAATAACTGTGTACCTGCTAAGGTCAAGTTTTGTAATTGAAGTGGAAGACAGACAATGTAGAATGTTGTAAGGGTGACACTGAAGACAAACCTCATGACACCTGTAACAGTAATACCTCCCCTGTGCATATATTGTGCATATATCAGCACAGTTGTCAAAGGAAAGAGTCAGTAAGCATTGTACCAGATGCGATAGCGCTGTACTTCTGTAGTACCTATCATGAGATAGGCAGGTGCTTGATTCACAGTACTGGCACGTGTGGGTGTGTGTGTCCATATATGTCACTTATGGTTGGGAATACATCCCACATGTTATCACTCTCCTGAACACTGTTGTTGACACCAGTACAGAGTGAAGTGTAGAAAGAAAGGCATAAGCAGGTGGTTAAACCTCACACATGTAAAGTGTCTGCATGTGTGTGACATAGGTGTATATCTTTGCGAATGCCAGTGTGTGTGTGTGTGTGTGTGTGTGTGTGTGTGTGTGTGTGTGTGTGTGTGTGTGTGTGTGTGTGTGTGTGTGTGGCTCTTCATGTGTATGGCTGTCCGGTTCCTGGAGTGAGGCCGTATTTTACCATAGTGAAATGTTAATGCCCCCTCCCCCCATCCACTCAATGCAATCTAGCATCCTTGTTGATATCATCAATCGTAGACCGGCATGCTAACCGCTTGTTAACATATACACCCTGGGGTGTGACCTGTTGTTACATAGCCTACTGATGGACCCCTTCCCCACATACGCTCACTGCACTGTAGTATCCCTGTCGATGTCCTCGATCTTAGGCCATTCCAACTACCTGTACATATGTAATATCTGTAGCGCATCTTGCAATTGCGTAGTACTATAATGATGATATGCACATAAGCAGGGGTTCTCATCTAAACACTGGCAACAGTGTGTGTGTGTGTGTGTGTGTGTGTGTGTGTGTGTGTGTGTGTGTGTCAGAGTGTGTGTTACTGTGTCTGTGAATCCCTGAGTGTGTGGGTGTGTCTGTGTTTGCATGCTGTCATGGCAGTGGGTATTACTGCTTCCCAGTGAGAAGCCACTATTTCCACTGGCCTTTACCTTTGTCATCCTGCATACCACTCTTTTACCCCCTCCATGCTCCAGGTAACTATACCTGTGATGTCACCCACTATGGATGTGATGGCACTGAACACAGTAGCTTACTACACAGTTATCATGCTCTTGGATCATTAGAACAGTAAACATAATTGAAACATGGGAGAATATAACTGTGATGTGGAAGCTACAAAGTGCATGCAGGTATTGTCATACTGACCTGTGGATAGTCAACATGTACATATGGGGCATCCACAAACACCGACATCCCCGGCACATGCAACTATACCTGAAAGAGGAAGGCAGAACATCAAGATCAACATGCTGTTAGTGTTGTTACACATGATAAATACTGTCAAACGTACAAAATGCATTCTAAAACTGCAATACATGGTATGTCTGCTGCTTGTCAACACTATTCAACAATATCAATCTACAATTGTCTACCTAGTATGTTCAGCCTGTGCATCAGACCATATGAACATGTCCCTGCACCGATGGTGTGGATGACAGAGATGCGGCACAGGCATCATCATGTGCACAGGGTGATAATGTTTGCCAGAGGCCTAGGCTGTGCCACTGGATGACATCATGTGTGTCTGTTAGGGCCTGTGATATCACTGGGTGTGTGTGGATGTTATGCGTGTGTGTGTTGAGGTGCCCTACATTTGTTTTCACTGTGTGTGTATGCATGCACACAGGTCTGGCATGTGGCTGGCCTACACAGGGGTATTATTGACAGCTACAGACTGTACAAGGCAGGTTTCACAGTTCATGGTGTCCAGCCATGGCCACGTGACTTGTGCCTGCCAGGGGTTGCACGGATACTACCAGGCAGATATCTAGATTGGGTACCGTCTGATGACACATGTCCACTGGAATCGTGTCCCTGTTGGAGCCATTCAGGACCACGTGCATGTGGCCTGCTGTGTCCTGGTGTTGACTGCACAGCACCAGCTGCACTGCTGCTGCTACCAGCACTATGGGAACGGTCATGTGCAGTAGCATGTTCATGTAGACCTTCAACAGGTGATGTAGCTGACCTACGTCCATGTGCCCGATGACTCACTCCCACCAGATGTTCCAGCACAGACATTCCACGCTCGAGGATTGAGATGCCATGGTCAAGGACTCCCACCATGTCACCCAAAAGTCTATCCAAAACATCGGCAAGATGATGGTGAGCATTTGCAAGTGCCTGGATGTTGCCAATTAATGAATGGACAGCAGCCCTCTGAAGCCTCAGACCTTCTCTGTTGTGCCATTCAGCACATGCCTGTGCCTCCATTACAGCCCAAAACATGCATCTGATGACTCCAGCTGATGTGCTTTGTCTCACAGGGGCATGGTGGCCAGTGGTCCTCCTACGAGCAGTGCTGGGCACATGTCTGTGTGGAACATCACCAGTCTGTTGATTGGGATCATGGTGTGCAGGCACACCTTTCATAGTCACCACACTTCCCTGTTCCATGCTACCACCCACCAACTGTCCTTCCTCTATGGCCAGTAGTGATGGGGTATGTGCAGGCAGGGGAACTGTGTGCGAGTATGCGGGGGGACAGGTGGAATGGTAACCAATGGCACAAATTCAGCCCCTGACAACCCTGCCTGTGCCTCAATCATACTATCATCATCACTGCTAGAGTCTGTGGGGACACTAACATCAGGTGGACCACAGGAGGGCAACACACCTACATCAAAATCTGTGAGGGGAAGACAAGAACTGTACATTACAAGTTATACCAGACACAGACAGACAGACAGACAGGGACACATTCAGACAGACACACACAGAGAGACAGAAAGAGAGACACACACACACACACACACACACACACACACACACACACACGCACACAGAGAGACACTCACAGACAGACACACACAGACACATAGACACACACAGACACAGACAGACAGACACAGACACACACACAGAGACCCACAAACACAGACAGACACACACAGACAGACAAACACACACAGACACATAGACACACACAGACCCACAGACAGACACACACATACAGACACACACACACTCACAGACACACACACACACACACACAGATACACACAGACACACACAGACACACACTCTACATGCAAGTGATATGGCAGATGGCATTCAACTTAGACAATTATAGTTTCAGCTTAGACAATTATAGTGGTAGTTATCATACATCCCTGATTTGCACACAGCAGCATGTATGTGTTATAGCAGATGGCATGCACCTTACATAATTATAGTGGTGGTTAGCATACATACCTGTATTGCACCATTTGTGTTAGTAGCCTATGCACCATACCTGCAACACAATGCATGCACTTTACACCATTGCACTGCACTACAAAGGTGTGTGCAACATACACCACATGTTAACAGACCATCGCTGACCTTTGTACATCTGCCACTGATGCTTTGTGTTGGCCACTGCCCCTATGTGTGGGGACATGAGCAGTAGGGTATGTCGACTGCATGCTGTTTGTCTGAGCCCTAGCTTGCATATCTCCCCCAAAGCAGTGCATGCCTGTTCAACATTATTCTGCCTACCCCTGAGCTGAGTGTAGACATTGTGCATGTGGCTGTACACACATGCTTGACATGGCTGTCCCTACTTTGCAATGGTGCCACAGACCAGCACAGGTTTACAGTACACTGGCCTGCTGTGTGGCATATGAACTTGTCAATCACATGTAGTATGACATGTCTTCTGCTGACGTGTTGAATGACATGCATACATGTGTAACGCAATGGTGTCCTTTCCAATCTACAGTATGGTAATGTTGTCCCAAAGCATGGATGTGTTATACTAACATGGGCCTTCAGCTGATGCAATGTTGTCTGTCCACCCTACAAATATGCAGGGACATACTGCACATTGAGCTGATGTGCATAGCCATTGCAGGGCATCATGTAGCTTCACAATTGCTATACAGTGTGAGCTACTGACACAGTTCATAGCCATGACTATGTTCACATACAATACATATCTAATGTGGAATGTGACCCACATCACTGAGGTGTATACACAATAAACCCTAATGTGGAATGTGTAACACAGGTCACAGAAGTGTATATGGATGACACCCCTGCACATCTGCAACCATATTACTGATGCCTAGCAACTATGCCCACACATGTCTAACTTAGCAGTACTCTATGTCCCACATGCCATCTGTGTACCTCACACACATGAGAAGCAAGCATGACAGTGATGTCAGACACCAGCAAGGTGAATGTACTATATCTGTGTCTTGATATGGATGTATGTGTATGTTGTGCAACACATATATGTATTTGGATACTGTATAGGTGAATGCTTCCATTTCATGACAAACTCAAGATGTTCAAGACATGTTATGTGGTGGTTTCATGTTATGCCTACACAAGCTGTGCACAGGCCTGTATGATGTTTAGTGTTTCACATCTGCAATATCACCATTACACAAAGGCCATAGTTGTATTGTGTCGAGCCAATGTATAACAGGGTGTACACGCATGTGCATCACTTCTACTGTGTGTGTTGCTTCATGTCTCTGGCCATCCTCCATGGCCATGTTTACACATGTTCAGTCCAATAGTTGTGATGGCCATCTTATTTCACATGTCAGTGTTTTCCCATATGACATACACCCATAGATATCATAAGCTCCACTGGGGACAGGGCTATGCAGACAAAGGGTGGTATGCATGGGATGTGATACATGTTTTGCAGGATAGTTGAGCAGTGTTGCAGTCAGCCTACTACATGTCATGGGCATGTCTGATAGCACATGAAATTATGTGACATTCATAGCAAGGGTATACTCCACAAGGGTGTATCCTGTGGGCCGGTCATATTCCAGCTCCAACACATTTAGAGTGTGTGTACACATATGCTTTCTGTACAGTACTGTTCATATTCCCAACATGTGTAATGCTGATATGTAGTACCTGTCCCTACAGTGGAATACACCTCCACCATTGTATTCACTGTTGTCCACATATCTGGCAATGACAGTTTGGAAGGTTTAGTGTAGGTGTTTCATATAGTCTTCAATTGTTACACATATGTAAACAGTGTGATGCATTGCAGGTCTGACCAGTATCCATTAACAGGACCACCATACATTATGTGTATGTGTGTTATGGCAGATAGCATACAATTAATATCTTCCGTGCATTATCAAGCCTGGTAAATAATAACAATCTCACCTGACACAGGCTGCTGTCGCTGCAAAACACCAGAGGTACCTAAACAGGAGTGTCACAGCAGTAAGATCATTATCCACACCTGTGTGATAGCTACAGGGTGCAATGTCCATGTTAGCACATAAGCCAGTACAATACACTATACTATGGAGTATGCACATCTGTGCATACATAGAATAGCAGACTATAGTATGTGTCATGTGTGCATACATGCCTTGCATAAGATGTTACATTACATATTGTACAGTAACACATGTAACTATGTGAAATATAGTTGTGTTTTATGTGCAGTAGTGACTTACCAGGCAACTCCAGGCTCGGTGGTTGAAAGACACCCACCTCCACAATACCAGCTAAAGCTTGTGGATGGAGGTCTGCAGGTGTCCCCAGGTTGGCCAGTAGCTCCTCAGTACATGTGAGTAGGGGCTGGGTGACTGGCCTCCCGCCTGTTGCACCTTGTTCCCTGGTGATTTGCGTTATCACACTGTTTCACCCATCTTATCAGGTCAGTGCAGGGTCAGTGCACCTGCTAATAGGTGCGATTGTGACTGCCAACATCATTTACCCTCCTACAGAGTTCCTCCCACAGGGCATCCTGCTGCTGTGCATCCTGTGGCACATGGCTGAAGAGTGTTGTGTAGTTGTCGAGGAGGTATGGGATGAGGACCACATCCTCCAAGCAGCTGTATGCCAGCAGTCTGCTACGTGGCATACCTGGAAGACATAATGATGGAGACAGGTCACAGTAACTCACAGAGAAGTACAGCAGTATAGCTGAACATACATGTGTATCACATTTATTAAGATTACAAATATGTCTTTGCAAATCTACATGACACTAACATCACTGACATGTATAAGTCACACACATTTGACACCTACTGGTGATGTGCTATCGCCATATATGTGTGTGTCATACACCATGTGGATGTTGTCTTGACATGGGCATGTCTGTTTGCTTGTAGTGGTGTCTTTACCTATCAGCACATGCCTGGATGTGGTCACACTAATGCAATCGACCTTAGGACATGCTGGAGGGACAGAGTCATAACCCAGAGGCTCCCTTCACTCTGGAATAAAATCCCAGTCCAGGTTAGGCAGAGTTTCTCATTGACTCTCTTCAAGAGGAATCTTGATGAGTGGATGGGAGATCGTAGCTTTACCTCGGGTATCACTTCTGTGTCACTGTTAGACAGAGGCACAGTATACTAACCTCGAAAAAGGGCATAGCAAAATTATTTTAAAACGGGTGGCGAAAGCCAAACACACTCTGGCAAGGCTTATAAATGCCCTAGGGCAGATAGCCTAGTATGAACCTATGAACCTATGAACTTATATGTCACATATATAGTCAGACATAGCCATTAGGGACATGACCTGTGACCCTGCAGACTTGCAAGCATGTATGTGTTTTGCCATATAGGTTCATAGGTTCATAGGTTTATACTAGGCTATCTGCCCTAAGGCATTTATAAGCCTAGCCCAAATTATTGTGGCTTACGCCACCCCTTATATGAAAAAATACTGTGCCCATTAGTTTGTTGTGCCTCTGTCCAGCAGTGACCCAGAGATGATTCCCGGGGTAAACCTACGATCTCCCATCCACAGGTCTAGATTTCTCTTGAACAGAGTCAGCGAGGTGCTCTGCCTCACATGGACCGGGATTTTATTCCACAGCATAGGGAGTCTCTGAGTGATAAATCTATCCCTCCAGCACGTCCTATTTATATCCGTGCTAAGGTTTAAGTCGCTTGCTCTAGTGGTTTTGGTGGATTTGGATTTTTGAGGTGGAGCATGTCCATTAATTCGGGTTGGACATGGCCTTGTATGTCAGGCACATGTCACCTCTGAGCAGGCGGTATGCGACTGAATAGAGCTGGAGTTTCTTCAATCTGGCAGCATATGACAGATTTTGGAGTCCTTATCCTTTTGGTGAGGAACTTTTGGGGTCTCTCCAATTGCTGCAGATGTCGGGTGAGATACATCCCAAATGGGGCATTGTACTCGATCATTGGTCTGATAAGTGAAGAGTACAGGGGAACAATGACCTCACTAGATCTGGATGTGAATCCCTTCATGATCAGGTGGGCAATGTAGAAGGTCTTTCTAACCACTTTAGCAATGTGAGTGTCAAAAGAAAGGCCACTGTCAACCTGGGTCCCCAGGTCCCTGATAACCTCTTCTGTGCTTAGTGGATTGCCACCTATATGGTAGCTTGGGGTTACCTTGTTTTTCCCGAAGGGTATGACTATACATTTTTGGCGTTTAACTTCAGGCCATGGCTCTGGCACCAGCTATCTGTTTCCGTGAGTCCCTTCTGAAGGATATCAGTGTCCGATGCACTTTCCACTATGGTGCCCAGTTTGCAGTCATCTGCAAACTTTGTCAGCCAAAGTCCTCCCATGTTGGCCTGTACTTCTGAGAAGTAGATGCCAAACAATAGGGGTCCAAGGACCGAGCCCTGTGGGACACCACTTGTGACCGGCTTGGAGTCTGACACAGCGCCAGCAACTCTAACCCTGTGGGTTCTGTCCTTAAGCCAGTTTGCAATCCATCTTGTGACATATGGGTTTACATTTAAGCTGGTAAGTTTTCTACAATACCCGAGTGGGGTATTGTGTCGAAGCCTTTGCAAGGTCAAGGTAGGCTGTATGGACTGCCTTTCCTCATCAATGGCCTTGGTGACTATTTGAAGAAGTCGACCAAGTTCAAAAGGCATGATCTTCCCTTGACAAAGCCAAACTGGGTCGGGTCCAATGTCTGCAAGTCCCTATATCTTTGTTTATGAGCTCCATTATGATCCTCTCCATAGCTTTGCAGACTAGACTTGTTAAGCTTATGGGGCGGTAATTACCAGGGTCCGTGAGGCGCCACCTTTGTGGAGTGGGACCACAGTTGCCGTCACGCCACTCCTTGGGCACGTATCCTGTGGTAAGGCTGAGATTAAACAGCTGCCTTATGCGGGTTTAATTCCTCATTTAGCTCGTGTAGCACACAGCCGGGGACACCATCCGGTCCCATTGATGCTGTGTTTTTAGCTTTAGAGAGCAGCTTTCACCTGCGCATTTGAGATGTCCGGAGGCTACACTCGGCTGGGATAGTTATCTCTCCTTTAGGGGAGAGGGTGAAGTTTGCACTGAACCTGTCTGCCAGTATGTTGGCAATGTCTGTGGGTTCAGTGATTTTGTATCATTTTGGACTAATTCTGAGCATATCTGTGAGTTTCCACCCAGGTTCCTAACATAGCTGAAAAAGGCCTTATGATTGTCCTTTGAATCCATGGCAATTTTTCTCTCAAAATTGGCCTTAGTTGATTTTATGAGTGCTCGTATTTTTTACTAATAATGATCAGGGTGACTTCCTTTTATGGATTTTGTTCTATCATGTAATAGCTTTCTCCTCTTATTGTAAAGTTTGTTAATGGCTGGGGTCCACCAGACTGGACGTTGCCCTTTGTGGAAAGAGTCTTGGTTTTATTTGGAATTGCCTGATCCATGCAGTCCTGGAGGTGTTCATAGAAGGCATTTGTAAGGGCTTCCGCAGCTTGGGTTGTGGTTTCCTCTGACTCAGGGGCCTTGAAGGATACCACACCAGTCTTGAGTAGTGTGAAGTTTGCTTTAGAAGTTCTTCACTATGGTCTTTTTGTTTGGGGTGGGGGCGGATGTGGATTTCCAGTGAGATTAGTTTATGATCAGATCTCACCAATGAGGGATATACTTCGGTGTGGAGCATTTTGTCCCCATGTTTGTGACAATGAGATCTAGTATATTTTCTCCTCTCGTGGGAACAGTGACTAGCTGTTCCATGGCATTTGAATTTATGAACTCCAGGAACCGTTGGGCTAGAAAGTTAGGGCTTGAGTAATGTTCCCAGTCTATATTCGGGTAGTTGAAGTCACCCAATATGATGGTGTTTGGAGATACATTTATACCCTCCAGTGTCTTCAGGAAGGCTGTGTGGGGTTCCTGAGTTTGAGAGGGTGGCCTGTAGCATGCTACAATTTGTAGAGCAGTTTTGCCTATTGTTAGTTGCACCTGGATGGTTTCGAAGCTTCATCGTTGCCACCAACCTGGAGGTGTGAGTATCCTTTATGAATATGGATACACCCCTCCTTTTATGGAGTGGTCCGGGTTTTGGGGCGGAACGCATGATATGAGGTAAAACCTAATAGTGCCGGGTGCTCTCAGGAGCCTTGAACCAGGTTTCAGTTACAGCACAGACATCGATGTTCTCCATACTGAGAAGGGCCTCGAGTGCGTGCATTTTGAGATTTAGACTTCTGGCATTGAGCAGCATTACCCTCAATTTCTTCCCATTTTTGTTTTCTAGGGTGGTAGGTTTAGAATTTGAGCCTTGCCTAAAAAGGCACTATGGGGTGGCAAGAGCCTTAGCCAATATCCGGAATCCCAGGGTGACAGGTGCAAGCCGTCCCTTGCGAGCAGCGTGGCTTGTCAAGCATGTCATCCCAGGCAGACAGACACTGGATCCCTTTGAATGACACCAGACATTAAGCCAATTGTTAAAGCTGATCATCTTGTCTCTATATTGTGGCATCATTCTTGGTGAAGGAAGGATACTGCTCAGGGTTAGGGTCATACCTGCCTGGGCTACATAATCAGAGAGCTTCTCTATGTCTCTTTTCATGCAGTCCAGGGAGGTACGTCTCAGGTCGTTCACACCAGCATGGACAATGACTGTGTCATATTTGTACTTGCTGTGGAGTGACCAGTGCTTGTGTTATGTGGCGGATTCTAGCGCCCGATAGGCAGCTTACTGTGACCCTCTCCTTGTTCAGCCTGGTGAGTGGGACGTCAGTGTGTCTGACTATGGAGTCACCTATGACAAGTATGTTTGGTGTTGTATTTGGCCTTAAGGGCTGTGACTGCTTTGCACACTGCTTTTGTGGTTTATGTGTTGCTTGTGGGGTGTCTTGAGGTAGCAGTTGTTTGGGTGTCTGCTTTGGAGGCCTCTGCTGTTTAGGTAAATTTTACTCAGAGCCTCCAGTATATCTTTGTGTGTTTATGTGTTTGATTCAGTGGAGTGGTAGCATTATGTGAGGCTGGTTTTGTGGTGTGTGTAGTTGCCTTCTCCTCCTGTCTGGTCTTGCCAGTCCTGAGTTGAGAGAGCTCAGCCTCCAGTTTGGCTAAATAGCTGCATCTCTCGCAAGTATTTGTGTTATGTGGGAGGAGGAGAGGGTTGTCTGTGTACATGAGGCAGTTATAACATTGCCTCAAGATTCCCAGATTCACCAGCTGGACCGGAGGAGATTGACAACTGACCTTTGGACATGCTAGAATAATATTGGGAAATCCTTAATTGAAAACAAGGGCCAGTGGGGAGTGAGGGTGTAGTGCTTTTAATTTTAGTGCTGACTTATATAATTGCTTTAGTGAGCAAGTGCCAGGTAACTTGAGTGCAATGTGATACAAGTAACTAAATGCAAAACGACAAACAGTAACTTTCTTTCAAGTGAAACAAGGAAATAAGTACAGTAAGCAATGCAGATATCACTAGTGATCCACAGAAGCTGAGAAGTTGCGTATTAGGTGAATTAGCTTCCAGGAAATAACAAGCAAACAAACAACAAGTATATAAACAAAGCTAGATTCAGTAGGCCTGGATCTAGTCTATGCTAGAGCAAACAAGGTGAACCAATTTCAGTAAGATACAGTTCAAATATTCAGGCACTATAAACCTTTAACCAGAAAATTCCCAGCTCAGAAGGGCAGAGTCCAGCCTCTTCTCCCACAAGAGTGCAGTCCACGAACCTTCTTAATGTAAAATAACTGGCCTGAAGCCCAAGTGCCTAAACCAGAACTAATACACTTGGACACTGGGCTCTCAATCAGCAGTTCCCAACTTAGAAGGATGAAAGCTACCTGTCCTGCCACCACAGTGCTTGCCACAAACCTTCCTAATGTAAAACAACTGGTCTGAAGCCCAAGTGCTTAATCCAAAAGACTTGAATGATAGCTACACTTTAATCAAGTTACAACCAAGCAGTAATAAATACCATTGAATACTTTACAGTTGTGTAGAATCCTGCCATGTATTGCCTGTATTGCACATGTGTAACACATGGGACAATAGCCAGCCTGATGGTATTTGCAGGATTGGATATCAACTGTAGCATGTATGCTCATAGTGATCTAGTAGGCTATATGCCCTCGGCCATTTATGAGCCTAGGCAGACAGGTTACCTAGCTGTAGGCAACAGACAGGTAAGGTTCAGTGGCCAGTTCAAGCAGTGCCACAGAACTGATACACATGGTTACTGATATATTTGCCATGCGGTCATCACACCATGTCACAGAGTGGGGCGATGTGCAGCTTCGCTGGATAGGGATGCATAGTATGGCAAGAGTGTGTTAAGTGTATGGGACAGAGATCTGTCAGGCATGTTGTGATCCTTGTACTAGAAAGGTGGATGTCCATGACGCATGTGTTTATTTGGGAATCAGGATGTGTTAAGTGTAGCATGTCCAACACCTCTGGGTTGGAGATGGCTTTATTCAGGGTAGGCTGCATGCTACATAGTGCAGCTAGGGATTGGGAAGGGCAGTGTAGGCCATCTACACAGGGGCAATAACCCTTAAAGGAAATATGTGATCTATTATGGGTCACATGGGTGTTGAGTATGACTGAGTAGTTATCTCTATATTCCTGGATGGCACCATGTCATGATTAGGGGTGCCACATACGACTACCTGTCTTTTGTAGTGATGTAACTATCAAAGGGAAGTACTGTCCAGCTGCATCCCATACACACAGTTGCCATTATGTTGACCGCTGCCTAGGTGGTAGTTAATGGGTACAGGGTTTGTAACATAGGAGGTGACAATGCAATACTTAGGTGTCAGATTGTGGCCATACATCACACACCACACATCTGACACACTAAGGCCCTTCTATATGTTGAAAGCAGCACATATTGAGTCAACTATTGCTCCTAGTTCATAGTCATTTGCAAACATCAATAGGCTGATGCCTTCTGTGTTAGTCTGTGTGGTAAAGAAAACAAAGAGGGGGAGTACCAGGACTGAACCCTGTATTACTGTGGCTGGTACTGGTTTGATGTGCATGTATTATTCAGACACCTTCTGTAGTGTTGGTTCTGCCAGCAGTCCAGTTGCCAACCACTCCTGTGACATAAGAATATACACCTAGTTTACTGAGTGTAGCTGGAACACAGTATGGGTGACGGTGTCCTACGACCTGGCAAGATCATGATATGCAGTGTGAATCAACCCTACTGCCATCTACACCTGTACCGAGTACATCAAATACGTTGACCATGGTTCATGGCTGTACAGACCAGACCCAGCAGGGTGGTTGTGCACTATGTCCACTTATCAGTGGTGTCTCCCCCTTTGTGGGGTGTGATAAATGTTGCTGTGCACCATTCAGTATGAACACAGCCTGACATGGAGCTATGATTAAACATGATGTGTATGTGGATAGCTGAATGTTCTTACATTTGAGTAGGATACACCCTGGGATGTTGACAGGTCCCATGAAAGCTGTATGTATGGCTTTAGAGAGTGCAGCTTGTACCTGCATAGTCATTAGTACAGGGGCCCTGTAGTGTACATGGATGTATGACTAAGTGTACCTGTTGGTGGGGGAGGTAGGAGTGAGTTTAGGTTCTCCGAGACCCTATCTGGATGAACAGATGTGATTTCTGTAGGTGCAGTACTTTCCATGCCATAGTGCTGTGCAGCAAGGCAGGTCTTGTCTTTGCCATTACAATTAATGACACAGCTATAGAATGCTTTGTGCTTGGCCTCATAATATGTGGCTGATTAGTTTCACAGTAGCTTTGTGTGGTTTTATATGGTGTATCCGCATCTTACTGAGGCTGACCAGGGATCACCTACACTCATGTGTGTTCAGTCTTGCAACAGTTACTAACTTCTGTGATACAGTTTAAAGCATGGTACCACCAGTTTGCCTACTTGTTTGTGTTGGTTGAATCCTGGTTCTGTTTCAATGGCACAATCACTGCACATATGTTACTGCTTAAGGTTCATTTGTGTAGGATTCAGCATTTGCACATGCATTGTCCATCTGCATGGGTGCCATGACACTCACCACTCTGCTCTTAGGAAACATAACATTGGCATTGAAGACTAACTATGTGTAGCATACTGTTAGCCCTGTTTGTGTGACTATGGTGATCCAGGTCAGTGGGGTTGATGGAATCCAACATGCATTCACACAGGTGTTGGTACATGAGAAATCTTCACAGTTCATAATGGAATAGTTGAGAGGAGCCATTATTATGGTTCTGTCTCAGACCTAATCTTCCCCATTACAGCACATTATGACAGCTGGGAAGTCCGCGGACTGGTAAGTGATCTGTCTCAAGGTGCATTTTGAATTCCACTTTGGCACAAAGGGAGTTGCTCAGCATAATGCATCTGATGTTATGCAAGTGCAATTAGCATATATACATATACATACACATGCGCACACAAACACACACACACACACACATATATATATATATATATATATATATATATATATATATATATACATATATATCACATATATCACACATAAATATCAGTCTGGGTCTGAACTGTCTGCAAACAGCTACAGTTAACTTTGAGTATGTGTCTACCTGTTTGAGCCAATCTTCATTTTCCCCTGAAGAGCACTCTGCTTTGGCTGTAAGCAGCCCCCTCCCCCACCACACACACACACACACACACACACACACACACACACACACACACACACACACACACACACCTTCCATTTTCTCTTATTCCCTTCTGTTAGCAAATAGCATCCATAACTGATCAGTACTGTGTGTTTGTTAATTTAAACTATGACCACAGTAGCCTACTGATACAAGGTTATCCTGTTTTTCCACCTGAGGAGTTAAGAAATAACTTACAGTTTCAGAGAAGTCCACAGTCAATTGTGATTGTTTCTTAACACATACTTGTCTTGCTTTGGCTCATTAGCAGCAGTGCAAAGAACTGCCTGCTCAGTCCCTTGTTCTCCCCTCCCCCTCCCCTGTTTATTACCTTAAGACAATCCCAGAGTTAATAAATATTACCTGTGGCAGGCACCATTAGCAAAACTACAATCCACTCTGCTACAGGCCCCATGAATGCTCAGTGTCTCTCCAGTAAGTGCTTTACAACTGTAAATGCCTATTTATGTTGAATTGTATTAGACATTTTACAACTGTATATGTTTATGTTGAATTGTGTTAGACATCTAATATGTTTTATGCTTTATTATTGATGTTACTATGGCATGCTAGCATTTTGTATGCACCAAGTTGTTTCTAGTATAATTGTATGTATGGTCTATTTGCATAGCTGCACCTTGTCACTAATGTTATTCATGTAATTGTGTTGTGTGTAGACAGCTCATACTAGTGTCTAAATTATTTCTATAAGTTTGTGCTGTTGCTGGTGGATAGAATCACATAAGAGAACCACGACAGATTGCTGCTCGCTATATTTTTATCTGTGACTGCATAACTGTCAGGGTATTTGTTTTCTAATGTTCTTCCAATTGGCTCAGTATCTGCATATACTAAGTAGTGGTTCAGGACATTGTTCTGCATGTGGTAGCTATTTGTTCAGTGTGTTTTTTATAATCTTTATAATATATATTTGCCATCTCAAAAGTGCTTACTCCTCTCTGTACTCTTCATTTCTAGACCTAACACCACTCTTAAGTATTCAACTGCAGTACCACCTTTAACATTCTTATAAGAAAAGAGCAGTCTGGGTCTGAACTGTCCGCAAACAGCTACAGTTATCTTTGAGTATGTGTCTACCTGTTTGAGCCAATCTTCATTTTCCCCTGGAGAGCACTCTGCTTTGGCTGTAAGCAGCCCCCCCACCACACACACACACACACACACACACACACACACACACACACACATCTTAGATTTTCTCTTATTCGCTTCTGTTAGCAAATAATATCCATAACTGATCAATACTGTGTGTTTGTTAATTTAAACTATGACCACAGTAGCCTACTGATACAAGGTTATCTTGTTTTTTCACCCGAGGAATTAAGAAATGACTTACAGTTTCAGAGCAGTCCATGGTCAATTGTGATTGTTTCTTAACACATACTTGTCTTGCTTTGGCTCATTAGCAGCAGTACAAAGAACTGCCTGCTCACACCCTTGTTCTCCCCTCCGCCTTCCCTGTTTATTACCTTAAGACAATCCCAGAGTTAATAAATATTACCTGTGGCAGGCACCATTTGTAAAACTACAATCAACTCTGCTACAGGCCCCATGAAGGCTCAGTGTCTCTCCAGTAAGTGTTTTACAACTGTAAATGCCTATTTATGTTGAATTGTATTAGACATTTTACAACTGTATATGTTTATGTTGAATTGTGTTAGACATCTAATATGGATTATGCTTTATTATTGATGTTACTATGGAATGCTAGCATTTTGTATGCACCAAGTTGTTTCTATATAATAGTATGTATGGTCTATTTGCATAGCTGCACCTTGTTCACTAATGTTATTCATGTAATTGTGTTGTGTGTAGACAGCTCATACTAGTGTCTAATCTAAATTATTTCTATAAATTTGTGCTGTTACTGGTGGATAGAATCACATTAGAGAATCACGACAGATTGGTGCTCACTATATTTTTATCTGTGACTGCATAACTGTCTGGGTTATTGTTTTCTAATGTTCTTCCAATTGGCTCAGTATCTCCATATACTAAGTAGTGGTTCAGTACATTGTCCTGCATGTGGTAGCTATTTGCTCAGTGTGTTTTTTATAATTGTTATAATAAATATTTACCATCTCAAAAGGGTTACTCCTCTCTGTACTCTTCCTTTCTAGACCTAACACCACTGTTAAGTATTCAACTGCGGTACCACCTTTAACATTCTTATAAGAAAAGAGCAGTTCAGGTCTGAACTGTCTGCAAACAGCTACAGTTAACTTTGAGTATGTGTCTACCTGTTTGAGAAAACTTTCATTTTCCCCTGGAGCGCAGTCTGCTTTGGCTGTAAGCAGCCCCCCCCCCACACACACACACACACACACACACACACACACACACACACACACACACACACACACACACACACACACACACACACATCTTCCATTTTCTCTTATTCCCTTCTGTTAGCAAATAGTATCCATAACTGATCAATACTGTGTCAGCAAGTTGTTTCTAGTATAATAGTATGTATGGTCTATTTGCATAGCTGCACCTTGTTCACTAATGTTATTCATGTAATTGTGTTGTGTGTAGACAGCTCATACTAGTGTCTAAATTATTTCTATAAGTTTGTGCTGTTACTGGTGGATAGAATCACATTAGAGAACCACGACAGATTGCTGCTCGCTATATCTTTATCTGTGACTGCATAACTGTCTGGGTTTTTGTTTTCTAATGTTCTTCCAATTGGCTCAGTACCTGCATATACTAAGTAGTGGTTCAGGACATTGTCCTGCATGTGATAGCTATTTGCTCAGTGTGCTTTTTATAATCTTTATAATATATATTTACCATCTCAAAAGTGCTTACTCCTCTCTGTACTCTTCCTTTCTAGACCTAACACCACTCTTAAGTATTTAACTGCGGTGCCACTTTTAACATTCTAATAAGAAAAGAGCAGTTCGGGTCTGAACTGTCTGCAAACAGCTACAGTTAACTTTGAGTATGTGTCTACCTGTTTGAGCCAATCTTCATTTTCCCCTGGAGAGCATTCTGCTTTGGCTGTACGCACCCCCCCCCACCACACACATACACACACACACACACACACACACACACACACACACACACACACACATATCTTCCATTTTCTCTTATTACCTTCTGTTAGCAAATAGTATCCATAACTGATCAATACTGTGTGTTTGTTAATTTAAACTATGACCACAGTAGCCTACTGATACAAGGTTATCCTGCTTTTCCACCTGAAGAATTAAGAAATGACTTACAGTTTCA
>NC_056751.1:723041294-723158386 GCF_019279795.1 Protopterus annectens | reverse complement strand
CTACACACACACACACACACACACACATACATACACACACACACACACACACATTTTCCATTTTCTCTTATTCCCTTCTGTTAGCAAATAGTATCCATAACTGATCAATACTGTGTCACCAAGTTGTTTCTAGTATAATAGTATGTATGGTCTATTTGCATAGCTGCACCTTGTTCACTAATGTTATTCATGTAATTGTGTTATGTGTAGACAGCTCATACTGGTGTCTAATTATTTCTTTAAGTTTGTGCTGTTACTGGTGGATAGAATCACATTAAAGAACTACGACAGATTTCTTCTCGCTATAATTTTATCTGTGACTGCATAACTGTCTGGGTTTTTGTTTTCTAATGTTCTTCCAATTGGCTCAGTATCTGCATATACTAAGTAGTGGTTCAAGACATTGTCCTGCATGTGGTAGCTATTTGCTCAGTATGTTTTTTATAATCTTTATAATATATATTTACCATCTCAAAAGTGCTTACTCCTCTCTGTACTTTTCCTTTCTAGACCTAACACCACTCTTAAGTATTCAACTGCGGTACCACCTTTAACATTCTTATAAGAAAAGAGCAGTCCGGGTCTGAACTGTCTGCAAACAGCTACAGTTAACTTTGAGTATGTGTCTACCTGTTTGAGCCAATCTTCATTTTCCCCTGGAGAGCACTCTGCTTTGGCTGTAAGCAGCCCCCCCACCACACACACACACACACACACACACACACACACACACACACACACACACACACACACATCTTCCATTTTTTTTAATTCCCTTCTGTTAGCAAATAGTATCCATAACTGATCAGTACTGTGTGTTTGTTAATTTAAACTATGACCACAGTAGCCTACTGATACAAGGTTATCCTGTTTTTCCAACTGAGGAATTAAGAAATGACTTACAGTTTCAGAGCAGTCCTTGGTCAATTGTCTTTGTTTCTTAACACATACTTGTCTTGCTTTGGCTCATTAGCAGCAGTACAAAGAACTGCCTGCTCACACCCTTGTTCTCCCCTCCCCCTTCCCTGTTTATTACCTTAAGACAATCCCAGAGTTAATAAATATTACCTGTGGCAGGCACCATTTCTAAAACTACAATCCACTTTGCTACAGGCCCCATGAAGGCTCAGTGTCTCTCCAGTAAGTGTTTTTCAACTGTAAATGCCTATTTATGTTGAATTGTATTAGACATTTCACAACTGTATATGTTTATGTTGAATTGTGTTAGACATCTAATATGTTTTATGCTTTATTATTGATGTTACTATGGCATGCTAGCATTTTGTATGCACCAACTTGTTTCTAGTATAACAGTATGTATGGTCTATTTGCATAGCTGCACCTTGTTAACTAATGTTATTCATGTAATTGTGTTATGTGGAGACAGCTCATACTGGTGTCTAAATTATTTCTATAAGTTTGTGCTGTTACTGGTGGATAGAATCACATTAGAGAACCACGACAGATTGCTGCTCGCTATAGTTTTATCTTTGACTGCATAACTGTCTGCGTTTTTGTTTTCAAATGTTCTTCCAATTGGCTCATTATCTGCATATACTAAGTAGTGGTTCAGGACATTGTCCTGTATGTGGTAGCTATTTGCTCAGAGTGTTTTTTATAATCTTTATAATATATATTTATCATCTCAAAAGTGCTTACTCCTCTCTTTACTCTTCCTTTCCAGACCTAACACCACTCTTAAGTATTCAACTGCGATACCACCTTTAACATTCTTATAAGAAAAGAGCAGTCCATGTCTGAACTGTCTGCAAACAGCTACAGTTAACTTTGAGTATGTGTCTACCTGTTTGAGCCAATCTTCATTTTCCCCTGGAGAGCACACACACACACACACACACACACACACACACACATCTTCCATTTTCTCTTATTCCCTTCTTTTAGCAAATAGTATCCATAACTGATCAATACTGTGTGTTTGTTAATTTAAACTATGACCACAGTAGCCTACTGATACAAGGTTATCCTGTTTTTCCACCTGAGGAATTAAGAAATGACTTACAGTTTCAGAGCAGTCCTTGGTCAATTGTCTTTGTTTCTTAATACATACTTGTCTTGCTTTGGCTCATTAGCAGCAGTACAAAGAACTGCCTGCTCACACCCTTGTTCTCCCCTCCCCTTCCCTGTTTATTACCTTAAGACAATCCCAGAGTTAATAAATATTACCTGTGGCAGGCACCATTTGTAAAACTACAATCCACTTTGCTACAGGCCCCATGAAGGCTCAGTGTCTCTCCAGTAAGTGTTTTGCAATTGTAAATGCCTATTTATTTTGAATTGTATTAGACATTTTACAACTGTATATGTTTATGTTGAATTGTGTTAGACATCTAATATGTTTTATGCTTTATTATTGATGTTACTATGGCATGCTAGCATTTTGTATGCACCAACTTGTTTCTAGTATAACAGTATGTATGGTCTATTTGCATAGTTGCACCTTGTTAACTAATGTTATTCATGTAATTGTGTTGTGTGGAGACAGCTCATACTGGTGTCTAAATTATTTCTATAAGTTTGTGCTGTTACTGGTGGATAGAATCACATTAGAGAACCACGACAGATTGCTGCTCGCTATAGTTTTATCTTTGACTGCATAACTGTCTGCGTTTTTGTTTTCAAATGTTCTTCCAATTGGCTCATTATCTGCATATACTAAGTAGTGGTTCAGGACATTGTCCTGTATGTGGTAGCTATTTGCTCAGAGTGTTTTTTATAATCTTTATAATATATATTTATCATCTCAAAAGTGCTTACTCCTCTCTTTACTCTTCCTTTCCAGACCTAACACCACTCTTAAGTATTCAACTGCGATACCACCTTTAACATTCTTATAAGAAAAGAGCAGTCCATGTCTGAACTGTCTGCAAACAGCTACAGTTAACTTTGAGTATGTGTCTACCTGTTTGAGCCAATCTTCATTTTCCCCTGGAGAGCACACACACACACACACACACACACACACACACACACACACACACACACACACACACGCATCTTCCATTTTCTTTTATTCCCTTCTTTTAGCAAATAGTATCCATAACTGATCAATACTTTGTGTTTGTTAATTTAAACTATGACCACAGTAGCCTACTGATACAAGGTTATCCTGTTTTTCCACCTGAGGAATTAAGAAATGACTTACAGTTTCAGAGCAGTCCTTGGACAATTGTGATTGTTTTTTTACACATACTTGTCATGCTTTGGCTCATTAGCAGCAGTACAAAGAACTGCCTGCTCACACCTTTATTCTCCCCTCCCCCTTCCCTCTTTATTACCTTACGACAATCCCTGAGTTCATAAATATTACCTGTGGCAGGCACCATTTGCAAAACTACAATCCACTCTGCTACAGGCCCCATGAAGGCTCAGTGTCTCTCCAGTAAGTGTTTTACAACAGTAAATGCCTATCTATGTTGAATTGTACTAGACATTTTACAACTGTATATGTTTATGTTGAATTGTGTTAGACATCTAATATGTTTTATGCTTTATTATTGATGTTACTATGGCATGCTAGCATTTTGTATGCACCAAGTTGTTTCTAGTATAATAGTATGTATGGTCTATTTACATAGCTGCACCTTGTTCACTAATGTTATTCATGTAATTGTGTTGTGTGTAGACAGCTCATTCTAGTGTCTAAATTATTTCTATAAGTTTGTGCTGTTACTGGTGAATAGAATCACATTAGAGAACCACAACAGATTGCTGCTCGCTATATTTTTATCTGTGACTGTATAACTGTCTGGGTTTTTGTTTTCTAATGTTCTTCCAATTGGCTCAGTATCTGCATATACTAAGTAGTGGTTCACGACATTGTCCTGCATGTGGTAGCTATTTGCTCAGTGTGTTTTTTATAATCTTTATAATATATATTTACCATCTCAAAAGTGCTTACTCCTCTCTGTACTCTTCCTTTCTAGACCTAACACCACTCTTAAGTATTCAACTGCGGTATCACCTTTAACATTCTTATATGAAAAGAGCAGTCCGGGTCTGAACTGTCTGCAAACAGCTACAGTTAACTTTGAGTATGTGTCTACCTGTTTGAGCCAATCTTCATTTTCCCCTAGAGAGCACTCTGCTTTGGCTGTAAGCAGCCCCCCACCACACACACACACACAGACACACAGACACACACACACACACACACACACACACACACACACACACACACACACACACACACACACACACACACAAACATCTTCCATTTTCTCTTATTCCCTTCTGTTAGCAAATGGTATCCATAACTGATCAATGCTGTGTCACCAAGTTGTTTCTAGTATAATAGTATGTATGGTCTATTTGCATAGCTGCACCTTGTTCACTAATGTTATTCATGTAATTGTGTTGTGTATAGACAGCTCATACTAGTGTCTAAATTTTTAATATAAGTTTGTGCCGTTACTGGTAGATAGAATCACATTAGAGAACCACGACAGATTGCTGCTCGCTATATTTTTATCTGTGACTGCATAACTGTCTGGGTTTTTGTTTTCTAATGTTCTTCCAATTGGCTCAGTATCTGCATATACTAAGTAGTGGTTCAGGACATTGTCCTGCTTGTGGTAGCTATTTGCTCAGTGTGTTTTTTATAACCGTTATAATATATATTTACCATCTCAAAAGTGCTTACTCCTCTCTGTACTCTTCCTTTCAAGACCTAACACCACTCTTAAGTATTCAACTGTGGTACCACCTTTAATATTCTTATAAGAAAAGAGCAGTCCGGGTCTGAACTGTCTGCAAACAGCTACAGTTAACTTTGAGTATGTGTCTACCTGTTTGAGCCAATCTTCATTTTCCCCTGGAGAGCACTCTGCTTTGGCTGTAAGCAGCCCCCCCATCACACACACACACACACACACACACACACACACACACACACACACACACACACACACACACACACACACACACACACACACACACACACACACACACATCTTCCATTTTCTCTTATTCCCTTCTGTTAGCAAATAGTATCCATAACTGATCAATACTGTGTCACAAAGTTGTTTCCAGTATAATAGTATGTATGGTCTATTTGCATAGCTGCACCTTGTTCACTAATGTTATTCATGTAATTGTGTTGTGTGTAGACAGCTCATGCTAGTGTCAAAATGTTTTCTATAAGTTTGTGCTGTTACTGGTGGATAGCATCACATTAGAGAACCACGACAGATTGCTGCTCACTTTATTTTTATCAGTGACTGCATAACTGTCTGGGTTTTTGTTTTCTAATGTTCTTCCAATTGGCTCAGTATCTGCATATACTAAGAAGTGGTTGAGGTTATTTTCCTGCATGTGGTAGCTATTTGCTCAGTGTGTTTTTTATAATCTTTATAATATATATTTACCATCTGAAAACTGCTTACTCCTCTCTGTACTCTTCCTTTCTAGACCTTACACCACTCTTAAGTATTCAACTGCGGTACCACCTTTAACATTCTTATAAGAAAAGAGCAGTCCATGTCGGAACTGTCTGCAAACAGCTACAGTTAACTTTGAGTATGTGTCTGCCTGTATGAGCCAATCTTCATTTTCCCCTGGAGAGCACACACACACACACACACACACACACACACACACACACACACACACACACACACACGTCTTCCATTTTCTCTTATTCCCTTCTGTTAGCAAATAGTATCCATAACTGATCAATACTGTGTGCTTGTTAATTTAAACTATGACCACAGTAGCCTACTGATACAAGGTTATCCTGTTTTTCCACCTGAGGAATTAAGAAATGACTTACAGTTTCAGAGCAGTCCTTGGTCAATTGTGATTGTTTCTTAACACATACTTGTGTTGCTTTGGCTCATTAGCAGCAGTACAAAGAACTGCCTGCTCACACCCTTGTTCTCCCCTCCCCCTTCCCTGTTTATTACCTTAAGACAATCCCAGAGTTAATAAATATTACCTGTGGCAGGCACCATTTGTAAAACTACAATCCACTCTGCTACAGGCCCCATGAAGGCTCAGTGTCTCTCCAGTAAGCGTTTGACAACTGTAAATGCCTATTTATGTTGAATTGTATTAGACATTTTACAACTGTATATGTTTATGTTGAATTGTGTTAGACATCTAATATGCTTTATGCTTTATTATTGATGTTACTATGGCATGCTAGCATTTTGTATGCACCAAGGTATTTCTAATATAATAGTATGTATGGTCTATTTGCATAGCTGCACCTTGTTCACTAATGTTATTCATGTAATTGTGTTGTGTGTAGACAGCTCATACTGGTGTCTAAATTATTTCTATAAGTTTGTGCTGTTACTGGTGGATAGAATCACATTAGAGAACCATGACAGATTGCTGCTCGCTATATTTTTATCTGTGACTGCATAACTATCTGGGTTTTTGTTTTCTAATGTTCTTCCAATTGGCTCAGAATCTGCATATACTAAGTAGTCGTTCAGGACATTGTCCTGCATGTGGTAGCTATTTGCTCAGAGTGTTTTTTAAAATCTTTATAATATATATTTACCATCTCAAAAGTGCTTACTCCTCTCTGTACTCTTCCTTTCTAGACCTAACACCACTCTTAAGTATTCAACTGCGGTACCACCTTTAACATTCTTATAAGAAAAGAACAGTCTGGGTCTGAACTCTCTGCAAACAGCTACAGTTAACTTTGAGTATGTGTCTACCTGTTTGAGCCAATCTTCATTTTCCTCTGGAGAGCACTCTGCTTTGGCTATAAGCAGCCCCCCCACACACACACACACACACACACACACACACACACACACACACACACACACATCTTCCATTTTCTCTTATTCCCTTCTGTTAGCAAATAGTATCCATAACTGATAAATACTGTGTCACCAAGTTGTTTCTAGTATAATAGTATGTATGGTCTATTTGCATAGCTACACATTGTTCACTAATGTTATTCATGTAATTGTGTTGTGTGTAGACAGCTCATACTAGTGTCTAAAATATTTCTTTAAGTTTGTGCTGTTACTGATGGATAGAATCACATTAGAGAACCACGACAGATTGCCGCTCGCTATATTTTTATCTGTGACAAAATAACTGTCTGTGTTTTTGTTTTCTAATGTTCTTCCAATTGGCTAAGTATCTGCATATACTAAGTAGTGGTTCAGGATATTGTCCTGCATGTGGCACCTATTTGCTCAGTGTGTTTTTTATAATCTTTATAATATATATTTACTATCTCAAAAGTGCTTACTCCTCTCTGTACTCTTCCTTTATAGACCAAACACCACTCTTAAGTATTCAACTGCGGTACCACCTTTAACATTCTTATAAGAAAACAGCAGTCCGGGTCTGAACTGTCTGAAAACGGCTACCGTTAACTTTGGGTATGTGTCTACCTGTTTGAGCCAATCTTCATTTTCCCATGGAGAGCACGCTGCTTTGGCTGTAAGCAGCCCTTCCCACCACACACACACACACACACACACACACACACACACACACACACACATCTTCCATTTTCTCTTATTCCCTTCTGTTAGCAAATAGTATCCATAACTGATCAATACTGTGTGTTTGTTAATTTAAACTATGACCACAGTAGCCTACTGATACAAGGTTATCCTGTTTTTCCACCTGAGGAATTAAGAAATGACTTACAGTTTCAGAGCAGTCCTTAGTCAGTTGTGACTGTTTCTTTACACATACTTGTCTTGCTTTGGTTCATTAGCAGCAGTACAAAGAACTGCATGCTCACACCCTTATTCTCCCCTCCCCCTTCCCTGTTTATTACCTTAAGACAATCCCCGAGTTCATAAATATTACCTGTGGCAGGCACCATTTCTAAAACTACAATCCACTCTGCTACACGCCCCATAAAGGCTCAGTGTCTCTCCAGTAAGTGTTTTACAACTGTAAATGCCTATTTATGTTGAATTGTATTAGACATTTTACAACTGTATATGTTTATGTTGAATTGTGTTAGACATCTAATATGTTTTATGCTTTATTATTGATGTTACTATGGCATGCTAGCATTTTGTATGCACCAACTTGTTTCTAGTATAATAGTATGTATGGTCTATTTGCATAGCTGCACCTTGTTCACTAATGTTATTCATGTAATTGTGTTGTGTGTAGACAGCTCATACTAGTGTCTAAATTATTTCTATAAGTTTGTGCTATTACTGTTGGATAGAATCACATTAGAGAACCATGACAGATTTCTGCTCGCTATATTTTTATCTGTGACTGTGTTACTGTCTGGGTTTTTGTTTTCTAATGTTCTTCCAATTGGCTCAGTATCTGCATATACTAAGTAGTGGTTGAGGACATTGTCCTGCATGTGGTAGCTATTTGCTCAGTGTGTTTTTTATAATCTTTGTAATATATATTTCCCATCTCAAAAGTGCTTACTCCTCTCTGTACTCTTCCTTTCTAGACCTAACACCACTCTTAAGTATTCAACTGCGGTACCACCTTTGACATTCTTTTAAGAAAAGAGCAGTCCAGGTCTGAACTGTCTGCAAACAGCTACAGTTAATTTTGAGTATGTGTCTACCTGTTTGAGCCAATCTTCATTTTCCCCTGGAGAGCACTCTTCTTTGGCTGTAAGCAACCCCCCATCACACACACACACACACACACACACACACACACACACACACACACACACACACACACACACACGCACCTTCCATCTTCTCTTATTCCCTATTTTTAGCAAATAGTATCCATAACTGATCAATACTGTGTCACCAAGTTGTTTCTAGTATAATAGTATGTATGGTCTATTTGCATAGCTGCACCTTGTTCACTAATGTTATTCATGTAATTGTGTTGTGTGTAGACAGCTCATACTAGTGTCGAAATGTTTTCTATAAGTTTGTGCTGTTACTGGTGGATAGCATCACATTAGAGAACCACGATAGATTGCTGCTCGCTATATTTTTATCTGTGACTGCATAACTGTCTGGGTTTTTGTTTTCAAATGTTCTTCTAATTGGCTCAGTATCTGCATATACTAAGTAGTGGTTCAGGACATTGTCCTGCATGTGGTAGCTATTTGCTCAGTGTGTTTTTTATAATCTTTATAATATATATTTACCATCTCAAAAGTGCTTACTCCTCTCTGTACTCTTCCTTTCTAGACCTAACACCACTCTTAAGTATTCAACTGCGGTACCACCTTTAACATTCTTATAAGAAAAGAGCAGTCCGGGTCTGAACTGTCTACAAACAGCTACAGTTAACTTTGAGTATGTGTCTATCTGTTTGAGCCAATCTTCATTTTCCCCTGGAGAGCACTCTGGTTTAGCTGAAAGCAGCCCCCACCACAGACACACACACACACACACACACACACACACACACACACACACACACACACACACACACACACACACACATATCTTCCATTTTCTCTTATTCCCTTCTGTTAGTAAATAGTATCCATAACTGATCAATACTGTGTCACCAAGTTGTTTCTAGTATAACAGTATGTATGGTCTATTTGCATAGCTGCACCTTGTTCACTAATGTTAATGATGTAATTGTGTTGTGTGTAGACAGCTCATAGTAGTGTCTAAATTATTTCTATAAGTTTGTGCTGTTACTGGTGGATAGAATCACATTAGAGAACCACGACAGATTGCTGCTCGCTATATTTTTATCTGTGATTGCATAACTGTCTGGGTTTTGTTTTCTAATGTTCTTCCAATTGGCTCAGTATCTGCATATACTAAGTAGTGGTTCAGGACATTGTCCTGCATGTGGTAGCTATTTGCTCAGTGTGTTTTTTATAATCTTTATAATATATATTTACCATCTCAAAAGTGCTTACTCCTCTCTGTACTCTTCCTTTCTAGACCTAACACCACTCTTAAGTATTCAACTGCGGTACCACCTTTAACATTCTTATAAGAAAAGAGCAGTCCGGGTCTGAACTGTCTACAAACAGCTACAGTTAACTTTGAGTATGTGTCTATCTGTTTGAGCCAATCTTCATTTTCCCCTGGAGAGCACTCTGGTTTAGCTGAATGCAGCCCCCACCACAGACACACACACACACACACACACACACACACACACACACACACACATATCTTCCATTTTCTCTTATTCCCTTCTGTTAGTAAATAGTATCCATAACTGATCAATACTGTGTCACCAAGTTGTTTCTAGTATAACAGTATGTATGGTCTATTTGCATAGCTGCACCTTGTTCACTAATGTTAATGATGTAATTGTGTTGTGTGTAGACAGCTCATAGTAGTGTCTAAATTATTTCTATAAGTTTGTGCTGTTACTGGTGGATAGAATCACATTAGAGAACCACGACAGATTGCTGCTCGCTATATTTTTATCTGTGATTGCATAACTGTCTGGGTTTTTGTTTTCTAATGTTCTTCCAATTGGCTCAGTATCTGCATATACTAAGTAGTGGTTCAGGACATTTTCCTGCATGTGGCAGCTATTTGCTCACTGTGTTTTTTATAATCTTTATAATATATATTTACCATCTCAAAAGTGCTTACTCCTCTCTGTACTCTTCCTTTCTAAACCTAACACCACTCTTAAGTATTCAACTGCGGTATCACCTTTAACATTATTATATGAAAAGAGCAGTCCGGGTCTGAACTGTCTGCAAATAGCTACAGTTAACTTTGAGTATGTGTCTACCTGTTTGAGCCAATCTTCATTTTCCCCTAGAGAGCACTCTGCTTTGGCTGTAAGCACCCACCCCCCACCACACACACACACACACACACACACACACACACACACACACACACACACACACACACACACACAAACATCTTCCATTTTCTCTTATTCCCTTCTGTTAGCAAATGGTATCCATAACTGATCAATGCTGTGTCACCAAGTTGTTACTAGTATAATAGTATGTATGGTCTATTTGCATAGCTGCACCTTGTTCACTAATGTTATTCATGTAATTGTGTTGTGTGTAGACAGCTCATACTAGTGTCTACATTTTTAATATAAGTTTGTGCCGTTACTGGTGGATAGAATCACATTAGAGAACCACGACAGATTGCTGCTCGCTATATTTTTATCTGTGACTGCATAACTGTCTGGGTTTTTGTTTTCTAATGTTCTTCCAATTGGCTCAATATCTGCATATACAAAGTAATGGTTCAGGACATTGTCCTGCTTGTGGTAGCTATTTGCTCAGTGTGTTTTTTATAATCGTTATAATATATATTTACCATCTCAAAAGTGCTTACTCCTCTCTGTACTCTTCCTTTCAAGACATAACACCACTCTTAAGTATTCAACTGTGGTACCACCTTTAACATTCTTATAAGAAAAGAGCAGTCCGGGTCTGAACTGTCTGCAAACAGCTACAGTTAACTTTGAGTATGTGTCTACCTGTTTGAGCCAATCTTCATTTTCTCCTGGAGAGCACTCTGCTTTGGCTGAAAGCAGCCCCCGCCACAGACACACACACACACACACACACACACACACACACACACACACATTTTCCATTTTCTCTTATTCCCTTCTGTTAGCAAATAGTATCCATAACTGATCTATACTGTGTGTTTGTTAATTTAAACTATGACCACAGTAGCCTACTGATAAAAGGTTATCCTGTTTTTCCACCCGAGGAATTAAGAAATGACTTACAGTTTCAAAGCAGTCCTTGGTCAATTGTGATTGTTTCTTAATACATACTTGTGTTGCTTTGGCTCATTAGCAGCAGTACAAAGAACTGCCTGCTCACACCCTTGTTCTCCCCTCCCCTTCCCTGTTTATTACCTTAAGACAATCCCAGAGTTCATAAATATTACCTGTGGCAGGCACCATTTGTAAAACTACAATCCACTCTGCTACAGGCCCCATGAAGGCTCAGTGTCTCTCCAGAAAGTGTTTTACAACTGTAAATGCCTATTTATGTTGAATTGCATTAGGCATTTTACAACTGTATATGTTTATGTTGAATTGTGTTAGACATCTAATATGCTTTATGCTTTATTACTGATGTTACTATGGCATGCTAACATTTTGTATGCACCAAGTTGTTTCTAGTATAATAGTATGTATGGTCTATTTGCATAGCTGCACCTTGTTCACTAATGTTATTCATGTAATTGTGTTGTGTGTAGACAGCTCATACTAGTGTCTAAATTATTTCTATAAGTTTGTGCTATTACTGTTGGATAGAATCACATTAGAGAACCATGACAGATTTCTGCTCGCTATATTTTTATCTGTGACTGCGTAACTGTCTGGGTTTTTGTTTTCTAATGTTCTTCCAATTGGCTCAGTATCTGCATATACTAAGTAGTGGTTCAGGACATTGTCCTGCATGTGGTAGCTATTTGCTCAGTGTGTTTTTTATAATCTTTATAATATATATTTACCATCTCAAAAGTGCTTACTCCTCTCTGTACTCTTCCTTTCTAGACCTAACACCACTCTTAAGTATTCAACTGCGGTACCAGCTTTGACATTCTTATAAGAAAAGAGCAGTCCGGGTCTGAACTGTCTGCAAACAGCTACAGTTAACTTTGAGTATGTGTCTACCTGTTTGAGCCAATCTTCATTTTCCCCTGGAGAGCACTCTGCTTTGGCTGTAAGCAGCCCCCCCCACACACACACACACACACACACACACACACACACACACACACACACACACACACACACATCTTCCATTTTCTCTTATTCCCTTCTGTTAGGAAATAGTACACATAACTGATCAATACTGTGTGTTTGCTAATTTAAACTATGACCACAGTAGCCTACTGATACAAGGTTATCCTGTTTTTCCACCTGAGGAATTAAGAAATGACTTACAGTTTCAGAGCAGTCCTTGGTCAATTGTGATTGTTTCTTAACACATACTCATCTTTGCTTTGTGATTGTTTCCAGCCCCTCATACAAGAACCTAACAGGGTCTCTACCCGCTTTGCTCCCCACCCTGCCCCCTATTCCCTCCTGCCCCCAGTAGTCCCACCTTTATTGCACTCAAACCCCTCCCATCTTTCCAATAGCCAACCACAGCGCTAACCCAACACTACCTTCTCCATATTCCCTCTACTATCACACCTCTTCAACTAACATGTACAAGCATACCTTTCCTTTGCTCACTGCATGCACTCTCCTTGCATATCTTACATCCTACCAAAGCTTCATCATCCCCCCACTCAACCACTACCACTGTACTACTACTCACACCACCACTAATGTCTCACCCACACTCAGCTCACCTCCCACCAGCTCAAGAACCATCCCTATGCACCCCCCACATATTCTACCAACTATATTACTCAAACGTAAAGCATCCCTACAACTTAACATAGTAACCCTCCCACCATACCTATTAACACAGAGCACAATCATAAAGTTTCCCTTATAAACAAACACATTCAAAAACTGAGAAAACTGATAATCTCATGCATATCAAAACTAGCCCTAAGTGGAGACATCCACCCCAACCCAGGCCCTACCATCTCCAACCCCAGTCCTCATAATCAGACTAGAAACCACAACTTCTCCCATATTACAGCCAATAGAAAGCCAAGTGACTTCCTTCTACTAAGCCTAAATATTAGAAGTATATCCAACAAAGTCCATGAACTCCATGCCACCCTAGACTTGTACTCCCCAAATATAGTCATCCTGACAGAAACATGGCGAAAACCTCGCATTACCAGTGAGCAAATACTCCCTACAGGTTACGGCATACTAAGAGTAGACCAGCTAAACAAAAAAGGAGGTGGTGTAGCTATAATATTTAAACAGCATCTAAACATCCAGATCTTAAAATCATCAGCTCCACAAATAGGCAATGAAGAAATAATACATACCAACCTCAAAATTAACCAAAACAAAACCATCAACATAATTGGATGCTACTTCCCACCTGGCCAAAACATCCCTCCACTAGAAAACCTCCTCAGCTGGTCTACCCACCATCTCCCCCAAGAAACTATCATCTTAGGTGATTTCAATATTGACTGGCAATCCTTTTCTGGCAACAATCCAACCCATCATGTACACCTTCATGGCTTCACCCAACTAGTCCAGTCATCAACAAGGATGAATAAAAACTCCAGCAAGCACACTACCCTGGATTGGATACTAGTCAGTAAGAACCCCCAGTCATATATAACAGGCTGCTTATCAGATAGCCTCAGTGATCACTCCCCAACATTCCTACTGAAAAAATACTTGTACCAAGCTAAACCTGTCATCTATCGTCAAATACATAAAAAAAAAACTTTAACCCACTCACATTCATCTCATCCCTCAAGGAATGTAACTGGCATGCTCTAAAGTACCTCAGTCTAGATGACGCAGTTGCATTTTTTAATACTACCTTCCTGAACATCCTTAATTACCATGCCCCCATAAGATTTTCCAGAACCAAAGCACAACCCTCCCCATGGTTACAGAAAACCACTAAGTCAGAAATGAAAAACATGGATAAAGCCTGGGAGCACTGGCGCAAAACCAAAACCCCCTCAACTAGACAGGAATTCCTAGAATTACACAATAGAGTAAAAAATCTAATAAAACAGGACAAATTCCAATACTACCAGTCTGCCCTAGACTCCTCACAACACAGCCCCAAACAATTCTGGTCCTCCATAAACTCCATCCTCCACCCAGGTAAAGTCAGTACCCCTCCTCCTAACATCCCTCACTCCTCAGAAAATATTGCTACCTCATTCAGCACACACTTCACCCAAACCATACTATCACTAGCTAAACAACACAACCCCCCTCCCCTCCAACCCACACCTTCAACTTGTAATCTCCCCACTGCCTTCTCTTTTTCTCCTGTACCTACCTCCAACATAAAAAAACTCTTAACTAAACTTAAACCCACCAAATTAGCAGCATACAACCTCCCAAGTGAATACCTACAAATCGCAGCTGATGCTCTGTCCTACCCAGTATCCATCTTGATTAACCGATCTCTGTCAGAAAGTTACGTTCCCACATTGTGGAAAGTCTCACATATAATTCCCCTCCACAAAGGCGGACCCTCTGCAGAACTAACCAATTACCACCCCATAGCTATTCTCTCTCCACTCTCCAAAATACTAGAGAGATGCATACACTCTCAGGTCTCAGACTACCTCCTTACTAACAACCTCCTTTCCAGTACTCAGCATGGTTTCTGACCAAACCATAGCACCACCACTGCCTTACTCTCCTTTACTAACACTATCTTTCAGCATAAAAGCAATGGCTATCTCTCCTCTGCTACTTTCCTAGACCTATCTAAAGCATTTGACATGGTCCCACACAAACAACTTATCTCTGTCCTCAATAACCTATCCTTCTCACAATCAGTCACCAACTGGTTTCAGAGTTACCTGTCTGACCGCCAACAATCTGTTGTATGGCAGAATGACATATCTCCCCAACTACCTGTCTCCATAGGGGTTCCCCAAGGATCCATCCTTGGACCCCTACTCTTCTCTGTTTACACCAGTAATCTAGCCTCTGCCACCAAACATGGCACACTCATCCAATACGCAGATGACTCGACCATCATCCGCTCAGCCCAGTCCCTCCCCAAACTGCAAAAAGTCACAGAGGAAGCCTTTTCCTCTGTTGAAACATGGTTATCCGATGCCCAATTAATACTCAACCCAAAGAAAACTAAACTACTCATCTTCCAACCCACCAAACATACTCAAAACAACTCTCACTTTAACATCACAGCAAAAGACAACACCACTATATACCCAACTGAACACACCAAATTGCTAGGAGTGGAAATAGGCAAACAGCAGCTGATGACACCCAAGAACATTTTTGATATTTAAGAAAACATTTTACATTAATTGATTCATTTAATCCAGGTGGATGGTCTGATTTTAATTTTATTTGCCACTGGGTTTCCCTCTGTAACAAAAAATTCTTGAAGTCACCTTCCCTCATGTCTTTATAACAAACTTCTAATATGGAAAATAGAAATTTGTTGAAAGTCCTACACACCAAACTATGCTTAAAGAGAGCGTTTTTTTCATCCTTCATTTTAATACAGTATAAATGCTCCCTAATACGTGTCCTAAGCTCCCTTGTCGTCATGCCCACATAAAATGCGGTGCATGAGGAACAAAGTGCTATGTAAACTATACCCGAAGTACGACAATTTACATAACCAGGAACAGAAAGAATTCTTTCTGAAGTCAAAACTGAGATGTAAGGACCAACCGATATATACCTGCACATGTTACATTCATTGCAACGGTACATTCCCTTCTTTATCGTATTAACATTGAATTTATTACCATTACTTTGTTCTAAAATTTTCTTTAAATTGTTGTCATTTCTTTGAACAAATAATGGTTTCTCACCTAAAACGCCGAACATGTCAGCATTACCTCTGATAACTCTCCAATTTTTTGTTATGATATTTTTAATATGCTTACTATCTGAATTCATTCCAAGTGTGCAAACCATACTACTAGTCAACCTACTACCTGAATTAACAACCATGGTGTTAATTTTTTCCATGGCCAAATTCAATAATGGTGAAAAATCACTAATGCGTCTATTAAATACATCTTCAGCTGTATGCATGAGATCTACTTTAGGAAAACCTCTGTTGAGAAATAAAGAAGTGATAAAACAAAATGCTTCGAAAACATCAGATTCCTTTGATGTCATGCGGCTAGCTCTGATGAACTGCCCTTTCGGAATGTTGGAAATAACATGTGTAGGATGCCCACTTTTATAGTGTAGGTAACCATTATTAAAAGTCTTCTTTCTGTGAATGGTACTATGAATTCTCATATCTTCATCATCCCACCTTAAATTGACATCTAAGAAATCAACAGTGATTCCTTTACCACCGATAACAAACTTAATGTAAGTTGAAAAGGAATTAATGTAACTAAGAAACAAATCAATATTCACATCACTTTGATCTATGATGAAAAACAAATCATCAATAAAACGGCAATGGAATAAAATATGATATTTATCCGTCAAAAATGACATAAATTGACGCTCCCACATTGCCATTACCACATTTGCATATGCAGGAGCAGCTGGAGACCCCATAGCTGCTCCTTTTCTTTGCCTGTAGTAAGTCTGTTCGAAAAGAAAAAAATTGTTTTCTAAAATAATTTCTAAAAACCTACATATTAAAGAAATGGTTCTTTGAGAGAAGCCATTATAATAATTTGACAAAAAATTCTGCACTGCTTCAATACTTAAGTCCTGGGGGATACAGGTGTACAATGACACCAGGTCGACAGTTAGCATTAAATGCTGTTTTGGATCAAAATGCACCGCATTTTATGTGGGCATGACGACAAGGGAGCTTAGGACACGTATTAGGGAGCATTTATACTGTATTAAAATGAAGGACGAAAAAAAAACGCTCTCTTTAAGCATAGTTTGGTGTGTAGGACTTTCAACAAATTTCTATTTTCCATATTAGAAGTTTGTTATAAAGACATGAGGGAAGGTGACTTCAAGAATTTTTTGTTACAGAGGGAAACCCAGTGGCAAATAAAATTAAAATCAGACCATCCACCTGGATTAAATGAGTCAATTAATGTAAAATGTTTTCTTAAATATCAAAAATTTTCTTGGGTGTCATCAGCTGCTGTTTGCCTTTTTGGTGTTTTCGTGGTTTTGGTTTTGGTACTTGGTTTTTTTATAGGAGTGGAAATAGACAATAAACTAAAATTTGACATTCACATATCCATGACCATAAAAAAAGTCCACAAAAAACTAGGAGCATTATATAGAAATAAACAATTTCTCACCAAAGCAGCAAAGATTTCAATAGCAAATTCCCACCTTATCTCCACCCTACTTTATGCCTCTCCAGTATATACCAACCTAAGGCAATGTGATCTAAACAAGCTAGAGACCTGCTACAACAAAATCGCCAAATTCGCCACAGGGGCATCCTACCGTAGTCACCACTGTCTCTCACTTGCTGAACTGGGCTGGCTTGAACTCCCTCACCTCCTTCAGTGGTATCAACTCTCACTCACCCACAAACTAGTAAACCATCCACTAAATGTCCCATCCCTCCAGAATCTACTCCAACCCTATTGCACCACCAGACCACTAAGATCCAGCAACAAAAATCACTTGCAGATCACTAAAGCCAATAACTCTGCTGGTGAAGCACTATTCTCTTGTGCCATAGCCAAATTATGGAACTCGCTCCCACCCACAATTACCTCCGTACCATCATGCACCAACTTCAAAACTTTATTAAAAGCACACCTAAAAACATGCTGGCTATGCCCTTGCAACTCCCACTGTAATATCATCCACCCCATCCAACTACTACCTTTCTTTCCACTCCACTAACTACCTTGATTATAGCAAGATCAGATGCTCATAAGCCTAGTACTTATTATACAGCAGGAACTTCTCATTGTTACATTTGTTAATGCCTGTTATGTACTTCACAGATAAAGATTCTAGTTGTCTACTGATGTACTATGTTCTTCATCTGTAAATATGTTGTAAGTAATTTCTATGTTAAATTCTTAATCGCTATGTAATCCAATGTAACTACTGTCTGTTTATTTTACTGTGGAACTTTTCTCCCCAGGCCTCCGCTGAAAATGGACCCACGTCCAGTCGGACACTCCCGGTCAACAAATTTAAATAAATAAATAAATAAATAAAAATAAATATATATATACATATATATATATATATATATGTATATATATATATATATATATATATATATATATATATATATATATATATATATATATATATATATATATATATATATATATATATATATATATATATATATGTATGTATACATGGTTTACTATCATTTAACTGAAGTCAGTCGACTTCACTTCAGTCAAAAACCGGAAACTTGAAATAGGCAATATCGAACACCAACATTGCTGAACTACAAATCTCGCCCCTATCTCGAGCCATGTTAAAACCCATCCCTAGGTCGAATTTGAGATTTGATTCGGCAATCTTGGAATTCAACATTGTGTGTTTTCAATGTACTATGGTCGATGATGTGAGCAGTCGACCAAGTCCATTTTGGATAAATGATAGTAAACCATATATATATATATATATATATATATATATATATATATATATGTATATATATATATATATATATATATACACACACACACACACACACACACACACACACACACACACACACACACACACACACACACACACACACACACACACACACGCATATATATATATATATATATATATATATATATATATATATATATATATATATATATATACATATATATATATATATATATATATATATATATACATATATATATATATATATATATATATATATATAAATATATATATATATATATATATATGTATATATACATATATATATATATATATATATATATATATGTATATATATATATATATATATGTATATATATATATATATGCACACACATGACATGTACTGCAGTCATACCTCAGAATCATACCTCTCAACCTCTTAGTGCAAGAAATCTGAGCAAAGGCTGTCAAAATGGGTGGACAATATGCCAAAACTAGGGCCCTATTTCAAATATTGCTCTAATAAATGTAGAAAGTTGCTAGGGTAACAGGGTTTGTGTCGGCATACATGTTCTGAAGGATATGAGGTGTGACACTGAAATGTATGTTATCATTTACTGACAGAAATCCTCAGATCATCACAGTGATTTACCAGAGAAATAAGAATAATCAGTGGAACAGACCAAATATATCTGGAATAAACCTGGACATTCTGCAACAATCTGGCCAGTTGAGAGGTGTGCTCAGAACCCCTTAGTGCAACAAATCTGGACCAAGCCTGACAAAGTGGGGAGAGAAAGCCATGAAAATAGGGACATATCTGAAATACTGGAGCAGATAAGCTGACACATTTGCTGCAGTAACACCCTCATGTCTGTCCTAACATATATTGACTGAAATTGCACAAGTCCAAGATGCAATTGCTTCTCATTAGTTAGTGACTGAAATCCTCACATCATCCCATTGATTTGTCAGAAATACACAACAGTTATGGGGGCCAGACAACTGTACATCTTACAAATATCTGGACATAATAAGACTTTAGGGAAACTACACTAAGCTGGTAAGCATGTCACCAAGCACCGTCCAAACTACAGTCAAACTGACACAACCTACCCCAAAACCACTATGGGGGGTTACACATGTATTTGCAAATGTATCAAGCACTACAGAGATGTAACAGTACTGAAAAACAGGCACCAGTGTGAAAGTGCATACCCACAACCAATTTCACCACAGTCACAATGACATACCAGTAAGCCAAATGAACACTAAAGTATAATGACTGTGTGAACATAAATATCATGTTTGCCACTCACACACTACCCCTACATATACTGGCCCAATTCACAGTGTAGTAGGAATCCTGGGGTGGTACCGGAAATGTCTCAGTCTGCCCCTACAAACATATACAGCTGATAGACCACCATAATCTGGAGCAGCATGCACAGTCAGATAGAAAATGATCCATAACACTTACATCTACCCCCCCCCTAAACAGGCCAACTAACATTTACACACAACACTGCTACACAATCCTGACAGTCTGTCAACAATCGCCAGACGTACACAGACCTCTCAACTGTACAGAGTCCCACAGAATGTCCAGGATTTGTCCTCATATATATGGTCTCTTCCTCATAACATGTCTGGCATTCTGCTACATCACTGGGATGATATCAGGAATGAAGTCACTGAATAATGATATACCATACCTATCAACCTCTAACTGCATGACATCTGGACAAAGTCTAAAGTCTAACATAATTAGGGAACAGAGGCCAAACAGGGGCATATGTGAAATATTGTTGTTATAAACTGAGAAGATTGCTGGTGTAACAGTGTTTGTTGTAATATATCTTTTCTGAGGGATACTGATTTATTTATTTATTTATTTATTTATTTATTTGCATTTGTTAACCGGGTTGGTCCAGCTGGGCAAGAATTACCCTTTTTCAGTGGAGACCCGAGGGGAAAATCCCCAAACAGACATACAAATACATATGAATAAAGACAAATTAACAATATTACAGAGGAAAACAATATTATGGGTACAATGGAAAAGAAAAACAAACAAAGAAAGTTTGAGAATATGAGTAAGGTAGATATGAAGTCAGAAACACAAATGGATGTTAGCATTTACTGACTGCAATCTCCAAAGTATGCTACTAATTTGCCAAAGACAATAAATGTCTGAGGAACACACCAAACATAAGAGTCAAATCTCTGGCCATTCTGTGGATAGCCCTACAATTGAGAGTTATTATTTAAATTTATTGGCCATCCTACAGTATTTCATAGTACCAAAATACAAAAGTGACCACCCCTTTCAGTCCATCTTGCTGTTTTAAAAATAGTAACTCTCCACTAAACCTTAACTTTTTAAACAGGTAAAACTCAAGTTACCTACTTTCATATCTAACTTCTCTAGTGCACACTGCAGAGTGCATTCTTTTCAATCTTACCTTTAAGCATCCCTGTGACTAGCACTTTCTCTAATACCTGCTG
Organism: Protopterus annectens; assembly: GCF_019279795.1. Classification (NCBI taxonomy): domain Eukaryota; kingdom Metazoa; phylum Chordata; order Ceratodontiformes; family Protopteridae; genus Protopterus; species Protopterus annectens. The sequence continues at coordinate 723,136,831 of NC_056751.1, read as the reverse complement.
GAAAGCACTAGGAAGCCTTAAACTCATACAAACACTGCACTCTCCTTGTTAACAAGGAGAAATTAATAGTAGGCACTAAACAGCCTATAATTGCAAAGTACCTTGCTAAGGAAACAGCTCCTATACTTTACAAAGAAAAAAAGCCCCAAACCAGGCATGTCCAAGGGTCAGCTTCCAGTGATTTCTCCTGTCCACCTGGTGAATCTGGGCATACTGGGGCAATGCAGCAATTGCCTCATGTACACAGACAACCCTCTCCTCCTACCACCCAACACTACAACCTGTGAGAGATGCACTTATATAGCCAAAATGGAAGCAAAGCTCTCTCTACCCAAGATTGTGCTAAACAGTCAAGAGGAGAAGGTTAACACCCACACTACACCTCAAGCAACACATAGCCCTTCTAAACCCGCACCACCAACACCCACATATAGCAGCACTAAATCCACATATGCAGAGGCCCTTAACTGTAACCTGCCCAAGCAACAAAGACCTCTGAAGCTGAAATGCAAACAAACACCAATCACAACCAATATGTCACATAGTTCACAACACCAGTGTGCCACCCAGCAACAGCCCCTAAGGCAAGACAATGTGCCTAACACTTTAGTCATAGGTGACTCTGTAGTCCGGCACACTGATGTCCCTCTCACCAGGTTGAATAAGGAGAAAGTTACAGTCAGCTGCCTGTTGGGTGCCAGGATCCGCCACATAACGCATGCACTCAAGTCACTCCACAACAAGTACAAATATGACTCTGTCATTGTCCATGTTGGAGTGAATGACTTGAGACGTACCTCCCTGGACTACATGAAAAGAGACATGGAAGAGCTCTCGGATCATGTGGCCCAGGCAGGTATGACCCTAGCCCTGAGTAGCATCCTGCCTTCGCCCAGAATGATACCACAATATAAGGATAAAATGATTGACTTCAACAATTGGCTAAGCTTATGGTGTCATTCAAGGGGGATCCAGTATCTGTCTGCCTGGGATGACATGATTGACAGACCACGATGCTTTGCCAGAGATGGTCTGCACCTGTCGCCCCTAGGATTCAGGTTACTGGCTAAGGTTCTTGCCACCCAGTGCTTTTTTTAGGCAAACTTCAAAGGACAAAACCACCACCATAACAGGTACAAGCATGCAAAATCTGAAGGTAATGCTACTCAATGCTAGAAGTCTAAACCTCAAAATGCACTCTCTCGAGGCACTCCTAAAAATGGAGAACATCGATATCTGTGCAGTAACTGAGACCTGGTTTAAGGCTCCAGAGAGCACCCCTGCAATACCAGGCTACAACTCTTACCACACTTTTCGGCCACCAAACCAGGACCGAAACACTAAAGGTGGAGGAGTGTCAATATTCACCAAGGATATTCACACCACCAGGCTAGTTGGCCAACACAATGTGTCTGAAATTCTCCAAGTGCAACTAACACTAGGTAAGACTGCAATCCAAATTGTAGCTTGCTACAGATCCCCCACCATACCCCAAGATTCTCACTACACCTTTCTAAACATCCTGGAAAATATTAAGATAGAACCAAACACCCTAATACTGGGTGATTTTAACTACCCTGCCATTAACTGGGAAAACTACTCATGTCCCAACACCTTTGCTTAGCGGTTCTTGGAATTCATAAATTCCAATGCCCTTGATCAACTAATCCATAGTCCCACCAGGGGCTCCAATATCCTAGACCTGGTCATTACCAACATGGGAAATCAATGCTCCATACCTATGGTCACCCCTCGTTAGTCAGGTCTGACCATAAGCTAATTACCCTTAACATCCACATCCCACCCCAGTCAAGAAACCAACATAAAAAACTTCTCAAAAGCCAACTTCATGCTACTCAAGTCAGAAATGACAGACTTCATGACACCCATGCAGTCGAGAACTGAAAGTTCAACTGCTGAATCCTACACTACGCCACTGTACGAGCACATCCACTCATGCATGAATCGTGCCATCCCAAATAGAACCAAAATGCTCTCATCCAAAAAAGGAAGCCAATCTGGTGGTCCCCTGCCATAAACAAACTTTACAACAAAAGGAAGAAACTTTTGCAGAAAAGAGGAAAATCCCAGGATGCAAAAACTCCCTTACTAGCCTCAGTAAGAAACTGAGATGCCTCATAAAATCCTCCAAAGCTAGTTACGAAAATAAAATTGCCAAAGATTCCAAAGACAACCACAAAGCATTCTATAATTATGTCAAGAATCTAAATGGCAATGCTCAGATCTGCTCTGAGCTAAAACAGAATGGCATTAAATATACTGATCCGAAGGATATTGCCAATATCCTGGCAGATCGATTCAGTGCCAACTTCACCCCACTCTCACCCCCTAAATGGCCCATCTCAATACCGGAGGATTGCCAAATTCCAGTAATAATGGCCACACAGGTACAAAACGCACTCTCTAAAGCCAAGAATACAGCATCCATGGGACCAGATGACATCCCGGGCTGTGTACTACATGAACTACAATATGAACTGGCACCTCACCTAAGTGTCATGTTTAATCATAGCCTCACCTCAGGTTTCGTGCCCACTGAGTGGCGCAGAGCTATAGTTATCCCAATCCACAAGGGGGGATCCACCTTGGATCCCAGAAACTACCGTCCCATCAGTCTGACAAGCCTTATCTGCAAGGCCATGGGCGTATTATCATGGAACTTATAAACAAAGACATTGGCAACCTTCAAACACTGGACCCCACCCAGTTTGGGTTTGTGAAGGGCCGATCTTGTCTCCTGAACCTGATTGACTTCTTTGAATCAGTCTCCAGAGCCATGGACAAGGGTAAGGTGGTCCACACAGCCTATCTAGACCTTGCCAAGGCCTTTGACACCATCCCCCACTCTGGAATCATAGATAAACTTACTAAGTTGGGCATTAATCCCTATGTCACCCAATGGGTTGCTAAATGGCTTACTGATAGAACCCACACTGTAAAAGTAGCCGACTCCAAATCCAGTTCCAGACAAATGACAAGTGGAGTACCTCAGGGTTCAGTCCTGGGGCCGCTCTTGTTTGGCATCTACTTCTCTGAAGTACAGGTCAACACTAAGGGACTCTGGCTAACAAAGTTTGCAGATGACTGCAAACTGGGAGCCATTATTGAATCCCAAATGATGTGGATACTCTACAAAAGGGCCTTACAGAAACAGATGCTTGGTGCCAGAGCCATGGGCTCAAGCTCAATGCCAAGAAATGTATTGTTATCCCCTTTGGGAAAAAACATGTATCCATGAATTACCATATAGGTGGCAGTACACTAAACACAGAAAGTGTGATAAGAGACTTAGGGACACAGGTGGACAGTGGTCTCACCTTCGATAACCACATCGCCACAACAGTCAGGAAATCCTTCTATGTGGCACACCTCATCACGAAGGGCTTTTCATCCAGAAAAAGGAGGTCATTGTCCCACTGTACTCATCCCTCATTAGACCCATTATAGAATACAATGCCCCATTTGGTATGTACCTCTCAAGACATCTGCAACAACTGGAAAGGCCTCAGAAATACCTCACTAAAAGAATCACAGGCCTAAAGCAGATGGCCTATGCTGACCGCTTAAAAACTCCAGCTATACTCTGTTGCATATCGTCTACTCAGAGGCGATCTCTGCTTAGCATACAAGGCCATGTCAAACCCAGAGCTGTTGGACATGCTACACTTAAAGAAATCCCAATCCCTCAGAGCTACACGCTCCAGGGATCTAAACCTTGTCATCACAATAAACAAAACATGCTGGAGGGATAGGTTCCTGACCCAGAGACTCCCCAGACTCTGGAATAGATTGCCCATACATGTCAAGCAGAGTGCCTCTTTGGACCTCTTCAAGAGGAACCTTGACGATTGGATGGGAGAAAGGAAATTCACCCCAGGGATCACGTCAGTCGCCCTGCTAGACAGGGGTCCAAGAAAGTAAATAATGTGGGAAGAAATATTCAGGGAATTGTTATGGCTAGGCTTGTATAGGCCCTAGGGCTGATAGCCTAGTACTAACCTATGAACCTATTATGTCAAACACATAACACTGTCAGACTTAAAATCATACAGAAAATCCATGTCCACACAAACCCTGTTAAATTAGCATTAATCCAACTGTATAATAGCAATACTTACATTTTGTCCATAAGTCTGGAATGTTCTCCCCCATTTTGTTGGGCTGTCTCCACAGTTTTTGTAAGAGGTATTTCCAAGTACCCTCTGTGATGTTGTTGTTCACACACCTCCATGATGTCCCCCACACAGGCAAGGAAAGGGGGCAATGCCCACATGAAGTACTCAATTATAGGAGTGTGTTGGCATGCCATTAGCTATAGGAATAACAACAAAACCGTTCTGCATGCAATTAGCAAGTAGGAGACACCAATTGGTGCACAGGCCATCAGCTGCTCATGAGCATGACCTACAAAAGGCAAGCTGCTACCTATACAAAACCAATGTATATCTTACATCTGAGAGAGAGACACACAACACACACACACACACACACACACACACACACACACACACACACACACACACACACACACACACACACCACAGAAAATATCCTTGGGGGAAAAAGGTATGTCAAACAAGTAAGCATGTAATGGAATGCAGAAGGCGGTATGTAATAATGGGAGATAGGAAGTTTTACAAATATGTCTCAACAAGACTTACTGTACTGATATATTGCTGATCAGCACCTATGGCCATAGCATCTGGGTCTGTCTGCAGTGACATAGATCGCAACTCATGCCCCTGATTCACCCCAGGAAAGATGGCTCACATATGACTACTACTGGAGTGTCTGTTGAACAGTACAGACTGTGACACTGCTAGGCCAGCTACTGCGATGTCGTAGACATCCATATGTTGCTTCTGAAAACAACTATGATAAACATGTTTGTCTCACAAATCTGAGAGACCTATACAGGGTATGTGCATAGCAACCTACTGTCACAGACGTGTGTGTTGAACTGCATGTGATACACTGAGCTCATACCATTCAACTGTCCAGTGTTATGCATACTGACCAGAGGTGTGCCTCACATTTGTAGTCATGTATTCATAAGAGTTGTGTTATGTCTTGAAAATCATTGACAAATCTGTGAAGACTGACATTAGAACATAATAGCATACATAGGGGTATTTCTGTGAATGCAAAGACTACTGTTCTATCAACTGACTTAAGTGTGTTACAGCAATATTAACAAAGTGTCAACAAGTTTGGGCCATTGCCCCCCATTTATGTGTGCCGTCCTCCAGATGTCCTGTTCTAATAGGTTGAGAGGTATGACTGACCAGGAAGAGTGCAAATACAGTGTGTCATACAGTCATAGAACAGAAATGTATATCAGGTATTATCTGTGCATATGTATACATGAGTAGGTGTAGCTGGAATCTTCAAAACAACAGACATGAGATGGAAAACATCAAGTAAATAAGCTGTACATGTAGTACACATGTGTAATCTTAGTTTCAGTGCATCCAACAGACATAGATTTCCATAGCTACTGGTTGTTGCATTGCCCTGACACAGACATGGTTACTAGAATAAGCATGATTATTCGGCTGAAATTGGAGAGGTACCCAGCTGTGTCATGACCTTGTGTCCTTGCCTGTTACAAACAGCTATATAAGCACCTGCATAGCTGTATGGACTCAGCAATACCTGACTTGTAAGACCTGTTTCCACCATGGTACAGTAAACCCCTTTGGTGGACAGCAGCAATACACAAACCACATAATCAGTAGCTATATTGGCTGTACTAGGCCAATTAGGAGCAGGCACCAACTTAGAAGCAGGTCAGGCTTTGACTGAACAAGCATATAAGGTCACAGGTGTGTCACTGTAAGGCTAACTTTGAGTACAAATTGGACACATCCACCAAGGCCCATCACATATGTCTGCCATCTCAGAGACAACAACCCAACCCACCCTGTCCACCCTGTACTGATGGTCAGTCACACCACATACACACACAGCATAGCTATAACCATCCCACTGCAGACAGGTTAAGGGAAAACATCACCCGCCCTGTCCCACCATCAGTATAGGTGAATATGCACAGCACCCGCACCCCTCCCATCATCATCAGGAAGCAGGTACATAATGCCTTCTCAAAGACAACAAAAGTAAGTCTCCATGGGACCTGATAACATCCCTGTCTGCATCCCACATGAACTCAGGCATATGCTCCCAGCTCCATTACACACTGTACTCAAACAAAGCCTGAGCACCATTGACATCCCATCTGCAAGGAAGATGGCAGCCGTCATCGCTCTAAACAAAGGTGAAAGATGAATTGTGGATTATACAATTTACTGGCTTTCATTGGGGGGAACATGACACATCAGAAGCAGGACTGCAATGCAAGCTCATACTGTGCTGATAGATGACAGGGGTATGATGTGGTTGTAAGTGGTGGCTAATGATAAACAATGTTGATGTGCAGGTTCTGTAGATAATGTTGACCAATGTATGAGGTCCTGTAATGTTTTTTTCCTGTTTATGTCTTTCAGGTGACATGCCAAAGTACATCTGCACAAGTTTTCTGCAGCAGAAAATGAGGAAATCCTCAATGCTATCATCTATCACCATGGAGTGATGTTTGGCCATAGCCAAGAGAATCTGCGGGAGCAGACTGCCCTGTGGGATGACCTTGTCCACAGGGTGAACAACATCGGCCACCATGGCCGCACATACAATCAGGTCAGGCATCATGCAACTGACCTGATACATTGTGCCTGGCAAAGGGCTGCTGCTGTGGCCAGGGACCGTAATGCTACATGTGGGGGGTATTGCCACACAATCCCTACTTATGGCAACAGAGGAGCTTCTGACAACCTTGGGATAGCCCCCACACACCATCCAACAGAAAAAAGACAAGTCATGGAGGTGGGTGGCACCCAGGCAACAGGTGAGGAGTCCCCAGGTAAGGACACAGTGCACATCAATTTAATACTGAAGCAGTCATACTGCCTTCTGTAGAGTATCTACATGCATATGCGAGGTCAAACTGCATTTGTGGGTGGGGTTCAGTAATGCACAAAAGTGCACATCTATGGTGAAGGACAGCAAATTGTATGCTATCAGGGCTTGTACTGTACTTGTGCAGAAAAGTAGCATTCATCTTCTACCAATGCCAAATGTGAGTCTGCTGACAATACCTCTCCCCCACAACTACATAGGTCCCTCTGGTCTGGATGTGGGACAGCAGCCTGAAGCCGGTGAGTATGAGATTGCCCTGTTGTGGCTCATTAGTACCCCAGGAATATTAAGGTCATGCATTTTACCATGCGCATAACTGTTACTCTCAGCCATATTGCAATATCTGCATGTTCACTTGTGGTGGGGTTAACTGCATTGCATCACAGCGGTCATCACGGGGACCTGTTTGTAGGAGATGCAACATATCTGTAGCATACCTCACAACCTGTCATTGCAAGAAATCTGGACAAAGACTGACAAAATAGGGGGACAAAGGCCTAAAACTAGGGACATATTTTATAAATTAGTGGTATACAGTGCATAACAAATGGTGTACACACCCCTGTTAAAATTCCAGGTTTTTGTGATATACAAAAATGAGAACAAAATACAACATTTTGAATTTTTCCAACCTTTAATGTGACCTATAACCTGTACCATTCAATTGTAAAACAAACAAATCTGTTAAGGGAAGAATTATGAAAAATGAAAAACGTGCAATAAGCTAGGTGCATAAGTATGCACAGGCTGAAGCTAATACTGTGTTGAAGCAGCTTTCAATATAATTACAGCATGACATCTTCTTAGGTACGCAGCTGCCATCAATTACACAGACCTTTTGATTAACAGCAAATAACGGTCAGCTGTCCTACCAGGATTTTCCTGACATTTACTCAGTTGCCTGCCACAGCAACAGCCATGGTTTGCATAGAGCTTGCAAAGCATCAAAGGGATCTCATTCTTGAAAGGTATCAGCCCAGAGAAGGGTACAAAAACATTTCCACACCATTGCATATACCATGGAACACAGTGAAGACAGTCATTAAAAGGCGGTGAAAATACCGGGCAATAGTGACATTGCAAAGAAGTGGACATTCCTCCAAATGTGTTGAAAAGACAAGACCCAAAATGGTCAGGGAGGCTGCCAAGAGACATACAGCAACACTAAAGGAGTTGCAGGAATCTGTGGCAAGTACTGGTTGTATACTACATGTGACAACAACCTCCTGCATTCTCCGCATGTCAGCCTATGGGGTAGGGTTGTAAGATGGAAGCCTTTTCTCACACAGAACAACATCCAGGTCTGGTGAAATTCTCAAGAACAATACATCAGGTCTCCCAAAAGCATGTGGGAAAATGTGTTATGGTGTAAGGAGACCAAAGTTGCACTTTTTGGCCACAATTTGAAAAGGTTTGTTTGGCACAATAACAACACTCTGCATCACCAAAAGAACACCATCCCCATGGTGAAGCATGGTGATGACAGTGTCGTGTTTTGGAGGTTGCCATTCATAAGCTAAAAGTGAGCCCTTAGCCAAGGTGGAGGGGATAATGAACAGTTCCAAATACCAGTCCCTTGTGGCCCAAAATCTTCATGTGTCTGCTAGAAAGGTGTAGATGAAGAGGAATCACACCTTTCCACACAACAATGAGCCAAACCATACATCCAAATCAAAAAAAGAATGGCTTCACCAGAAGACATTCAATGTTTTAGAATGGCCCAGCCAGAGTCCACACCTACATAGGTTCATAGGTAGGTACTGGGCTATTGGCCCTAGGGCCTATATAAGCCTAACCAAAAGGTACCCTGGCTTTCACCACCAAAGAAAATTATTTAATAGACTATAATAGAATAGAAAAACCCAACAGAAAATCTGTGGGAGTGCCCTGCAGAGGGCTGTGCACAAGGGACGCCCTTGCAATCTGACAGAGTTGGAGAGCTTCTGCAAGGGAGAGTGTGCAGATATTGCTAAATCAAGATGCGCCATGCTGATAGACACCTTTCCAAGAGGACTGACTACTGTAATAAAATCCAAAAGTGCTTTAACAAAGTATTAGTTTAAGGGTGTGCACAGTCATGCAACCAGCCTATAGTATGTATTTCATTTTCTATATGTTACCCCTAACCGATGTGTTTGTTCTTCAATTGGACTGCACAGGTTAAAGGTCACATTAAAGGTGGGAAAAGTTATGACATGATTTCTGTGGTGTCACGTTATATATCAGACAAACCTGGCATGTTAGCAGGGGTGTGTACACTTGTTATATCCACTGTAAGCTTATTTTAACATACATGTACTGCAGGCTTTGAAGTGGGAAACTCAAATTATGTCATTAATTAGAGATACCAATCCTCAGATCATCCCAGTAATGTGTCAGACAAACACAGGGGATTTATGAGGAACAGACCAAAAATATGAGCCATAAATCTAGACAGTCAGCGAAACTCTGTACAGTTGAGAGGTATGTTCTGTAGGAGTTGCCACTGTGCAATATAGGTGAACAGCAATAATATGCACATGGGTGCAGTGTGTGCTATGTGAAGGCCCATCACCTACTAACACTATGGACATATCCCAGAGGTGTATATAACTAGTCACATTAAGTGGAAAGGGCTGCACTGCATGATGTTGAGGGCCTGTCCAGAGTGTGTATGTTGTGGTCTGACGGTGCCGTGAATGCCACCAGTTGCACATGTGTGTGTGTGTGTGTGTGTGTGTGTGTGTGTGTGTGTGTGTGTGTGTGTGTGTCTGTGCCTGTATGTCCATGTGTGTGTGTGTGTGTGTGTGTGTGTGTGTGTGTGTGTATACATAGGTTCATAGGTTGGTACTAGGCTATCTGCCCCAGGGCCTATACAAGCCTTGCCATAACACTTCTCTGGATATTTCTTCCCACTATATTTACTTCCCTGGACCCCTGTTTAGCAGGGTGACTGACATGATCCCCGTGGTGAATTTCCTATCGCCCATCCAATTGTCAAGATTCCTTTTGAAGTGGGCCAATGAGGTGCTCTGCCTGACATGTATGGGCAGTCTATTCCAGAGTATGGGGAGTCTCTGGGTCAGGAACCTGTCCCTCCAGCATGTTTTGTTCATTGTGATGACAAGGTTTAGATCCCCGGAATGTGTGGCTCTGATGGATTGGAATTTCTTTAAGTGGAGCATGTCCAACAGCTCAGGGTTTGACATGGCCTTGTATGTTATGCAGAGATTGACTCTGAGTAGATGATATGCGACACAGTATAGCTGCAGTTTTTCTAGATGGTCAACATAGGGAATCTGCTCTAGGCCTGTGATTCTTTTAGTGAGGTATTTCTGTGGCCTTTAGAGCTGTTGCAGATGTCTTGTGAGGTACATACCTAATGGGGCGTTGTACTCTATGATGGGTCTAATGAGGGATGAGTACTGAGGGACAATGACCTCCTTTTTGATGGATGAAAATCCCTTAGTGATGAGGTGTGCTACATAGAAGTATTTCCTGACTGCTGTGGTGATGTGGTAATCGAAGGTGAGACCACTGTCCACCTGTGTTCCTTAGTCTCTCATCACACTTTCAGTACTTAGTGTGCTGCCACCTATGTGGTAATTCATGGGTACATGTTTTTTTCCCAAAGGGGATAACTATACATTTCTTGGCATTGAGCTTGAGTCCATGGCTCTGACACCAAGCCTCTGTTTCTGTAAGGCCCTTTTGTAGACTATCCACATCATTTGGGGATTCAATAATTGCTCCCAATTTGCAGTCATCTGTGAACTTTGTTAGCCATATTCCCTTAGTGTTTGCCTGTACTTCAGAGAAGTAGATGCCAAACAAGAGTGGACCCAGGACTGAACCCTGAGGTACTCCACTTGTCACTTGTCTCGAGCTGGATTTGGAATCGGCTACTTTTACAGTCTGAGTTCTATCAGTAAGCCAGTTGGCAATCCATCGAGTGATGTAGGGATTAATGCCCAGCTTGGTAAGTTTATCTATGATTCCAGAATGGGGAATGGTGTTGAACACCTTGGGGAGGTCCAGATAGGCTGTGTGGACCACATTACACCCGTCCACGGCTATGGAGACTGATTCGAAGAAGTCAATCAGGCTCAGGAGACAAGATCGGCCCTTAACAAACCCAAACTGGGTGGGGTCCAGTGTTTGAAGGTTGCCAGTGTCTTTGTTTACAAGTTCCATGATAATGAATTCCATGGCCTTGCAGATCAGGCTCATCAGATTGATGGGATAGTTGTTCCCGAGATCCAAGGTGGATCCCCCTTGTGGAGTGGGATAACTGTAGCTATGTGCTACTCAGTGGGCACGAAGCTCGAGGTGAGGCTAAGGTTAAATATGACACTTAGGTGAGGTGCCAGTTCATCTTGTAGTTCATGTAGCACACAGCCAGGGATGTCGTCTGGTCCCATGGATGCTGTCTTCTTAGCTTTGGAGAGTGCATCTTTTACCTGTGTGGCCATGATTACTGGAATTTGGCGATCTTTCGGTATCGAGATGGGCCCTTTAGGTGGTAAGGGGGGGGGTGAAGTTGGCACTGAATCGATCTGCCAGGATGTTGGCAATATCTTTGGGATCAGTATATTTAATGCCATTCTGTTGTAGCTCAGAGCATATCTGAGCATTACCATTTAGATTCTTGACATAACTAAATTTGCAAAATCCAAACTTGCTATGTGCTACAACAGAATAGCAAAATTTGCCACCAAGGCCACATTCTCATCCCACCATTGTAAGTCACTGAAACAATTAGGGTGGCTGGAACTCCCCCACCATCTCTCATTCACCCACCTAACTACTGTGCACAAAATAATCTACAGATACACAGACTGTCCTGCTCTCTCAAGTCTACTTGCCAAATACCATTCCATCAGGCATCTTAGATCTGAAAATCATCTACTTCTAAAAGCAGATAAGCCCATCTTACCTGCTGGTCAACTCCTCTATGCCTTCACCATCGCCAAACTATGGAACTCACTTCCGCCTTCTATAAGAAACACAGGCAGCACCACCACCTTCAAACAAATGCTGAAAAATTATCTCAACTCTTCCTGGCTATGTTCCTGCTCTATAACCTAACCTCTTCACTCTCCTTATATAATTACTAAACTCCTATGTCTTTTGCTACTAGTGACTGATGATATTTTCTCCATATTTATTTTTATCTTCACTTGTTGATTCTGGTACAATAATACTGATCTCTGTTTATACCAATCTAATTGAATTCATTGAATTCTGCTTTAATGTATATTTTCTGTATATACTGCTGTAATCAAACAAACTAAATTCCTGCTTTTATGTATATATTATGTATATGTTACTATATTTACTATCTGTAACACTGTTTCTGCTTCTGTACTAATTAATGTTTATATTTTTTCTGTATCTCGTTGGAGCTTTTCTCCCCAGGTCTCCACTGAAAATGGGCTCTTTTAGGCCCAGTAGATGTATCCCGGTAAACAAATGCAATAAATAAATACATAAATAAATAAATAATGCTTTGTGGTTGTCTTTGGAATCTTTGGCAATTTTATTTTCATAACTAGCTTTGGAGGATTTTATGAGGGATCTCAGCTTCTTACTGAGGCTGGTTAAGAGTTTTTTGCATTCTGGGATTTACCTCAAAGGTGTAGTGAGAATCTTGGGGCATGGTGGGGGATCTATAGCAAGCTACAATTTGGACTGCAGTCTTACCTAGTGTTAGTTGCACCTGGAGAATTTCAGATGCATTGTGTTGGGCAACTAGCCTAGAAGTGTGAATATCCCTGGTGAATATGGACACTCCTCCACTTTCAGAGCTTTGGTCCTGGTTTGGTTCTGAAAAGTGTGGTAAGAGTTGTAAACTGGTATTGCAGGGGTGCTCTCTGGAGCCTTGAACCAGGTCTCGGTTATTGTACATATACTGATGTTCTCCATTTTTAGGAGTGCCTCGAGAGAGTGCATTTTGAGGTTAAGACTTCTAGCACTGAGTAGCATTACCTTCAGATTTTGCATGCTTGTATCTGTTACAGTGGTGGTTTTGTCCTTTGAACCTTGCCTAAAAAAGGCACTATAGGGGTGGCAAGAGCCTTAGCCAGTAACCTGAATCCCAGGGGTGATAGGTACAGACCATCTTTGGCAAAGCATCGTGGTCTGTCAATCATGTTGTCCCAGGCAGAAAGGCACTGGATCCCCTTTGAATGACCAGAAGCAGTAGAACTAAGAGAAGGAATAATAATAATAAAAAATCAATTACTGGTACGAATCCCAAATGTGGTAGCTGCAATCAATGTAAATATATGTCCGAAGAAAACATCATTTATTTGAAAAATGGACATAAAAGTGTTGTAAAAGGAAAGGCAGGAAATTGCAACACAAAGATGGTAATTTATCTAAGTATTTGCCAACAATGTTCAAGCTTTTATGTAGGCAAAATGGAAACAAATGTAAAGAAAAGGATCTATGACCATATATATAGTATAAGAACCAAGGACAACAACAATGCACTGTATAGACACATAGACAGGGAAGGGGATAACCACTGTTTCAAATTCATTATACTTGAAGTAATTAATTATGATCCCAAAGGAGGGGATTTTAAAAGTTTGCTCAGCTACAAAGAAATTTGGTGGGAAATATATTTGGATGCCACCACACCACCAGGCTTAAACGACTATATATCAATCAAACCATTGTTATTTCACTAAACCACACAATTATATATTCATTTGAAAAAAAATTATAATATTTACAACTTTTATAACATTTATTATGGTAAGGTATGGTGAATACATATCAAGTATCAGTTAGGATTGTAGTCATTCATTTTTTGTGTATTTTTTGTGTATTTATGCCATGTTTATGAAATGTTCGACAGACAGGAGAATCAATTTTTTACATATTCATACATTTCTATATATTTATATATTTAAATATTTAATTATTTATTATACTTTTTACACTTTTCATTATTTTTCATTATTCTCATAACATTATATGAGATATAATACAACATAATTATTGTATAATAGTAGTATATATTTACAGACAGTAGGTAATTTTAAAATTTTTTTTTTTAAATTTTAAATAATTAATTATTTTTACATATTTATTATACATATTATATGTATTATATTTATCCAGTTCATGCATTTGTCTGACTGACATTATCTGTAACATTGGGGTACTGTGATTAATTATATCACAAATACACTTATATACATTCAGTTGTCCAGCAATTGTATCCTTAATAATACTTCTGCGCCTTTAAGTTTTGTTGTTTTTTTGGGCGCCAAAAAAGTTTTAAAATGCTTGTTGTGAATTAACGGTTCAGTTCTGATGAAGCCCGGATGATGCCGGGTGAAAGCGCTTGACTGACTTTTGGATTGTATATCAACTGGTTTTCATTTGTACATTTACAGCAATTGCTGTTTTTAGTTTTAATCAGTCTCATTAAAGTGAAGATTTTATCTATCGCAGCGTCCTTGCCAGCTGTTATTTGGTTAAAACGGAGTGACGGCACTTATTGGTGTACTCGTTTTTCATTTTCTAAGTTATTGACTTGGATTTTCATTTGTTTATAAGTTCCATGATAATGCGTTCCATGCCTTTGCAGATCAGACTCATCAGACTGATGGGACAGTAGTTCCCGGGATCCAAGGTGGACCCCCCCCCTTGTGGAGTGGGATAACTGTAGCTGTGCGCCACTCAGTGGGCACGAAGCCTGAGGTAAGGCTATGATTAAACAAGACACTTAGGTGAGGTGCCAATTCATTTGTAGTTCATGTAGTATGCAGCCCGGCATGTCATCTGGTCCCATGGATGCCATATTCTTAGCTTTGGAGAGTGTGGTTTCTACCTGCGTGGCCATGATTACCGGAATTTGGCAATCTTTTAGTATTGAGATGGGCCCTTTAGGGGGTGAGAGGGGGGTGAAGTTGGCACTAAATGGATCTGCCAGGATATTGACAATATCCTTGGGATCAGTATATTTAATGCCATTCTGTTGTACCTCAGAGCATATCTGAGCATTGCCATTTAGATTCTTGACATAACTATAGAATGCCTTGTGGTTGTCTTTGGAATCTTTGGCAATTTTATTTTTGTAACTAGCTTTGGAGGATTTTATGAGGGATCTCAGCTTCTTACTGAGGCTGGTAAGGGAGTTTTTTACATCCTGGGATTTTCCTCTTTTCTGCAACAGTTTATTTCTTCTGTTGTATAGTTTGTTTATGGCAGGGGACCACCAGATTGGCTTTCTTTTTTGGAGGAGAGCGTCTTGGTTCTATTTGGGATGGCAGAATTCATGCACAAGTGGATGTGCTCATACAGTGCCTTAGTGTAGGATTCAGCAGTCGAACTTTCAGCTCCCATCTGCATAGGCATCATGAAGTTTGTCACTTCAGACTTGAGTAGCCTGAAGTTGGCTTTGGAGAAGTTTTTTTACGGAGGTTTCCTTACTGATGGGTGGGGGTGGGATGTGGATGTGAAGGGTGATTTGCTTATGGTCAGACCTGACCAATGAGGGGGTGACCACTGGTGTGGAGCATCTATCTCCCATGTTGGTAATGACCAGGTCTAGGATACTGAGCTCCTGGTGGGACAATGGTTTAGTTGATCCAGGGCATTGGAATTTATGAATTCCAAGAACCATTGGGAAAAGGTGTTGGTACACAAGTATTTTTCCCTGTTAATGGCAGGGTAGTTGAAATCGTACAGTATTAGGGTGTTTGGTTGTATCTTAATATTTTCCAGTATGTTTAGAAAGGTGTAGTGAGAATCTTGGGGCATGGTGGGGGGTTGATAGCAAGCTACAATTTGGATTGCAGTCTTACCTAGTGTTAGTTACACCTGGAGAATTTCAGATGCATTGTGTTGGGTAACTAGCCTGGAGGTATGAATATCCTTGGTGAATATGGACACTCCTCCATCTTTAGTGTTTTGGTCTTGGTTTGGTGGCCAAAAAGTGTGGTAAGAGTTGTAACCTTATATTGCAGGTGTGCTCTCTGGAGCCTTGAACCAGGTCTCAGTTACTCACAGATATCAATGTTCTCCATTTTTAGGAGTGCCTCAAGAGAGTGCATTTTGAGGTTTAGAATTCTAGCATTGAGTAGCGTTACCTTCAGATTTTGCATGCTTGTAGATATTAATTTACATATGTTGTTTTCCCTCACAGGTGGACATGGTGGTCGTGGTCCCTCCTGCTTAGAATCTGAGGTCAGTGTCTCTACAGACTCTGACAATGATGGTGGTCATAGTGAGGCACAGATGGGGTTGTCAGGGGCTGAATCTGTGCCATCAGTTAGCATCCCACAATCATCCACAATGCCCCCACACACAGTCACAGTGTCCACACATACCCTATCCCCAGCAGCCACAGATAATGGACAATTGACAGGTGGTGGCATGGAATAGGCTAGTGTGGTGACGTTGGCAAGTGTGAGTGTAGACACTAGCCACAGCCAGAGTGCTGGCGAGGTCCCAGACAAGTGGATGAACAGAGATACTTGAAGGAGGACTCTGCCATTCAAGCCACTGTCACAAGTGCCACAGCAGGTGTCACCAGGCGCATGTTTCAGGCTGTCATGGATGCACAGGCAAGTAGTGAACGCAACACCAGACAGATACTCAGGGTCTTGGATGCAACTCTTCCTGACTTGCGTGGCAACATACATGATCTTGTTGAGGCCACACGTCAAAATACTGAGGTCATGAATAGATGGTGGGGTGCAGCTTTGGCATTCTTCGACTGTGGCATGTCTGTGCTAGAGCATGTGGTGGGAGATGGGCATTGGCCATGTGAACACAGGTCAGCACCAACATCAGATGAGAGTCTATGGAGCTGTGCACCTTCACCCTCCCTTAGTGGCAGTAATACCAGCACTACTGTCCACACCACACCACAACAAGCCATGGGCACATGGTCCTGGCCAGTCACATCAGGGACACAGATCCTGCAGACAGCAGTCACCATCAGGAAGCAGTACTGCATCTAGCCTTGGGCCTGGTGGTGCCAGTGAGACCCCTGGCAGTACCAGTTCCAGTGTCCATGGCCAGAGATGGTGAACTGTAGACCTTGCCATGTATGGTCCACAGCTGTCCAACATACCCCTGTGTAGGGCAGCCACATGGCATGACTGTGTGCATACACACATACACACACACATCTGTATCACAGACATGTCACCTCCAGACACACACAGCACCTCTGCACAGTCCATTTATAGTATACCTCTCCAAACACACACACATGATGTCAACTGTTTGGCCTAGCCTAGGCCTCTGGCAAACCCACACCACACCCTGTGCATATGATGATACCTGTGCCACATACCTGTCATCCATAACATTGATGCAGGGACATGCTAATATGGGTCTGATGCACACGGTGAATATAGTACAGTGCAGCTATGTAATGCTGTGTAAGGTGCTGTCTGTTTGCAGTTGTAATGGGTACACATAAAATTGTCTGTACTTAAATTAGCCATGATGCATTATTGCTGTTAGTACCATTGACTGAATGTAGTCTGACATGCTGTATTCTGTTTGTGTTGCAGGTGTCTGTGTGCATGCAGGCTGTGGCTCTGTAGACATTACTAATGTGGAATATGGCAGAGTGCTACACACAGAATGTTTCATAACCCAAGGTACAGCTTTATATGTACATGTTTATCAGGTGTGTATGCATGCAACAGTGTGTGTGGGACACTGCTGGTACACAGTGTGACCTTGCATACATGCCCCTTGTCACAGACAGTTAGCCTTCAAACATACCACCTCAAGTACTGGCACTAGGTCCCTCACAAGCTTAGCCATTGCATTAACTGCAACAGATCCCCCTGTCAGCACCTGTTGCCCCTGTTATTTCTGTCCCATACACTCAACCCTGATGCAGTTGAAGATGGCACGCATGTCTATGACAGATTTGTGGTATGTACTCCTGAGTTCACAGGGTGGAAGAGAGACACAAAAATGGTATAGCCATCACATACACACAGTAAAGACTTCCACAGTGGGTGTGCATACAGTAACACAAACACAGTTTGCAATAGACAGATTAGTAACCCTACATATCCACTTTCATGTACTATAGTGCTACATACACATGGCATGCCACACATAGGCTATATACCTGAGACATAACCCACTACCTCTTTTAACACATAATGTTGTGAATGGATGGTGAGATATACCAACAGAAATAGCAACTGGTATCATCTATTACTCCTACTAGGCTGGACAGGTGATAGAATAACAGACATTGTAGCAAGATGATGTTTCAGTCAGGTATGATATCTAATGCTGACATGTGTGTCATTATGCTAACTTTGACCTTTTTGCCGATGATATCACAAACCTGGCCATTGTTAGGGGACACAGACCACACAGAGGTTGCAAACATCTGGACATTTCATAGACATCTGTACAGATGACTGGTATGGGCTGTACAGTTTAACATGGTGCATGTGCGGCAGACTCCATTAACAGGCTATATAAAGCAATGCCATCAGGAGGTAGTCAACAGGCATTAAAATGGTATAACTCCCCCCCCCCACACACACACACACACAGAGCAGCCACAGGGGATATGCTTTACACACACTACTATAGTTGTCAGTATTGAGGTTAGACCCCCTACCTTTCTAATTATTTTTACTTTAGTATTACACAGTTATTGCACATGCCACAGAGCTTACAGGGGTGGAGAGTGTTTACAGGTACTTCTAAGGTGAATGACATCAGCAGGCCTTGTAAAGTAGGGCAATTGAAAGTGTACAGGGTGGTTACACACCTCAAAATAGTATAGCCCACACCAAGATATGAATCTCATTCAAACACACACACAAACACACACACATGCACACACACTTGCCAGTATTAGGTTTGGAACCCCTACCACAGTGTAACGCAGGTATGACACGTGCCACGGTGCTTAGATGGTTTTACCTTATCCCCAGGTACTTCTAAGGTGAATGTCATCAGCAGGCCTTTAATGTAGGGCAAAGAGACATGAAATGGGTGGTACATGCCTCAGAATGGTATAACCCGCACCCCCAGAGGACATGATTTTTACCGAACACACACACTGATGTGTGACTCACACTCACATACGGTTTCACAATTAACAGTATTGAGATTAGAACCCCCACCTATCTAGTTATATATTCTACAGTGTTTAGCAGTTATCACATGTGCCACAGAGCTTATAGGATTTCATTCTGTCACAAGGTATGTCTAAGGTGATTACATCATGAGCTCTTGTAAAGTGTGGTAATGGGAAATCAATTACCCAAACATAAACTGAGAGAACTACTCAAGTACTAACTCCCTTGCCCAATGCTTCCTACAATTTATAAACTCGAATGCCCTAGATCAACTAGTCAACACCCCCACCAGATGGAACAACATATTGAACCTGGTCATCACCAACATGGGCGACCCAGAGATCCACCCCTCGCTGGTTAGATCAGGCAATAGACTAATCACTCTGGATATACACATTCCGCCCCCACCCCCAATCAAAGAAACCACCGTGAAAAACTTTTCAAAAAGTAAACTTCACGTTACTTAAGACCAAGGTGGAAAGGTTCACAGCCCCCATGCTAAAGGACAATGCTGTCCAAGCTGCTGAAACATTTACAAAGGCACTCTATGAGCGTCTGCAGGAATGCATGGATTGTGCTATCCCAAGTAAAACCAAGAATCACTCCTCCAAGAAAAGGAAACCAGTCTGATGGACCCCTGCCATAAACAAGCTATACAACAGAAGGAGGAAACTAGTACAGAAAACAGTAAAATCCCAATAAGGAAAGACATCCCTGATCAGTATCAGCAAGAAACTATGATCCCTCATTAAATCATCCAAGGCTAGTTTCAAAAGAAAAATTGCCAATGACTCCAAAGATAACCACAAAGCATTCTTTAGCTACGTCAAGAACCTAAGTGGAAACTCTCAGATCTGCTCTGAGGTAGTGCAGAATGGCACAAAATACACTGACTCGACTGATATTGCCAACATTCTAGCAGACGGGTTTAGTGCAAACTTCACCCCCCCGTCACTTCCTAAAGGGCCGATAACCATACCAGAAGAATGTAGGGCCCCATCAATCACTGACACACAGGTTAAAACAGCCCTATCCAAAGCCAAAAACACAGTTTCAATGGGACCGGATGGTGACCCAGGCTGTGTCTTACAAGAGCTCCAAAATGAACTAACCCCTCACCTAAACACACTGTTCAAACTCAGCCTCTCTACAGGCTACGTACCCACAGAATGGCACACAGCAACAGTTATTTCATTCCACAAAGGTAGAGCCACAACGGACCCTGGGAACTATCGCCCTTTAAGCCTGACTAGCCTGGTCTGCAAGGCTATGGAGTGCATCATCATGAAACTCATTAACAGAGACATTGGGAACCTCCAAATCTTGGACCCTACCCAGTTTGGCTTTGTTAAGGGCAGATCATGCCTCCTAAACCTGGTGGACTTCTTTGAGACAGTTACCAAGGCATTAGACGAAGGAAAGGAGGTTCACACAGCCTACCTAGACATCGCAAAGGCTTTTGACACCATTCCCCATTCTAGTATTATAGACAAGCTCACCAGATCGGTTGCCAATGCAGGCTCTATGTACGACTCTAAACCGGTTACAAGTGGCGTCCCCCAGGGCTCAGTCCTAGGACCCATCCAGGCAAGCATAGGAGGACTATCGCTGACCAAGTTCACACACATAATTGATTCCCCAGCTAATACAGACACCCTCCAGAAGGGTCTCACTGAGACGGATACCTGATGTCAAAATCATGGCCTCAAACTAAATGCCAAAAAGTGCATAGTCATCCCCTTATGAAAAACAAAGTACCCACAAACTACCACATAGGTGGTAGTCCCCTAAATACATAAAATGTAATAAGGGATCTGGGTCCCAAGTAGATAGTAATCTCTCCTTTGATAATCATATTGCCAAGGTGGTTAGAAAATCCTTCAATTTGGCCCACCTAATCACAAAACGGTTCACATCTAAAACAAAAGAGGTTATTGTGCCTTTCTACTCATCACTCATTAGACCCATCATAGAAGACAATGTCTCATTTGGGATGTACCTAACAAGACACCTGCAACAGCTGGAAAGACCACAAAAGTACCTCACCAAGAGGATTACTAGCCTCAAACAGATGGCCTATGCAGCCTGACTCAAGAAATGCCAGCTGTACTCGGTTGCACACTGCTTACTCAGAGGTGATCTCTGCCTGACATACAAGGCCACGTCCAAACCAGAATTTATGGACATGCTCCACCTAAAAAAAAAAAAAAAAAAAATCCCGGACAGCCACACGCTCTACAGATATAAACCTCACCACAATGATAAATAGGACATGATGGAGGGATAGATTACTGTCCCAGAGACTCCCCATGCTTTGGAACAGGATTCCAATATATATCAGGCAGAGCCCTCACTGACACTCCTCAAGAGAAACCTTGATGGGTGGATGGGAAACAGAAAATATACCCCAGGGATCACTGCAGTGGCTCTGCTGGACATTGGCACAGGGAACTAATGGCTCTGCTGGACAGGGGCACAGAGAACTAATCTAAGGGGGTGGCAAAAGCCAACATATTCTGGCTAGGCTTATAAATGCCCTTGGGCACATAGCCTAGTACTTACCTATGAACCTATGAACCTATGTACTGAGTGGGAAAGCCATCAAAATACATTACAGTACAAACATACACAGTTACCAACACCTTCTCACACATACACATTTGCCACAGCTAAGTATAGAATCCCTGCCTATCTAGTTATCTGTACTATATTGTTATTTAGTTATTACATGTGCCACAGAGATTATACAGCTAAGTGCTGTCCAAAGGTACTTCTGAGGGCAATGATATCAGCAGGCCACTGGGAAATATTGTGTGTAGGGATGGCTGAAAAATGTTTTACTTCCTAACAAACAAACACACACACTCCCTCTCTCTCACACACACTTAATTTGCCAGGACTGACATTAGAACCCCTACCTATGTAGTTACTTGTACTATAGTGTTACTCAGTTATCACATGTGCTACAGAGCTTACAGAGCTGGCAACTGCACAATGGTGCTTCTGAGGGGAATGACATGAGCAAGACTGCTAAAGTAGGGAACTGGGAAATGTGTGTGGGAATAGCCTAACACTGTTTCACCTACAACCAAACACACACTTCCTCACTCTCACACACACACTCTCTCATACACGCACTCTCTTGTACACACACTTATGTTTGCCAGGACTGAGATTAGAACCCCTACCTATACAGTTATTTGCACTATAGTATTACACAATTATTACATGTGCTACAGAGCTTATAAGTCTGTTAGGTGTCCAATGATACATCTAAAGTAAAAGACAGCAGCAGATCTTGTGAAGTAGGGCAATGGGAACACACAAACACACACACACACACACACACACACACACACACACACACACACACACACACACACGCAGGTGATGTGATACTATATCCCCCACCACAGTACTATTACACAGTGGGGCTCATTTTTTATGCTGGCACATGTGACTGGTTACAACCGGTATCCCACTGTCCACAGCAGGACATCACTGTATGCCATTCAGGGTATCCGTGTGTGTGACTCACTCTGTGTGTGTCCCCCTGTGTCTCTCTCTCTCTGTCTCTCTATCACTGTCTGTCTCTCATTTCCCCACATCTATGTGTGTGTATGGTTGACATATTGTTGTCTGTTGCCCATATATATGCCTGTGTATCTCACACAATGGATGCAGATATATTACTTCTGAGCCACCTACAACTATCTGAGGGTTATCCTGTCTGATGGGTACATGTAGGGACAGTTAAGATGTACATAGCTGTCTGTATATACATACATTTGTTCACAATACAGTTGTATAGTATGATGTGGGTTCCAACATGGCCTGTGATTCCCTAAGTGTAGGAGCATGCCCAGTGTGACCTTCTATAGTTAGAGTAGGATGCCATTCAAAAGATAGGTGTACTCCGGTGCAGGGATTTGTGTGCTACAGCCATAGCTCTCAGGAGTACCCAGGACTTTTCTTGGGGTACTGTGTTTGTTTAGCAGACATTTTTTCTGACATATCTGTAGTCTGACACTGCAATGTATTGTTACCTAGTGACAGACATCATCAGATCATCACAGTGCTTTACCAGAGGAATACTGAGATGTATGATGCACAAAACAATATATTATGAGGCCAGCTATGTAACTTCTTGCCCAACAAGGTCAGTTGGGAGGTGTGGCTACATCCCGTTGACTGATGAAGCTTGTAAGCAGTCCAGCAACTTGGTGATATACTGGCTGGAGATCTCCTGTTTGTGTGTTATCTTTCTTACCTGGGATGTCATATCCTGATGCAGCCAGACCTCTCAGCTGTACATTTTTTGTCAGATTGTCCAGGCATTTGCCTAGAGGTTATGTCCAGTCTACATAAGCTTGTATTTCTATGGCTAGTTAGTTGCATATAATTGCAGACTGATTTTACAACATCATGAGAGACATTACTGTTTCAGATGACATAACCTTTGGACAATTCCCACTAATGCAAACCCCTCATCCTGCAAACTTTCTCAGTATGTAAGGGAAATATTTATGACACATGGCTAGTACTGTGCCTTTATCCCACTTTCATTTTTGACCCTTGTCCATATGTCTTGCTGTCAGAGGGTGGGCAGTATGGGTGTGGGTACACAGTGTGCTCTACTATGCAGACATGTTCATTATATGAAGCACTGTAACTTCCAGTATACATGTCTGTGGCAGAGCAGTAGGTGTAGCTGACATGCCTAATAATTGACACTGCAGTTGTCTGCACATGGCCCAGTGACAGACAGCACTAGATCACTCCAACACAACAGCCATGAGTAAGTGCTGGACAGATCCTGACAGTATTAACCACACATACACATAGCTCATTGACCCTCTGCATATTGTGGACATGCAACATGTATTCATGTGTTTTGGGACAGGCCTGGCATGTGTGCTGTGCTGCTATTTCCCTGAAAACCTACATGTTACTGCACTTCAGTGGGAATATGTGGGGGGGGCACACCTGTCAACTGTTCACATTTGCACAGACTGTGTTGATATTTGCTTTACATTTTGTATCCATTTAGCATAGTATTGTGCCCTGTCTTGGGTACCTGAGGCATATCACTACAGTCCACATGTCAGTTTGTAATGGCATACATTTGCGTTTCAGACTTCTTACCCTTCACAGCCTTACTGCAACTGCAAGATCTGCTATGCTATCACTGTGAAAGAGATTTTTTCATCATTGTCCCCATTTGTGGGCCTTTGCCAGACATTTCTTTATGGCATTCTACGGCTGAGTTGCTGGGTGAGGCTGAGGGGTTTGTATGGGACTCACACATTGACATCCATGCATGTGACCTATGACCCCCCAGTTTGTTAGCCCCCCAGTTATACTGCAGTGAGAATTGTCACCAAGGGAACTACTGCATTCTCTGGGGAAGCCAGTATTGGGCAGACATTTCCTGGTGTCCCACATTGCTATTAGTTGTCTGCTGCTATCCCAGTAGGCCACCCCATTACCTTGCATGCATGCAGCAATACCATAGATATGCTACCAGAACCTACTAATCCATCCATTTATTGTTAAGAAGACTGACCTACCTTGTGCCTGTGGCAGTTGTGAGGATGGTGCTTGAGGGCTGCCTATGTCAGATGCACACAGTACACTGCCTATACATGGTATGTTACACGTAGTATGATGTGTGTGTCATCCATTTTACTGTGTGTGTGAGTCAGAGAGAGAGGTGTCAGTCCCAGGACCCCTACAGTGTCAGTGTGTGCACTATGCATTGCCTCTTTGCCAAGGTCAGTACATACTGGGCATGCCTCCGTCTGCCTACAGGAGTTGGCTCAGGTGGTTCCTCCTCTGAGTCCCTCTGTGCCTGTGGGGACCTTGGCAATGGTGGGAGGGCTCTGTAGCCATTCCCCATGTTGTTCCTGCTGCAGCTGTTTCCACAGGATCATATTGTGTAGCATGGCACATACTATGAACATGTGGGTACATGTGACTGGAGACTACTGCAAGGCTCCACCAGATATACCAAGACAGCGGAACCGTGACTTGAGCATCCCAAACACATGCTCTGTAATGATCCTGGTTTGAGCATGTGCCTCATTATGGCATCCTTGAATGTGTGTGTGTGTGTGTGTGTGTGTGTGTGTGTGTGTGTGTGTGTGTGTGTGTGTGTGTGTGTGTTTCTGATAGGTGTCATCATTGATGGCTCCAGTGCATAGCCAGCATCCCCCACCAGATGGCCATACAGGCTGTCCCCACTGGCAAATGACTGGTACAGCTGTGACGAATGCCAGATGTGGGAGTTGTGATAGCTTCCAGGGCTGACAGCACACACATTAATGATATTGCCCTGGGCATTGCACATGACCTGGCAGTTGATGGAGGGGGAAGCCCTTGTGGTTTATGTAGACCCTACCCTGTTCACCAGGTGGTGCTTTGATGTGGATGTGCGTGCAGTCTATTGCACCCAGTACCTCTGGGTAGTCTGCTTCACAGTAGAAGAGACACATATTGCTGATCCTCTCCTCACGGGTGTTGGGAAAGTAAATGTGCTCACCAACATGTGGTAGCATGGCATCCAGGAACTGGTGGAGTACCCTGGATGCATATGCCTGTGAGACCCCCACAATGTCCATAGTAGGTTTTTGGAAAGTACCTGTAGCTAGTATTCTTAAGGCTACACATACCTTGGTATCCCCTGGGATGGGTTCCCCTCTGTTGGCTCTGGCTCTGAGGGGGGCTGGCACAGCTCAGTGAGTTGCTGAAGTATGTCCCTGTCCACCATGTATTGCTCTACTATCTCCAGATCATGTAGCCCCTGGTAGGTTACCCTGGGTCTGGACACTCTTCTCCTCCTTCTCACTGTGGGTCGGTTGTCAGCATTATCCTCCTCACTGCCCTCAGCCTCTAGCAGATACTGATGTATCAAAGCAACAGCAGCCCCTAGCATTTTATCAGTTAAAATTTCCAGGTTTACTCCAATGGTGCAGAGTTTGTGGGAAAAACCAGACTGAAAGGTGTTTGCAGTGTTTATAGTGGTGTGCTGCAGATGCTGCCTGTGTGATTGGCTGAGTATGATTCATTCCAACTGCCACCTATATTATGAGTGCTTTGAATGGCCCATTGTGAGTTGCAGAGTCCCTTATTAGTGATTTGTGCTTCATTTCCTTAATTCTGCTAGTTCCTTGTTTATTTTCCTGTTTCCATTCTGTTTAAGCCCCAGGGCATGTTGCGCAAACATTCCTAGCAGAAGTAAACACTGCTGAGCTGTTAATGCCCTTCCCTAGGCGTAAACTCACTTATTGTTGTTAAACTCAGCTAAGCAGCCTCAGACAAGCCTCCTTGCTTAGCTGTGCTTAGCTGAGCACGAACAGGAGCCACGGTGCTACAATCTGTTTATACCAAGCATGGCACACCCCCTTTCATATCAGCTGCTTCCCCTGCTTTCATGACTGTGTTATAGCTCCTACACAGTTAGGTGCAGTTATGGCAGATAGTCTCCTTTTGTGATTCAGTACATTTTCCTCATTAGCATACCCCACTGCCTTAGCCCCTAGTTACAGCACTATATGAGAGTCTTTCCCTTAGCAACCACTGTTCCCTGTTATTGTTTTGATTCTGCATGCCATAGACTATAATGGCAAAATGCATATTTCCCTTATAATTGCCTTTTCACATTTATTTTTTTTTATTTTTGGCACACTCCCATTTGTACGCCACTGCCCTATGCTTAAACTGCCCAGATCCGCAAAAAAAAAACTTTAATTTTTATAATTTTGAAACATGTTTCGATGCCAGTGGCCATATATTTGGCCACTGACATGCCTAAAGATGTTAATACATGCTTTTATTTGTGCTATCATGCCTCCGTTTTGATTTTTGCAGAAATGTATTCGGCTACTAGCCGAATACATTTCAGCAATTTACACTATTCTTGCACGGTGCCTGCCTGCATGCTGAATCATTAATTCACCTGCTTTGCATGGTTTTCATTAGCAAATGAGGCAATTAGCATTCTGCAACAGTGTCCATGCAAGAATAGTGCTGCCAGGCTCATGCACATCCCCAAGCTGGTTTACTGGATCACACAGAAGCCATATTCTGTGCAGTAATGCTGACACTATTCTTGCACATCGTGTAAGCGTTATTAAATCCAAGGGCATGTCTTTCCATATGTCTAACTGTCTATCTTTGTTCAGCAGATTCCACATATTAGGCTTATGGTGCATTTTTAGGGAAGATCTGGAATGGTGTTCATACCGACTAGTGAAAATTTGGCCAGGACACCAGGGAAATTCCATTATTCAGTTAAACATGTTGCTACATGGCTTCAGGTTGAGATTCAGAGCACCAGAAGCAACATAAGTGAGTTCCAGTATGGAACAGACTAAGCTGAATATGAATAATATTACAATGACTTTGGAGGAAGGTTATTTTAAACTGATATGGATTACACAGAAAAAACTTTACAATGATTAATGGATTTCCATATTCTCTGACTACCATTTTAAATTCAATCATGACAAAAACTGGAGACTCCGTGAAACTGAGAGCATGGCTAATTTTCCTGTATAAACACCTCAAGAGTGTTCAGAAATATAGGAAATAAAGAAATTCTTCTGTTGATGTCTTGAGTCCTGTGAAAGTTTCAGGGCAGTAATTTAAGAATAGTAAACAAGCAGGCATGTTTTTCTTTTACTGCAGTGACTGATAGAGGAATTGGTACTCCAAAACTTTGGGAAAGCAGGAATGTTATTAGATTTTGATATATTAGCCTTATTTTGATAAAGTCTCAAATGTGTTTAAAGAAACTGAAGTGCTTACTCAGTTCTGCATTTGTTAATAAAGGCATTAAAAGGATTTTTCTACATTGTTATTCAGATCCCACAGACACAATTATGTTTTACTTGGACTTTACAGAATATTGGGCATCAATTAATTATATCTGTTTTCCAATCAGTTTACTGTTCCAATGGGGTTCTGGCCTCAGCAAATTGCAGTGTTAATTTACATTGCAAACCAGCCTGCTTATAACCTTAGATTTGAAACTTTCTGATTATATGAACTGCTTGGACAGGATGAATACTTTTAAGAACAGAATATCCAAAAAAGAAGAAAAACATGAGCAACTAGGATAAATGGCTCGTTGATAAAGCTCACAGTGGCAAACTAAATTACGCAAAAATAAAAACACACGAACCAAAACATGGCCAGTGTAAACTTTTCAATATCAGCTTAGTACTTTCACAAGTAAACTACTTGCTTCTTCAGACCAAACAGATACAAAGTAAAATGCATATTTCATAAACTTCAAATTTCAAAAGACAAATAAAAACAATGTATCCCTTAACAACCCTTAATAAGATTGTTACATCGTAATTACTTTGTAATCAAATGCAGCTTATGTAAACAGTATATGCGCTCGTAAACACTATACTACTGGGTGCTTAAAATACATGACTAAAGAAAGATATAGCACTAAAATGTGAACCTAAAACATATCTACTTTAAATACTGCAACTTGCTTACTTACATATAAACTAAGACATATCTAATAAAAAACATGAACAATTATAAAAAGCATATGCCTAACTATTAAATAAACACATATCTGAAATTTCTTAGCAGGTGTGCATGACTTACATAAGCTTATTGCCCATTTAAATACCTTTCATGGCATTCTTTAAAATCAAATGTTTACTTACCGCTTTTTTAAAGTTACTATCATTGACATTTAGTCTAGAGACTCTTATACACTGACCCTTCACTATGTTAGAAAAAATGTCTTGGGTGCATACTTTTATGATGTAACAACTTATTACAATGGCATACTTTGTAATAGATCTCAGTATCAAAAGCACCCTCTCTTAACTTCGTAACTCATACATCTAAAAGTCTATACTCTCTTCAGCAATCTTAACATCAGACAGTAGATATCTTTTAAGTTCACATTTTAGTGAGCGTGCTATATCTTTCTTTAGTCATGTCTTTTAAGTACCCAGTAGTATAGTGTTTAGGAGAGCATATACCTTTAACATGAGCTGCAATTCATTACAAAGTAATTATGATGTAACGATATTGTTAAGGGTTTTTAAGGGGTACATTACTTTTACTGGTCTTTTGAAATTTGAAGTGTATAAAATATGCATTTTATTTGGTATCTGTTTGGTCTGAAGTGTGTTTGTATTTTAACATTACTTTTAAGAACAGATTTCTTTGGTTAGACTTTGATTTTCAGGAACCTATGACAATCACAAGGAAGACTGCACAAGTTTTTGTTTTTCTTTTTTTAGAAATTATTTCAGAGGGAATATAAGAACTTTGTTTGACAGTGTGATACTATTTTCTTTGTCACAAAAACTGTGAATAAATATAACATATTGGGGGTTTGGTACAATGGTTTTATGTCTTCAACTCACAGATACACAATACAGGGTTTGAGTCTGACCTCCAGCTGTTGCTTAAGCATATAATCATCCGTAAACTGATAACCGACTATGAAGTGGAGGTTGAAAATTTCCTGTAAACTTGTATAGTACTAATAATTTCTATCTGAATAATGCAGTTATCATAAATGGCAGAAGGGAAGTAACATGATAGAGTCCAACCTGACAAATGTTACACTTATCAAAATAGCATTTGGCTAAAGATTTTTTTCAAACACCTTTATTGAATTATCACTTGTAACATAGGAAAATTTAAATTCACATAAAAGTAATCACACTATATTAACATAACAAATATTATACTTCACATATATTACTATATATCATATAGCCTAAGCAACATTACAAAAATTATTCAATTCTTGCCTTTTTTAAACAAGGTATATCTTTATTAAACCATCACTTATGGCATAAGCAATCATACATTTATATAAATGAAAACAAACCACACTGACACAATCCTAGTCACAAGCATTTTACATCACAAACCACACTGACATCCATCCAGTTGCAAAACTTATAAATCACTTATAATCTACCCAGTCTTTCTCACTCAAACGTTACATAGCTCATTTAAGTCCTGCCACCTTTAATACTTCATTCCTCCCTTGTATGCATTGTTTCCACAATTCCCATATTTCCTATGTCGTATGCTCCTGCCCTTTTCTAAAGATCTCAATTCCAGTTGTTTTATTTCTGTAACTATGTTCACTTCTTACATTATAGTTGGTTTAGATTTTGCTTTCCATTTTCTAGTAATTGATTTTTTGGCAGCCACCATTATTGGATACAGCAAGGCCTTACCGTGTCTAGACAGTTCTGATTCTGTATCATAGCTCAGAAACATCATTTCCCTCATCAAACCAATCTGCCCGCTCAGCATCTCCAGCAGTGCATCCCACAGGGAATCTTTAAAGTCTACTAACCCATTTTACTTCTAGAAAATATGTTCCCAAGTACCTCTTTCTTCCCCTTCATCCCCCCCAACTTTTGCTGTCTGCCTGAAGAAAAATTCTCTGGAGTGTACTTGGGGTATAAAAATATCTATGTAAAGATTTCCAGGCAAAAATCCTAAATACTTTAGATTTTGTTGCATATTTGGGAGGCATACATGTATTCTCCCATTGTTTCTTTGTGAAATGCTTATCCATTCTTTCTTCCCAATCCTTTCTAACCTCCTCTGATTGATTCTTATAGATATCATGCAATATTTTATAAGCTCTACTAATTATTTTTTTTTTAATGGCAACTTCTGCTATAGCTTCTATGAAAAACTCTACCATAGGTTCTAAGTTCATAGGTAGGTATTAGGCTATTGGCCCTAGGACTTATACAAGCCTAGCCAAAAAGGTAACCTGGCTTTCGCCACCCAAGAAAATTATTTCCTGTGCCCCTGTCAAGCAGAACCATAGAAGTGATCCCCAGGGTAAATTTCCTATTTCCCATCCAATCATCAAGATTTTTCTTGAAGAGTGCTAATGAGGAGCTCTGTTTGACATAGATAGGTTGTTTGTTCCAGAGTATGGGAAGTCTCTGGGATAGGAATCTATCCCTCCAGCATGTTTTGTTTATTGTGGTGACAAGGTTTAGGTCCCTGGAGCATGTAGCTCAGAGGGATTGGGATTTCTTTAAGTGGAGCATGTCCAACAGCTCTAGGCTTGCCATAGCTTTGTATGTTAGGCAGAGATCGCCTCTGAGTAGGTGATATGCGATGGAGTAAAGCTGGAGTTTTTTGAGACGGTCTGCATAGGGCATCTGTTTGAGGCCAGTAATCCTCTTTGTGAGGTATTTTTGCGGCCTTTCCAGTTGTTGTAGATGTCTTGTGAGGTACATACCAAAAGGGGCGTTGTACTCTATAATGGGTCTAATGAGTGATGAGTAGAGGGGAACAATTACCTCTTTTTTTCTGGATGAGAAACCTTTTGTGATGAGGTGTGCCACGTAGAAGGATTTCCTGACCACTGTGGTGATGTGATTATCAAAGGAGAGACTACTCTCCACCTGTGTCCCAAGGTCTCTTATCACACTTTCAGTGTTAAGTAGACTACCGCCTATGTGGTAGTTCATGGGTACAGAGTTTTTACCAAAGGGGATGACAATGCACTTTTTGGCATTGAGCTTGAGACCATGGCTTTGACACCAGGTATCTGTCTCAGTGAGGCCCTTTTGTAGGATGTCCACACCGTTACTAGTGCTGGTCTTTTGTTTAGAACCCCCTGTTTCTTTCTCTTTGCCTATACTCTGATATCAATCCCTGATAGAGAAGGTAATCTCTAACCTGCAGTCCAAATACATTCTTGGCCTCTTCCCATTCTGTTACCTTTCCCTCTCTAGTTATTTGCTCCCAATACCTTGGTTCCTTTGCCAGTTTTCTCCAATAACTTCTGGCCCCCGCTTGCCTATTGTCTGTATCCCTAATTACAGTCATCCCTATCGACAGAATCTCCTTTCTCCATTCCCATGTTGGTTTAGTTCTTAGAATACTTTCTGCTACTTTATGGATAGACTATTCTGCATGATTACTGTTATTCTCCTTAAAGGTCTGCATCCAAAATCCCACTCTCTTCTTGTTTCTTGAGCTTCCCCTTTGTTTCATCATCATCCCTTTGCACTTTGAAAAAGAAGTTATGTACTCACCATGTGTGTTGTTCATCTCCACCTTCATTCTTTCCAAGATAGGTTTGGATCTGAGGATCAGATCTGAACCCATCCTGGTAAGAATGAAGGTGAGATTGGACAACAACACATCTATAGTTTTCTGCTTGCGCTATGTATAGGAGTCTTAACTGTGTAGCTCTAAAATACCCCTTCAAATTTGGTAATCTGAATCCACCCTGTTCTACTGGAAGGATCAGCTTAACTCACTTGACTCTTGTCATCCCCCCCCGATAAAGTCCTTCAGCTCTATTAATTTCTACCCACAACTTCTCCTCTGGTTGATAAAAGTATGTCTGGCCTGTGTATATGACTAAAGGTAGTAAAAACATTTTAACTGCCTGTTTCTTATTATCTATATCCCTATAGCAAAGCTTCCATTTTCTCAGTTTTTGTATTATCTTTTGTTTAGTCTTTTCTCACATATCCTTAGCTGCCACACTAGTATCATTTTAATCCATACTCCTAAATATTTCATTTTATCATGTCCCCACAAATATGTGCATTCCTGAACCAGTTCATGTGTGTGGACATAATTTACAGCTATTGCCTTTGTTTTATCATTATTAATTTTGTTTCCTGAAAAGATCTGAAACTGTCTCAAAATGTTCCAAAACACTGTAATGTCTTTTTCGGGTTTTGTCAGGTACAAAATTATATCATTTGCAAATAAAGCCAGCTTTTCTTGAGTACTATACCAATTATATCCTTGAATTTCTGACTCCCTTATTTTCTTTGCCAGTGGTTCTAAATATAATGCAAATAATAATGAGGAAAGAGGAAACCCCTGCCTGGTTCCTCTGCTCAGACAGAAATTATCAGAGTGGACCCACCCACTTTAATTTTTACCTCCTATCCCTTATATATTCTCCTAATCAACCTTATAATTTTTTTCACAAATGCAAATGCTTCCATTGCCCTGCTCATAACATTTAGCTAAAGATTGTCTTGACAAATTTTTGTAGCTAGAACAAAGGAAAGAGCATTTTAGTTGAGTGTGAGCAAACATACAGCAGATGTGGGGACAGAGCGCATTTTTAACTTGATTGTCTTGTAAATAGACCATATCAATATAGAGATAAAGATAACACAAAGAAGCCATAGGAAACATTTCCATTTGATTTAGAACAGGCTTCTGTAGTGCACATGAAAGAGGGAGCACATATGTTGAACTCTGAAGGTGATGTAGAGATTGAACATCATGATAATCAGTACTTTGAGTTGCAGAGCTCTGAATGTACACTTACAGGGGAGGATTTTGTGGAAACATATGATTCTGGGGAAGGAGAAAATGAGGAAGGGAAATGATTTATATGGAAGTGGATCAGAAAAAGTTTTATGTCAGTAGCACTCTAAAGACCACTTACCATACTGGCCACTGTCCTTTCACATGACCATTAGATTACACTGTGTAAGCCAGTTACAGTGTATCCCTAGCTTCTTGGTATTTCTATGTATGCCTACTTGCTATAAACTGATTGTGTTCTGTAATAAATGTCCTGAGGGTGGGAAGTTCACTATGTGCTCCCCTACCCTACCCCAGTTCTCACCAGCCATATTACTCTAACATTATGCTTCCCATATTCAGCTGTCATTCATGACACCCACTCCCTATATCTCCCCAAATAATGTTACTACTATCACAGAAACACTCATGTTTTTATTCATCTATTCCTTACTTCTATCCAACATTTAGCATCACTCCCAGCAGCCTCATTCCCACACTGCTTTGCACTATATCCACTCCTATTCACAATGCTCCCTAACAGTAAATCTAATTCATTTGCAAAACTTCATATCTCATTCATCCCTGTAATCCTCTCTCATATACTGATAGCAGATTATTTATCTCTCATCTCTTCCTCTACAATTTCTTTCAAAATTCCCTTTATCCCTCTATACTGACTACACCTCTCTACCCTCAGCCTCTCTACATCCATACATAATTCAATCGGCCCTTTTTACTTTACTACGCTTCCTTAACCTTACCTATTCTACATTGTTAACAGACCCCTCATCACTGTAAGTCATCATCATCTTCACTCATATCAATATTCCCAACACCTATACTCTTAAACACACACACATCTCAAAATCAACTATAAACATACAGACTAACCTCAATCTATTAATATACATTTCAGCTTCTACTTTTCCCAAATAAACCCTCCATATTTCCTATATTAACTATATCCTCATCTTTTATCCTTTAAGCCCCTCTATTTCTTAATTTTCAGAAAAATGTTTCTCCAAAAATTCCTCATATTAATATCTCTTCTCCTACTTGCTCATTTAACATCCTATTAATATCCATTACCTCATAATTCTAACAAAACTGTTACAATCTGTCCTCCAAGCAAAATACTTCTGAATCTCATCTTCCAATCACACCCTTGTCTATATCAGTACTCCTACTATTCTATTATAATCATCCAAAGCACCAGCTATTTACTCGCAAATTGAGTATTAAACACAATATCAAGCAAAATGCCACTATCCATACCATCATACCTCCAGAGAAATAAAACTTAGTGGTGACATCCACCCAAACCCAGGCCTGACTCAGCGGATATTGACACCAGACATCAACTCCTCACCCACAGTCCATCACTGGACTTCACATATACCATACCAACTTATTTATTTATTTATTTGTTTGTTTATTTATTTATTTATTTATTTATTTTACATTTGTTGACTGGGCTTGTCTGACTGAGTTGAAGATCCCTACTTCAGCAGAGGCCCAGGGAGAAAAGCTCCAACATATAATACAATTCTCATTATAAATTAGCATTAAACATCATTGTTACAATATTATTACAAGGCATTAAGTAGCAATACAATGTTATACAGTGACAATAATTAGTAGTATAACAAAGCTCTTTCAAGATGTATAAAAAGAAAATATGTCATTAACACGAATATAGTTTTTGGGGTAAGTGATTACAAAAACCCAGATTTGTCATAATGTAGTTGCATGAAGGCAAAACAATTACTATAGAATATTTCTCTGATGTGATTAGGTTTTAGAAGACAGATTGAAAGAGTAGTCAATGAAGATTAGAGAGAGCTAGTGAGAAGAGGGAGTTAAGGGTAGAAAGTAGATTAAGGTATGGGAAGTAGGGGATATTTAAGGAGGGCGAGTGCAGTGGCAGGACCAGTTTCTTTTAAAGTGCTCTTTGGTGGCTGTCTTAAATTCTTTAGGATGTGTAAGGGTCCTAATTTCTAGTGGGAGCCTATTCCTGGCAATAGTTGGGTGATAGCGGTACATGTTGCATCCAAATTTAGACTTGGATTTGTAGATTTATAGTAGGTCATAGTTAGAGCTTTGGATAGGTCTGGAGGGAGAATAATGTGAAATGAGAGGGGATAGTGCTGGGCAGTAGGAAGGCTGGTATGGGATAGAATGGATGATCTGGAGCCGAGAGAGAAGAAGCTGGTGGGGAATTCAAGCCAGTTTAGGTGTTTAGAGAGAGACAGTGATGGGATTTGTAGGTTTGTTGGGCAGTAAATCTAGATATCTTGTTGTAGGTAGATTCGAGTTTGATCAGGAGTGCTGAGTTAAGATTTGTGAGAATTTGAGAGTTATACATTAGACTGGGTAGAAAGTAGGTGAGAGAGAGAGTAGCCTTGGCTTCAGAGGTAAGGAATTTCTTGTTACGGTAAAAGAGCCCTCGTTTTGAATGAGTCTTTTTGATACAGTTATTAACATGCAAGTCAAATTTGAGCTGATCATCAATGGTGACACCTAAGAGCTTAGTGCTGGATTCTACCTGAATGGGAGTGTTATTAAGGGACTGTATGGAGAAGGAGGGTTTAATATTGTTGCATTTTTTAGGTAGGAAGAGTAACAGCTTTGTTTTTTTAGGGTTAAGGATGAGCTGGTTGTTGAAGAGCCATGTTTCAACTAAGTTAAAAGATGCCTGAGTAGCTGAGAAGAACTTAGAGGGAGAGTTGGCTATGGTGATGACTGTAGAGTCATCTGCTTATTGTACTAAGGATGATGAGGACAGGAGGTATAGAGCTGATTATTAAAGATATTAAAGAGTAAAGGCCCTAGGATAGACCCTTGAGGTGCACCCATTTTTACAGGGAGAGGAGGGGAGAGTGCAGAGTGCCATCTCACTGATTGAGAACTATCAGTGAGGCAGCTGGAGAGCCACGCAACAGTATCAGAGGAAAAGTTGAGGTTAAGCAGTTTCTGCAGCAGAAGAGAATGTGAGATGGTGCCAAAATCTTTTGAGAGGTCCAAAAATAGGCAAGAGATAAGTTTATGGTCACCTGTGGCTATAGAGACAGTGTTGAGGAAGGATAATAGAGCTGTAGTAGTGCTATGTTTGGATCTAAAGCCATGTTGAGTGGGTATAAGTAGATTTCCCTGTATTAGATACTGCATAACTTGTTTATGAATACATTTTTCTAGTACTTTATAGACAGGGAGAGGATAGCATTAGGTCTAAAGTTGGAGATATCAGAGGAGTTACCTCCTTTGTGCATAGGTAGAGTGTAGTATTGTTTCAAGATGGGAGGGACTTTAGATTCAGAGATAGAGCGATTAATTAGGATCAATACAGGGAGAGCAAGAAAATCTGCTGCTAGTAGAAGAAAAGTGGAAGGAATATTGTCAGCTGATGCTGAGCATGGTTTTAATTTATAGAGTACAGTTTTGATGTGGCTAGTTTAGGTACAGGTTTGAGGGAGAAGGTATTTCAGGAGATAGTATTAGGAGTAGGTTCAGACAAGTTGGAGATGTTAGTGGTAGAGGAGTTTGAGTTGGGATTGAGTAGCTTAGATAAGGAATCGATAAAATAGGTATTAAAGATTGTGGCAGTTTCTTCAGGGGTCCTGTCTGGACATGGATTGCAGGAACTAGGATTACCAGGATGTAATATTTGGTTAATAGAGTTCCAGAATTCTTTAGGATAAGCTCTTAGGGGAGTGGGAGGTTTGTTATAGAAGTCTTTTTCATCTTCATGTGTTTTTGTCAGATTTATGAGTTCTTTATATTTTTGCAAGTCTGCAGGGAGCTCATTTTGTGACCATTTATTGCATAATCTGTCTCTAGTTACCATAACGGTATGAGTGGCATTTGATAGCCATGGAGATATGTTGGACTTAATATGGACTTTGCGAGGGGGAACAAGTGAGTCTAAGATACTAAGGAAGGTGGAGTTGAAAGCTAGGACTGCTTCTTCTAGTGGGAGTTGGGTAAGGAATTTCCACTTAACTTTAGAGAGGAGGGCATTACAGGTTTCAGGATGGAAGTTAGAGAGTT
Organism: Protopterus annectens; assembly: GCF_019279795.1. Lineage (NCBI taxonomy): Eukaryota > Metazoa > Chordata > Ceratodontiformes > Protopteridae > Protopterus > Protopterus annectens. Next base: position 723,099,404 of record NC_056751.1, on the reverse strand, counting down.
TGTGACAGGTAATAAATCTAGGAGATTTTGAGAAGTGGGGAGTGAACCTAACCACTTGTATAGGGGGGTGATCACTCAGGTTGTTTGGTAAGGTTTCAGGGTTATGATATTTGGAAGGATTAGATACAAGTACCCAGTCAATAAGAGTACTGGATGTGTGAGAATTATTTGTATAAGTAGGTTGGGAGATTAGCTGTGTAAAGTCATATAAATTAATTTGAGTATTAGAGTTTGGATTACTGAGAGTTAACCAGTTAATGTTGACATCCCCATGGAGGATAGTTTTATTGGAAATGTGTTGACAAAAGTATGAGAGAATATTTTTGAGCAGAGGAATGTTGTCTCCTGGAGGAATATAGATGGCTGCTACTGTGATAATGGCAAGGTAACTGATTTTAAGGTTCGCTGGCAGTAGTTCAGCAAGAGAAAAAGATGGGATCAGTTTCATAATACTTGTAAGAGTGAGATGTTTGGAGTAGAGGGTGGCCACACCACCCACTTTTTTGTTTTGGTGATCTCTGCAGAGTATATTATAACCGGGGGGAGAATGTCTTTATCAGAGGTTTGGGGTTTAAGCCAAGTCTCTGTTAGGGTGATGACATCGGGGTGTGGATGGCTATCCAGGCATGGATTTCACTAACTTTGTTTAGAGTACTACGGGGTGTTCATAGAGTAAAAGGAAATATGTTTGTTTGGAGAGGATGAGTTTATTAAGTAGGAAGAGGTAGAGTTATTCTTGGTCGGGTGATGGATGGGCCCAGGATTTGGATGTATGTCTCCTGACAGAAGCAGGGCTACATGAAGGTGGTAAAGTATGAATTTAAGTGGGTTGTAGGTCAAGCATTTAATCTTGGTTTTAGATGCTAGGGAGTGAGGAAAAGGAATTTTGATTTTAGGCAGAGGGATGTTCATGGAAAAGATAGAGGAGGAGATTGTAATAGAGTACTGCAGAGATGAGAACAGTTAGTATGGGGATTAGTGGGATCTCTAGGGACAGGTGGTAATGGAGTAGTACAAGATGTCAGATAGAGGAGGAGATTGTAATAGAGTACTGCAGAGATGAGACGCAGTTAGTATGGGGATTAGTGGGATATCTGTGGACAGGTGGTAATGGAGTAGTACAAGATGTAAGATAGAGGAGGAGATTGTAATAGAGTACTGCAGAGATGAGACACAGTTAGTATGGGGATTAGTGGGATATCTGTGGACAGGTGGTAATGGAGTAGTACAAGATGTAAGATAGAGGAAGAGATTGTAATAGAGTACTGCAGAGATGAGACGCAGTTAGTATGGGGATTAGTGGGATATCTGTGGACAGGTGGTAATGGAGTAGTGCAAGATGTAAGATAGAAGAGGAGGTTTAACAGAGTACTGCAGAGATGAGAACAGTTAGTATGGGGATTAGTGGGATCTCTAGGGACAGGTGGTAATGGAGTAGTACAAGATGTAAGATAGAGATGGAGATTGTAATAGAGTACTGCAGAGATTAGAAGCAGTTAGTATGGGGATTAGTGGGATCTCTCAGGGCAGGTGGTAATGTTGTAGTACAAGAAGTAAGATAGAGGAGGAGATTGTAATAGAGTACTGCAGAGATGAGAAACAGTTAGTATGGGGATTAGTGAGATCTCTATGGACAGGTGGTAATGGAGTAGTACAAGATGTAAGATAGAGGAGGAGATTGTAATAGAGTACTGCAGAGATGAGACACAGTTAGAATGGGGATTAGTGGGGTCTCTATGGACAGGTGGTAATGGAGTAGTACAAGATGTAAGATAGAGTAGGAGATTGTAATAGAGTACTGCAGAGATGAGACGCAGTTAGTATGGGGATTAGTGGGATGTCTATGGACAGGTGGTAATGGAGTAGCACAAGATGTAAGATAGAGGAGGAGATTGTAATAGAGTACTGCAGAGATGAGATGCAGTTAGAATGGGGATTAGTGGGGTCTCTATGGACAGGTGGTAATGGAGTAGTACAAGATGTAAGATAGAGTAGGAGATTGTAATAGAGTACTGCAGAGATGAGACGCAGTTAGTATGGGGATTAGTGGGATCTCTACGGACAGGTGGTAATGGGGTACTACAAGATGTAAGAGGAGGAGATTGTGATAGAGTACTGCAGAGATGAGAAGCAGTTAGTATGGGGATTAGTGGGGTCTCTACGGACAGGTGGTAATGGGGTAGTACAAGATGTAAGATAGAGGAGGAGTTTGTAATAGAGTACTGCAGAGATGAGACACAGTTAGTATAGGGATTAGTGGGATCTCTATGGACAGGTGGTAATGGGGTACTACAAGATGTAAGAGGAGAAGATTGTAATAGAGTACTGCAGAGATGAGACGCAGTTAGTATGGGGATTAGTGGGATCTCTATGGACAGGTGGTAATAGAGTAGTACAAGATGTAAGACAGAGGAGGAGATTGTAACAGAGTACTGCAGAGATGAGAACGGTTAGTATGAGGATTAGTGGGATTTCTATGGACAGGTGGTAATGGAGTAGTACAAGATGTAAGATAGAGGAGGAGATTGTAATAGAGTACTGCAGAGATGAGATGCAGTTAGTATGGGGATTAGTGGGATCTCTATGGACAGGTGGTAATAGAGTAGTACAAGATGTAAGACAGAGGAGGAGATTGTACTGCAGAGATGAGAAGCAGTTAGTATGGGGATTAGTGGGATTTCTATGGACAGGTGGTAATGGAGTAATACAAGATGTAAGATAGAGGAGGACATTGTAATAGAGTACTGCAGAGATGGGAACAGTTAGTATGGGGATTAGTGGGATTTCTATGGACAGGTGGTAATGGAGTAGTACAAGATGTCAGATAGAGGAGGAGACTGTAATAGAGTACTGCAGAGATGAGAAACAGTTAGTATGGGGATTAGTGGGGTCTCTATGGACAGGTGGTAATGGAGTAGTACAAGATGTAAGATAGAGGAGGAGATTGTAATAAAGTACTGCAGAGATGAGAAGCCGTTAGTATGGGGATTAGTGGCATCTTTATGGACAGGTGGTAATGGAATAGTACAAGATGCCAGATAGAGGAGGAGATTGTAATAAAGTACTGCAGAGATGAGAAGCCGTTAGTATGGGGATTAGTGGCATCTTTACGGACAGGTGGTAATGGAGTAGTACAAGATGTCAGATAGAGGAAGAGATTGTACTAGAGTACTGCAGAGATGAGAAGCAATTAGTATGGGGATTAGTGGGATCTCTGTGGCCAGGTGGTAATGGAGTAGTACAGGATGTAAGATGGAGGAGGAGATTGTAATAGAGTACTGCGGAGATGAGAAGCAGTTAGTATGGGGATTAGTGGGGTCTCTACGGACAGGTGGTAATGAAATAGTACAAGATGTAAGATAGAGGAGGGGATTGTAATAGAGTACTGCAGAGATGAGACACAGTTAGTATGGGGATTAGTGGGGTCTCTACGGACAGGTGGTAATGGAGTAAGTACAAGATGTAAGATAGAGGAGGAGATTGTAATAAAGTACTGCAGAGATGAGACGCAGTTAGTATGGGGATTAGTGGGGTCTCTACGGACAGGTGGTAATGGAGTAGTACAAGATGTAAGGTATAGGAGGAGATTGTAATAGAATACTGCAGAAATCAGAAGCAGTTAGTATGGGGATTAGTGGGATCTCTATGGACAGGTGGTAATGGAGTAGTACAAGATGTCAGATAGAGGAGGAGATTGTAATAGAGTACTGCAGGGATGAGAAGCAGTTAGTATGGGGATTAGTGGGATCTCTATGGACAGGTGGTAATGGAGTAGTACAAGATGTAAGAGGAGGAGATTGTAATAGAGTACTGCAGAGATGGGAAGCAGTTAGTATGGGGATTAGTGGGGTCTCTACGGACAGGTGGTAATGGAGTAATACAAGATGTAAGATAGAGGAGGAGATTGTAATAGAGTACTGCAGAGATGAGAAACAGTTAGTATGGGGATTAGTGGGATCTCTGTGGACAGGTGGTAATGGAGTAGTACAAGATATAAGATAGAGGAGGAGATTGTAATAGAGTACTGCAGAGATGGTAAGCAGTTAGTATGGGGATTAGTGGGGTCTCTACGGACAGGTGGTAATGGGGTAGTACAAGATGTAAGATAGAGGAGGAGATTGTAATAGAGTATTGCAGAGATGAGACACAGTTAGAATGGGGATTAATGGGGTCTCTATGGACAGGTGGTAATGGAGTAGTACAAGATGTAAGATAGAGGAGGAGATTGTAATAGAGTACTGCAGAGATGAGATGCAGTTAGTATGAGGATTAGTGGGATCTCTATGGACAGGTGGTAATGGAGTAATACAAGATGTAAGATAGAGTAGGAGATTGTAATAGAGTACTGCAGAGATGAGACGCAGTTAGTATGGGGATTAGTGGGATCTCTACGGACAGGTGGTAATGGGGTACTACAAGACGTAAGAGGAGGAGATTGTAATAGAGCACTGCAGAGATGAGAAGCAGTTAGTATGGGGATTAGTGGGGTCTCTACGGACAGGTGGTAATGGGGTAGTACATGATGTAAGATAGAGGAGGAGATTGTAATAGAGTACTGCAGAGATGAGACACAGTTATTATAGGGATTAGTGGGATCTCTATGGACAGGTGGTAATGGAGTAGCACAAGATGTAAAATAGAAGAGGAGATTGTAATAGATTACTGCAGAGATGAGACACAGTTAGTATAGGGATTAGTGGGATCTCTATGGAAAGGTGGTAATGGAGTAGTACAAGATGTAAGATAGAGGAGGAGATTGTAACAGAGTACTGCAGAGATGAGAACGGTTAGTATGAGGATTAGTGGGATTTCTATGGACAGGTGGTAATGGAGTAGTACAAGATGTAAGATAGAGGAGGAGATTGTAATAGAGTACTGCAGAGATGAGACGCAGTTAGTATGAGGATTAGTGGGATCTCTATGGACAGGTGGTAAAAGAGTAGTACAAGATGTAAGACAGAGGAGGAGATTGTACTGCAGAGATGAGAAGCAGTTAGTATGGGGATTAGTGGGATTTCTATGGACAGGTGGTAATGGAGTAATACAAGATGTAAGATAGAGGAGGACATTGTAATAGAGTACTGCAGAGATGGGAACAGTTAGTATGGGGATTAGTGGGATTTCTATGGACAGGTGGTAATGGAGTAGTACAAGATGTCAGATAGAGGAGGAGATTGTAATAGAGTACTGCAGAGATGAGAAACAGTTAGTATGGGGATTAGTGGGGTCTCTATGGACAGGTGGTAATGGAGTAGTACAAGATGTAAGATAGAGGAGGAGATTGTAATAAAGTACTGCAGAGATGAGAAGCCGTTAGTATGGGGATTAGTGGCATCTTTACGGACAGGTGGTAATGGAGTAGTACAAGATGTCAGATAGAGGAGGAGATTGTACTAGAGTACTGCAGAGATGAGAAGCAATTAGTATGGGGATTAGTGGGATCTCTGTGGCCAGGTGGTAATGGAGTAGTACAGGATGTAAGATGGAGGAGGAGATTGTAATAGAGTACTGCAGAGATGAGAAGCAGTTAGTATGGGGATTAGTGGGGTCTCTACGGACAGGTGGTAATGGAGTAGTACAAGATGTAAGATAGAGGAGGGGATTGTAACAGAGTACTGCAGAGATGAGACGCAGTTAGTATGGGGATTACTGGGGTCTCTACGGACAGGTGGTAATGGAGTAGTACAAGATGTGAGATAGAGGAGGAGATTGTAATAGAGTACTGCAGAGATGAGACGCAGTTAGTATGGGGATTAGTGGGGTCTCTACGGACAGGTGGTAATGGAGTAGTACAAGATGTAAGACAGAGGAGGAGATTGTACTGCAGAGATGAGAAGCAGTTAGTATGGGGATTAGTGGGATTTCTATGGACAGGTGGTAATGGAGTAATACAAGATGTAAGATAGTGGAGGACATTGTAATAGAGTACTGCAGAGATGGGAACAGTTAGTATGGGGATTAGTGGGATTTCTATGGACAGGTGGTAATGGAGTAGTACAAGATGTCAGATAGAGGAGGAGATTGTAATAGAGTACTGCAGAGATGAGAAACAGTTAGTATGGGGATTAGTGGGGTCTCTATGGACAGGTGGTAATGGAGTAGTACAAGATGTAAGATAGAGGAGGAGATTGTAATAAAGTACTGCAGAGATGAGAAGCCATTAGTATGGGGATTAGTGGCATCTTTACGGACAGGTGGTAATGGAGTAGTACAAGATGCCAGATAGAGGAGGAGATTGTACTAGAGTACTGCAGAGATGAGAAGCAATTAGTATGGGGATTAGTGGGATCTCTGTGGCCAGGTGGTAATGGAGTAGTACATGTAAGATGGAGGAGGACATTGTAATAGAGTACTGCGGAGATGAGAAGCAGTTAGTATGGGGATTAGTGGGGTCTCTACGGACAGGTGGTAATGGAGTAGTACAAGATGTAAGATAGAGGAGGGGATTGTAATAGAGTACTGCAGAGATGAGACACAGTTAGTATGGGGATTAGTGGGGTCTCTACGGACAGTTGGTAATGGAGTAAGTACAAGATGTAAGATAGAGGAGGAGATTGTAATAAAGTACTGCAGAGATGAGAGGCAGTTAGTATGGGGATTAGTGGGGTCTCTACGGACAGGTGGTAATGGAGTAGTACAAGATGTAAGGTATAGGAGGAGATTGTAATAGAATACTGCAGAAATCAGAAGCAGTTAGTATGGGGATTAGTGGGATCTCTATGGACAGGTGGTAATGGAGTAGTACAAGATGTCAGATAGAGGAGGAGATTGTAATAGAGTACTGCAGGGATGAGAAGCAGTTAGTATGGGGATTAGTGGGATCTCTATGGACAGGTGGTAATGGAGTAGTACAAGATGTAAGAGGAGGAGATTGTAATAGAGTACTGCAGAGATGGGAAGCAGTTAGTATGGGGATTAGTGGGGTCTCTACGGACAGGTGGTAATGGAGTAATACAAGATGTAAAATAGAGGAGGAGATTGTAATAGAGTACTGCAGAGATGAGAAACAGTTAGTATGGGGATTAGTGGGATCTCTGTGGACAGGTGGTAATGGAGTAGTACAAGATATAAGATAGAGGAGGAGATTGTAATAGAGTACTGCAGAGATGGTAAGCAGTTAGTATGGGGATTAGTGGGGTCTCTGGACACAGGTGGTAATGGGGTAGTACAAGATGTAAGATAGAGGAAGAGATTGTAATAGAGTATTGCAGAGATGAGACACAGTTAGAATGGGGATTAGTGGGGTCTCTATGGACAGGTGGTAATGGAGTAGTACAAGATGTAAGATAGAGGAAGAGATTGTAATAGAGTACTGCAGAGATGAGATGCAGTTAGTATGAGGATTAGTGGGATCTCTATGGACAGGTGGTAATGGAGTAATACAAGATGTAAGATAGAGTAGGAGATTGTAATAGAGTACTGCAGAGATGAGACGCAGTTAGTATGGGGATTAGTGGGATCTCTACGGACAGGTGGTAATGGGGTACTACAAGACGTAAGAGGAGGAGATTGTAATAGAGTACTGCAGAGATGAGACGCAGTTAGTATGAGGATTAGTGGGATCTCTATGGACAGGTGGTAAAAGAGTAGTACAAGATGTAAGACAGAGGAGGAGATTGTACTGCAGAGATGAGAAGCAGTTAGTATGGGGATTAGTGGGATTTCTATGGACAGGTGGTAATGGAGTAATACAAGATGTAAGATAGAGGAGGACATTGTAATAGAGTACTGCAGAGATGGGAACAGTTAGTATGGGGATTAGTGGGATTTCTATGGACAGGTGGTAATGGAGTAGTACAAGATGTCAGATAGAGGAGGAGATTGTAATAGAGTACTGCAGAGATGAGAAACAGTTAGTATGGGGATTAGTGGGGTCTCTATGGACAGGTGGTAATGGAGTAGTACAAGATGTAAGATAAAGGAGGAGATTGTAATAAAGTACTGCAGAGATGAGAAGCCGTTAGTATGGGGATTAGTGGCATCTTTACGGACAGGTGGTAATGGAGTAGTACAAGATGTCAGATAGAGGAGGAGATTGTAATAAAGTACTGCAGAGATGAGAAGCCGTTAGTATGGGGATTAGTGGCATCTTTACGGACAGGTGGTAATGGAGTAGTACAAGATGTCAGATAGAGGAGGAGATTGTACTAGAGTACTGCAGAGATGAGAAGCAATTAGTATGGGGATTAGTGGGATCTCTGTGGCCAGGTGGTAATGGAGTAGTACAGGATGTAAGATGGAGGAGGAGATTGTAATAGAGTACTGCAGAGATGAGAAGCAGTTAGTATGGGGATTAGTGTGGTCTCTACGGACAGGTGGTAATGGAGTAGTACAAGATGTAAGATAGAGGAGGGGATTGTAACAGAGTACTGCAGAGATGAGACGCAGTTAGTATGGGGATTAGTGGGGTCTCTACGGACAGGTGGTAATGGAGTAATACAAGATGTAAGATAGAGGAGGAGATTGTAATAGAGTACTACAGAGATGAGAAACAGTTAGTATGGGGATTAGTGGGATCTCTGTGGACAGGTGGTAATGGAGTAGTACAAGATGTAAGATAGAGGAGGAGATTGTAATAGAGTACTGCAGAGATGAGATGAGTTAGTATGGGGATTAGTGGGGTCTCTATGGACAGGTGGTAATGGAGTAGTACAAGATGTAAGACAGAGGAGGAGATTGTAATAGAGTACTGCAGAGATGAGAACAGTTATTATGGGGATTAGTGGTGTCTCTATGGACAGGGGGTAATGGAGTAGTACAAGATGTAAGATAGAGTAGGAGATTGTAATAGAGTACTGCAGAGATGAGAACAGTTAGTATGGGGATTAGTGGGTTCTCTATGGACAGGTGGTAAAGGAGTAGTACAAGATGTCATATAGAGGAGGAGATTGTAATAGAGTACTGCAGAGATGAGAAGCAGTTAGTATGGGGATTAGTGGGATCTCTATGGACAGGTGGTAATGGGGTAGTACAAGATGTAAGATAGAGGAGGAGATTGTAATAGAGTACTGCAGAGATGAGACACAGTTAGTATGGGGATTAGTGGGGTCTCTACGGACAGGTGGTAATGGAGTAGTACAAGATGTAAGATAAAGGAGGAGATTGTAATAGAGTACTGCAGAGATGAGACGCAGTTAGTATGGGGATTAGTGGGATCTCTATGGACAGAGGGTAATGGAGTAGTACAAGATGTAAGATAGGGGAGGAGATTGTAATAGAGTACTGCAGAGATGAGACGCAGTTAGTATGAGGATTAGTGGGATCTCTATGGACAGGTGGTAATGGAGTAGTACAAGATGTAAGATAGAGGAGGAGATTGTAATAAAGTACTGCAGAGATGAGAAGCCGTTAGTATGGGGATTAGTGGCATCTTTACGGACAGGTGGTAATGGAGTAGTACAAGATGTCAGATAGAGGAGGAGATTGTAATAAAGTACTGCAGAGATGAGAAGCCGTTAGTATGGGGATTAGTGGCATCTTTATGGACAGGTGGTAATGGAGTAGTACAAGATGTCAGATAGAGGAGGAGATTGTACTAGAGTACTGCAGAGATGAGAAGCAATTAGTATGGGGATTAGTGGGATCTCTGTGGCCAGGTGGTAATGGAGTAGTACAGGATGTAAGATGGAGGAGGAGATTGTAATAGAGTACTGCAGAGATGAGAAGCAGTTAGTATGGGGATTAGTGGGGTCTCTACGGACAGGGGGTAATGGAGTAGTACAAGATGTAAGATAGAGGAGGGGATTGTAATAGAGTACTGCAGAGATGAGACCCAGTTAGTATGGGGATTAGTGGGGTCTCTACGGACAGGTGGTAATGGAGTAGTACAAGATGTAAGATAGAGGAGGAGATTGTAATAGAGTACTGCAGAGATGAGACGCAGTTAGTATGGGGATTAGTGGGGTCTCTACGGACAGGTGGTAATGGAGTAGTACAAGATGTAAGGTATAGGAGGAGATTGTAATAGAGTGCTGCAGAAATGAAAAGCAGTTAGTATGGGGATTAGTGGGATCTCTATGGACAGGTGGTAATGGAGTAGTACAAGATGTCAGATAGAGGAGGAGATTGTAATAGAGTACTGCAGGGATGAGAAGCAGTTAGTATGGGGATTAGTGGGATCTCTATGGACAGGTGGTAATGGAGTAGTACAAGATGTCAGATAGAGAAGGAGATTGTAATAGAGTACTGCAGAGATGAGATGCAGTTAGTGTGTGGATTAGTGGGATCTCTGTGGACAGGTGGTAATGGAGTAGTACAAGATGTAAGAGGAGGAGATTGTAATAGAGTACTGCAGAGATGGGAAGCAGTTAGTATGGGGATTAGTGGGGTCTCTACGGACAGGTGGTAATGGAGTAATACAAGATGTAAGATAGAGGAGGAGATTATAATAGAGTACTGCAGAGATGAGAAACAGTTAGTATGGGGATTAGTGGGATCTCTGTGGACAGGTGGTAATGGAGTAGTAGAAGATGTAAGATAGAGGAGGAAATTGTAATAGAGTACTGCAGAGATGGGAAGCAGTTAGTATGGGGATTAGTGGGGTCTCTTCGGACAGGTGGTAATAGGGTAGTACAAGATGTAAGACAGAGGAGGAGATTGTAATAGAGTACTGCAGAGATGAGATCATTTAGTATGGGGATTAGTGGGGTTTCTATGGACAGGTGGTAATGGAGTAGTACAAGATGTAAGACAGAGGAGGAGATTGTAATAGAGTACTGCAGAGATGAGAACAGTTAGTATGGGGATTAGTGGGATCTCTATGGACAGGTGGTAATGGAGTAGCACAAGATGTAAGATAGAGGAGGAGATTGTAATAGAGTACTGAAGAGATGAGAAGCAGTTAGTATGGGGATTAGTGGGATCTCTATGGACAGGTGGTAAAGGAGTAGTACAAGATGTAAGATAGAGGAGGAGATTGTAATAGAGTACTGCAGAGATGTGAACAGTTAGTATGGGGATTAGTGGGATCTCTATGGACAGGTGGCAATGGGGTAGTACAAGATGTAAGATAGAGGAGGAGATTGTAATAGAGTATTGCAGAGATGGGAAGCAGTTAGTATGGGGATTAGTGGGGTCTCTACGGACAGGTGGTAATGCAGTAGTACAAGATGTAAGATAGATGAGGAGATTGTAACAGAGTACTGCAGAGATGAGACGCAGTTAGTATGGGGATTAGTGGGGTCTCTACTGACAGGTGGCAATGGAGTAGTACAAGATGTAAGATAGAGGAGGAGATTGTAATGGAGTACTGCAGAGATGAGACGCAGTTAGTCTGAGGATTAGTGGGATCTCTATGGACAGAGGGTAATGGTAGTGTACAAGATGTAAGATGGAGGAGGAGATTGTAATAGAGTACTGCAGAGATGAGACACAGTTAGTATGGGGATTAGTGGGGTCTCTACGGACAGGTGGTAATGGAGTAGCACAAGATGTTAGATAGAGGAGGAGATTGTAACAGTACTGCAGAGATGAGACGCAGTTAGTATGGGGATTAGTGGGGTCTCTACGGACAGGTGGTAATGGAGTACTACAAGATGTAAGATAGATGAGGATATTGTAATAGAGTACTGCAGAGATGAGAAGCAGTTAGTATGGGGATTAGTGGGATGTCTATGGACAGGTGGTAATGGAGTATTACAAGATGTAAGATAGATGAGGAGATTGTAATAGAGTACTGCAGAGATGAGACGCAGTTAGTATGGGGATTAGTGGGATCTCTATGGACAGGTGGTAATGGAGTAGTACAAGATGTAAGATAGAGGAGGAGATTGTAGTAGAGTACTGCGGAGATGAGAAACAGTTAGTATGGGGATTAGTGGGGTCTCTATGGACAGGTGGTAATGGAGTTGTACAAGATGTAAGAATGGGAAGGAGAAGTAATGGAGGCAAAAGGAAAATAGAGAGGGTTGCAAAAGCCATGGCCTAAGGTGGGGGTTGTAGGACTGGGATGGCATGAAGAGTGGGTAAGTGACTAGGAATAGTAAGTTTTTGGACAGCATGTTCTAGCAGACAGAAAGGGGTGGAGTCAGAGGTGGAAGGGATTATGTGGTTAGATATAAAGGAAATTATATGGGGGGGTGGGAGGGGAGTGGAGTGTGCCCAAGCATAGCAAGGCCGAACGGAGAGGGAAGGGCCAGGAAATGGCAATCACCACAAGAAACAATCCGCAGGCCAGGAGGAAAACAGTAAGGAGCACACAGTGAAAGTCAGCAGGTAAGTAGAAGAGGTATAGACAGAGAGGGAAGAGATGTTATAGCGAGGTATACACAGATATTCACAGTAAGATAAAAACAGTTAAAAGGAAACCCCAAACAGAAAAAGAAAAGGGCATAGCTAACTAAGACAGAGTAGACATTAGGGTAGTTACTAAGGTATAGACGGCAGAGAGAGACAGAGGCAAGGTTTCTAAACAGTTGAGTGTGGGGGGTCTCATTGGTATGCAGGTATTATTATTACTCTATATTACTATTATATAATAATATATTATATTATATTATTATTATATTATAATAATATTTTTATTATATAATAATTATTATTATATTAAGATATAATTATTATATTATTATACAATATATTACTTATGAAGTATTTATAAAATATCTCCCTGAATTCCATTCATGGATGGCACTACATACTCCATGTCTTAGTTGACACAGAAACCTGGCTCCACCAGGAAACAAAAAAGTAAAGAAATTGCCATGCCAGGATATAACATTATCAGATTAGATAAAGCCAACAAAAAAGCTGATAGTGTTGCTATTTTCTCAAAAACGCAATAGATATCTTCCTTCCCCCAACACCTTCTCTAATTTTGAAATGCTACTAGCCATGCTAAAACTAAACACTCACAAGACAGTCTCAATCATAGATATATACATACCCCAGGTAATAATGCTAAAACATTAAACAAGTTTCTCTGCTAGGCTTCCTCAAAAATCCCTCATAAAACCATAATACTGGGTGATGTTAATATAGATTGGCAAACCATACAATCTGAAAATCCACCCAATTATATGAATCTGTACAACTTCACCAAGCTTATAATTACACTAACTAGGCATAACAAAGCCACAGCCAGCGAATCAACCTTTGACTGGATCCTAAAATCCTCACTAAACAAAATATCATCCCATGTAACTGTGTCAGAAAGTTAATTGATCACTTACCAATCTATACCATAAGGTACCAGAGCACATCATTACAGCCTGGTAAGAAAACGTACTACTTTTCATGAAGATACTTTTATTAAAATACTACCTTTCCTTTACTGGGAGTCACTAAGGACTTTCCCTTATGATGCTGCCTCTGAGTTCAGTTAAATATTCCTAGGTGGACTTCCAAGATGTCTGCACATTGAGTAACAGCTTGTTTCTAGCTCTCCCAACGTGAAAACAGAAACTCAGCAGAGAAGGCAAGCAGACTTGTGTTTATGGGTAAATTAAGTAACTGGCTAGTAAGTGCACTGTCTGGATGCCAGGAATAAAGAAATACAGACGACCTGAAAAAAATCAGCTACAAAAAGTGAAGAAGAAATACTGACTGGGAAAGTTCAGCAGCTGTTCTGCAAAAAGGAATGCAACCTTCAGACATGACTTCCAATAATCTACAGGAAGATATAAGACAACTGCATATAGACCTGGTTAAAACAAAACAACAAAAGGCTGGAAAAAATGGAAGTTGCTTTAAATAGATATTCAGATCTGGTGGTAAAGCTACAAAAATTAGAGATCGAAATGAAGAAAACTCAGGCTGAATATGAGACTGCTCAAGAAGAGATGTTGCAAAAATAATAGAATTAGAAGCAGAGCACATAAGCAAAACCTGAGATTTTTCAGCTATACCAGAGAAGCTGGAAGAAACAGACTACATTAATTGTATGAAAGCACAAATAAACAACTGGACTGGTATTCCACAGCAGGAGTTATTAGTTAAAACACAAAAATGGCAAGAATACTCGGTGCTGAAAACAAATTTAATAAAGTTAGTGTTTTTGTAGGTACAAATGTCACTACTTCATCAGACTGAATTAAAATGGTAAATACAAAAGGAATACATACCACATAGAGCTGTCACATGATAGTCAGCTGAATGAAAAAATCATATGACTAATACAATAAAAGTAAAAATAAAAAATAACTAGATTTAAATAAATGTGTATGAATATATATTATACATACAAAAAAATCATATATATAGATATATATATATATAGAGAGAGAGAGAAAGAGAGAGATACACTAGACAATCTCAAAGTACTGAAATGCTGAATTTCAGTACTTCGAGACTGAATAGTCAAAAGTGCAGTTACCTGAAGCTGCACTATGTCAAATTTGAATCCAGAAATGTAGAATCCACTAACATGGTGTCGCGTTCGTAATGTGCGGTGCGGGTTTTGGATTTATCTGTGGTTTCAGGTAAGTGGTGTTTGTGTAAGGGTATTTGGTAGGGATTTTCGTGTGTGTAGTGGTGTTTTTTGTGTGTTAGTGTGTTTAGTGTGACCACGAAGTTAGTATATATAAGTAGTGAGGTGCAGGTGGGTTTGCCCCCCTGCTTATAGGTAGGGTAGGTGTGTTTGTGTGTGTTGTTTTGTTTGTTTTAGTCTAGTTAGGTAGTTGTATGTGTGTATTTATGTGTTGGTTTGTGTGGGTGTGTGTATGGTCACAATTGTGCTATTCACAGTTTTGGGTGTTCGGGTATGTGGGAATTCGACTATTCAGTCTCGAAATATTGAAAGTCGACATTTCAGTATTTCGAGATTGTCTAGTGTATCTATAAAAGACTATATGAATGTTTAAAAAGGTAAAAACAAGTCATCTCATTAAACTTCTTAACTTCAAAACACAAACTATAGAGCATATATCATTAAGACCTGGATACATGAATTTGTTTACCATATCCCAAAGAATTTTTTAACTAATGAGGGCCAGACATAAAAACTCTTGGTCCTTCTTGGAAAATGTCAAAAAATTAGATTACAATGAAGAGTTTAATTTTGCTACAATAGACGTCAAGGACCTTTACACCGTGATCCCTCATGATCTTGGTATTGAATGGATTAGTCAGGTTTTGTTAAATAAGGGTACTGAACAGAATGAACTCCAACTAATAAAAGAATTCTTAGACATAATTCATCTTTGATGGTTCCTATTATGTCCAAATGAAAGGGGTAGCCATGGGGTCCCCCTGTGGAGCAAATTTCGCTAACCTTGTGATGAGCTTTTAGGAAAAAGTATTCGTTTTAAATGGGAATGCCTTTTCTGAGTCTATCTTGTACACTATTTGGATGATATCTTTATTATTTTTAAAGGGGAATTTGAATTATTTCAAGAATTAGTATGGTATATGAATAATACCACTGAATTTTTGAAATTCACTAGTAATTTGCAGAATGATAACATATCATATTTAGATATTTGTTTGCAGAAGGATAGAATTAGATGGAAATATGTGGCAACCATCTATAGGAAGGAGACATATTCCAATTCCTTCCTTCATTTTAATAGTTCCCACCCTATGTACCACAAAAAACTCTGTCATTAAAGGACAGCTTGTCAGGGCGGCCAGAATGGTGTCCAACTATGCTGACTTTCTAGACAAATGTAATTTTTTTAAGAAATCTTTTCTTGGAACGAGGTTACCTGGACTCCCTGGTAGATAATTTAATTTTGGAAGTGACAACTAAAAGAAAATTTGGTCATTTTAGAGCCATCCTTAATGGATCAGATATGGATGTAACATCCTATAAGGTATTCACCAGAGACAGCTATTCTCAGAGTAGATTCTCCAATTGATTTTTCTTTAACTTTCATTATCTCATTTAGTAGGGATACTAATTTGTTAAGACAGATTTTATGTAAGAACTGGGGCTTGATTTCAACAGATGAAACTGTTAGATACAAACTACCAGTTACTCCTAAGATCATCTTTAGAAGAGGTCAGAACTTGAAGAATTTCTTGCAAAATGCTATTTCTCATACTCCACGAATTAAGGGCATGTTTAAGCATGAAGCTTGCCCCCATAATAGGTTAATTGACACTGGAATTTACTACCAGATCAGTGACATGAGATATGTCAGTAATGGAAGATACAATTGCAATTCCAAAGGAATTATTTATTTGGCTAAGTGTAAATCCTGCCTAACTTTTTATATAGATAAAACTGACAGGAAGCTTACAGAATGGGTATATGAACATCTGTACACCATTAGGGACAACAAAATTGAAAATGCCCTAGCTAAACATGTCTCTAACAACCCAGATCATAGTTTTGTTTTTAGGGTCATTGACCAGATTAGAGTCCAGTTAAGAGGGGGCCCACTTTCACTATGGCTAGAACAATGAGAGTTACTGTGACAACTTAAGCCGGATGCCTTTGGTTATCCAGGCCTTAATGATATATGCTCTATAGCTTCTGTTTTGAAGTTAAGAAGTTTAATGAGATGACTTGTTTTTACCTTTTTAAACATACATATAGTCCTTTATATATATTTATTTATATATATATATATATATATATATATATATATATATATATATATGAGTATTTTATGTATATATAATATATATTCATACACATTTATTTAAGTCTAGTTATTTTTTTATTTTTATTTTTATTGTATTAGAATATGATTTTTTCATTCAGCTGACTATCATGCGACTGCTCTGTGTGGTATATATTCCTTTTGTATTTACCATTTTAATTCGGTCTGATGAAGTAGTGACATCTGAACCTATGAAAGCACTAAGTTTATTACATTTATTTTCAGTACCAAATGTTCTTGCCATTTTTTGTTTTAATTTTCAGTAGTTTATTTTAATTTCTTCAGTTTGTCTAGGAGTTGTTAGCTGAAAGGGCACATAGTGTGTATGCTTCAAATCTGGCTATAAAAAGCAACCTAGACCTTTAATAGTTAAGATGCAATCCTACAAGCAAAAGGAGTTCATTCTGACAAAACTGTGGCAGAAGGACAAAGTAATAAAAGTGGGAGACAGTACAGGGTTTATAGAGAATGATTACTTATTGTACACCAGAGAGAACAGGAGCAAATGTATTCCACTGTTCAGGGAATGTGGGGATGCAGGTGCAAGTTTCAAACTGTGGTACCCAGCTGTCTTCAAGGTATTCTTCCCTGGAGGGACAAAATCATTTTTGATGAGGTACATGATAAGGAATAAATATAAAGGTTTGTCCAACAATTAAGGAAGCTGTGAAACAGAAGGAGATTCTGCTTCTTGTTCTACTGGTAATAAAGACCACAGAGGGACTGTACATGTGAAACCTTTTCAAAATTTTCAACAGAAAATGTTGAAGAGAAGGAAGGGAGCATATGAGTTAACTAGAAGAATCAGCAGTATGTTGGAAATGAAGCAGAGGCAGGATTTCAGAGATGAACAGTAATGCAACCAGTAATGTAATGTGGGATTATAATAATTGTATTTGTGAAATGTGACAGAACAAGAAAATCTGGAAATATTGAACTTTTTCAGAATTTGTTAGACTTCTGGGGGACTCTAAAGCATATGCCCTACTTCATGTCATTAATGTTCAGAAAATTGCTTTGGCAAGGAGAAGAGGAGGAAGAACGTTAACTGTAAGTAATTTTTTTTCTCAAATAGTACTATTTTTATGGTGTATGGTTTTCTTTACATGCTATGAAGCTTTTTTCAGTTATTTTTAAGTGCAATGGAGATTGTAAACAGTTGCTGCTGTTAATTTTTTTTCTTTCTCCCTTTTTATCTCTTTCTTCTTGTTCAGTTTTGAGAAATGTAGGCACTACTGTGTAAAGAAACTGGCTAAAAAAAGCATGACAAATGAAAAATAATGTACTTTTTTCTCATTCTTACATGGGGGAATGACTGGATTAAGGATCTTAGATTGATTCAGTAACAAGTTTTTAGAGAGAGCAGGTAAATTACAAAGAACATTGAATATTATGAGTTTTTTCTAGCAAATACATGTATGCTCAGTAGCAATTTGGCAGCTGGTCTTCATCTTTCCATGGAAACAATCTGATAAAGAGAAACTGGCTGCCTGGTTCTCATGTTTCCATGGAGACAATTTGATAAAGAGAAACTGGCTACAGCCTGGTGGAGAGTGAGGGGAAATAAGGAAAAGAGAAATTGGCTAGGAGATAATGTTCTCTCAAAACATTCAAGGGTGTTTCCAGTTTGGTAGCTATAAAGAAAATAGAAGACCAATTAGCACTTAGTAGAAGCACAGGCTGCACCATGCATCTTAGCATGTTTAACCTTTCTTTTAGGTTAACTCAAGTCTGTAAGTGTGGCTGTCAGTTTGGGACTTCTGTTCACATCAGGAGGGTAAAACTTCAATATTTGAAGAGGTACATAATGAGTTAGCATTAAGTTAATACATTTTAGGGGGTACTGGAGGTGTTTTTTAGGGCTTTCAGTAAAACAAAAACTTTGTAAGATGTGACATATGCTCAAATGGATATGACAAGAAACAACTGCATAAACGTTTGACCTGTCAAACAGTGTATGCATGTAACACAAAAGCTGAAACTAGACATTTAACAAAAAAGGTGTTATACATTAAAGGTCAGAATAATAACTGTTTAATGTAATGATGCTTTCTGTAATGTCTTTAAATGTCAATAGTCTTACAGCTAAATGCAAAAAGGAAAGAGTAGTGAACTATATTAAAAATGTACAGTGCAAATAGCTATGTTACAGGAGACACACTTAGAAAGAACTGAACAAGTAAATGTGATAAAGATTTTCAGGATGGTTATTCAGAGGAATACCTGGGACAAAGAAAAAGAGGAGTATTTATATTAATTGCAAGAGGAGCTCCAACAGTGATATAAGAGGATAAAAAAGATAATAATGTCAGATTTGTAGTGCTACTGGCAAGGGAGGAGGATTACAATGTAATGTTTTGTATATTCCATGATCAGCTTTCAGCAAGGAATATTCCTTATAGTTGGGAACTGGGATGTAAGTTGTAACAGTGAAGATGTGTCTAGGGGGCCCAGAAGGGAAAGTAGAACAAAGGAGGGGATATTTTTGAAGAAATTTATGAAAATATTTGGCATGGAAGATGTGGAATTCAGTAGTAGGAGTATGGACTGAATTTACATATTATTCACCAAGATATAAACACTGGGCTAGGCTAGACATAGTTTATATTTCACAGGAATGTGCATTTAATTGAAGGTCTTGATACGTACCCAATAACTATTTCAGATCACGCGCCAATAATAACTAAAATAAAAACACGGTAATGAAATAAAAAAGGAGACACTGGTGCTTTCCCACCTATATGAGGAAAAGAGAGGAATTTAAGGAATGGGTAGTGAAGATTATTCAGGAGCTATTAGAGAGGTTAAAAATTTCTTCTGAAAATATAACTAGGGAGTGGGATAAAATTAAGATGGAGTTTAAAAATAGGGTGGAAATAAAAGAAAGAGAGCTATGGTTAAGAAGGTTTACTATCAAAATGTCGATAACCCCTCGTTAAATATTCATATTGTCAACTCCTTTACGCAAAATCCATCATGCCAATTTCTCAGAATCTCGAAAAAACACCAAACTTTGATATTTCCTACCACTTCACACATAAAAACAAGTGCTGCCATGGGTCAAAAAGGGGGTGAGATTTTGCAGTTTGGAATATCGGTTTTCGACATTATCAACAGTCACAGTTCAGAGTTCGCATTAGTGGTGTCGATGAGGGGTAATCGACATTTTGATTGTAAGCCGGTTAAGAAGTAATAAGAAGTACTTAGAGGGACTGACAAATGTTAAAGCATTGCAGAACAGGGGGAATCTCACAGAACAAGAAGATGATCAACTGCAGAATGCTAAGCAGAAAATAAGGGATTACCTTGATGATATGCATGACTTTAGAAAGACTGCTGTTAAGCAGCTGTTTTTTGATAATAACAGTAGAGCACAAAACCTTTTAGCACAATGACTCAGGCAACAGAAAATAGAAAGGGCTGTCACCAAGCTTAGGGAGCCTATAACAAGGAAGGTAACAAGAGATCCTGTAGAGGTTTTAGAAGTATTTCGGAAATTCTATGAAAGTCTGTGTAAAGCAGAGAAATATGGAAATCAAGAAAAGATAAAATGGAAATGTTTATGGAAGAATTAAATATGCCAAGGTTAGATGTAGATGAGGCTCAATTAAAAATTGTGATGTGTCATTCTTCTAGTCAGGATGAAACAGACAAACATGCATGGGTTTTGTTCAAGCATCTTTTATTATGTACAAACACATCAGGATTGAGGTAAATAACTTTAACTTAGATAAACTTATAAACAGACAGACTATTCCTCTCATACATGTTCACTTTCTGGCTGCACTCTCAAAATATTACTGAAGCTAGAATGTGCTGGCTATTTATATGCATGTGCTGATCTTAGAAATGCTTCTTAAAGGTGCAACACACATAGATATTCTACATCCTCCCTCTTTGAGAAATGAGTCATACTTCATCAATGACATTGATTGACATGCAATAAATAAATGATACTTCATTGACATGCAGTTATACAGAACTATATATATATAGACAATTATGTCCAGGTTGCTGTGTATTTCACACTAGGTCTGGAGATGTGACCAAATCATGTGACATAGAATTGAGAGCCAGGTTTAATAATTGGGACTGTCTCTGCTGAATGTTCAACCTTGAGGACATCAGAAACATTATCAGGAAAATAAATAAGTTAAGACATGTTGCACAACAGGGACACTATCTGGATTGCTCTGAGATCTAGAGTCTGTATCACAAGAACAATGTTGTGATATCAGTTCTAATACAAGAAGAAGATGTCTGAGATTTCTCCTGTACTATACACCCTCTAATTTCACAAAATAGGATTTTGGCTCAGCACATATACATGTTACTTGACCAAGCCAGTCAAAATCTTTTGCTGTTTGTATCCTCACTGTCTCTCTTTCTCTCAATGGATGAAGAAATCTGCTCATTTTATCATAACTGGACTTCTAGAAAGAATGCTGGCTGAATAGCTGGGGTTTGATTGCTCTGATGTTCTTAGCTTTAGGCTTCAACAAACTGGAACTGATAGACAAGGTTGTTCTGGTTTGCCTAGATAAAAGCCTTTGAGCAGGCGGGCCATGTATATCATCATGGTGCATGTTTCTGAGGTTAAGTAAATTCAAAAAGACATCAGTATTATTATGCTTTGACTTCTCTAGTAACCGCTTTGCAGTCTGCACTGCACGTTTGTCTAGACCATTTGACTGTGGGTATTCAGGACTACTAGTAACATGTACAAAGTCCTATTCTTTTGCAAATTTCTGAAACAATTGACTGGTAAATTGGGTAACATTATTAGAGATATGCTTATATGGACTGCCATGGACTGAGAAATAACATTTTAACTTAGTAATAACAGTAGTAGATGTTAGATTAGGCAACAAATCAGTCTCAAACCAGTTTGAATAAGAGTCAGCCAAGACTAAATAATGTTGATTGTTCCACTCGAATATGTCAGTGGCTACTGTTGACCAAGGTCGTTCAAGAACGTGACTTTGCTGAAGTGGCTCTTTTTGCAGATGCGGTCTACTACTATTGCATACTGAACAAGATGAAAGCACTTTGTCAATTGTCTTTTGCTAGAGAAGGACAAAATACTAGTCCTCCCACCCTTCTTGTGGTTGGTAGATTCAGACTCTGGGTGACCGTGATGCAAAATCTGGATATATTCATGTTGTAAGAAATCAGGAACAACAACTTTAGGACCTTTGAAAACAATGTCATCTTCCATCAACATCTCATCTCTGGAAGGAAAATAAGGTTGTACTTCAGGCAGTTCACTGGATTCTTTTGATGGCCATCCTACCTGGATGCAGTGGTTGAGCTTTTGCAAAACAGGATCAGTCTTTGTATGATTTCTCCGCTCATCAAGTCCCGTGGTCAAAAAATTACACACTTCCATGAAATCTAAGTTAAAATTCTCTACATCAGGCTGTTCTGTTGTATTTCTGGGCAATCTGAATAAGGTATCAGACAGATGAAGAAGTCTGCCTTTTGTATAGACCATTTTGTATGTTTGTAATATGAGCATCATTCTCTGTAATTTTGCTGGACCAGAATGCATAGGCTTCTTTAAAATAGTAACTAGAGGTTGATGCTCTGTTTCACCATTCCCTCCAACTAATAAATCATCTACTATTATGGTACAAAGATAACCTGAAAAGATCTCTTCCATTGCATGCTGGAAGACTTCACTTGCAGAATTTATTCCAAATGGCATCCTGAGAAATCCATATCGTCTAAATGGGGTACTGAATTTAGTCAGTAGTGAAGATTTGTGATCAAGCATCACTTGCCAAAATAAACTCTTTGCATCCAAGATGGAAAACACAGTGGCATTCAGTATCAGGGCTGTGACTTCCTTGACTGTTTGCATTGGTTGATGAGGTCTTTTTAATGCCTTATTCAACTCTCTTGGGTTGATGCATATTCTGATTTCATCTGAGTCTTTTTGTGAGCTGCTACCATAGATGACATCCATTCAGTTGGTTCTGTAACTGGACAAATCATACCTTTCTGCACCATTTTATCCAACTGAGCTTTAACTCTGCGCTCTGCATAGCTATTGGAATTCTTTTTGCTGGTCTCACCACTGCACTGACCTCTGGGTCTAATATCATGGAATACACAACTGGAATCTTGCCTAGCTTGTTATGGAAACATCAGCATATTCTGAGAAAACAGTATAATTGAAACTGGAATTAGGACATGCTTATATGATGAACTTCTTTAGTAAAGGAAAGCAAGTCCAATCTCAAACAGTTTCTGAAACCCAACAGTGACTGTACAGGTCTTCGGACTACATAAAACAACAATTTGTAACTGTTCCCAGCCAAATAACATGAAATCACTAGTGAACCTTTAGTTTGAATTTCTTCACCTCCATAGGCAACACGTTTCACACAACTAGCCATATTAACTTGTTCACCAGCCCTTACTTTAGTAAATGTTTCTGCTGATGTGACATTATGCTTTGAACCTGTACCTACTTTGAGCTCAATGGGTTTACCATGGATCATGCCAGTGTAAAACACATTGTCCTTTCCTTATAAATCTACTGAATTAACCATTTCATCAATTACTGATGCACCATCTATGTAGAAAGTAGGACTGCAGCTATATATATGATTAACTTCATTTTTTGAGTGACCTTTCTTTGTAACTGAGCTAGGTTTACTTGACTTGCAAAACATTTGAAAATTATTCCATTTTTTACACTTGTGACATTGCTGGCCAAATGCTGAGCACTTTTCTCTTTTAGACTCATGGTTGGCACCACAATTACAACAGTTAACATTAAAGCTTGACCTGGGTTTTGCTGACTCACCCATATGCTGTACTGAGCAACCTTTGTTCTGTACTGAGCATACTCCTTTAACTGAGCTAGTCTTAGAACTTGCTAGAAAACCACGTGGTTTCCCCTGCCATACCCACAGGGGCTGCAGCTGCCATGTGCTTAGGCCTGTTTCTGTTTGCCACATGCTGCATGCTGTCTACATTTGCTCTGGAGCCTGCTGAAACCATACTCTTATCACTAGCCAGCATACTTGTGTGCCATTCTGTAACTTCATGGATCTGACAAATCTCAATAGCTTTGCTCAATGTTAAGTCTCTGTCATGAAATACAATCTTTCTCACAGTAGCACTATTAATACCACACACAAGTCTGTCCTTTATGAGCTCATCTTTTAAATCACCAAACATGCAATTTTAGCTTTGTTTTTCAAGTCAGTAATATAAGCTACAAATGTTTCTCCTGGCCTTTGGTTTCTTGTGTAAAACAAATGCCTTTCTAACATAACATTGATCTGGGGGTTGCACATTTCTCTGAATGTATGCTTCAAGTACTCAGGATCTTCCCTTGATTCAGCCTGAACAGCAATATGATGGTTTTCACCTTCACCTTCGTCCACTGCTGGTGCTACACAAATGAATGCTCTCTATTAATGGCCTCTGACCTAGCTAGGTTTAGCAAAATGAATACCATGGCATATGCATCTTTATCTGAGTAAGCTGCTTCTATGAAATATCATACTCTTGTTCAAATATTCTCCAATTCTCTGCAATATTCTGATCAAATACAAGTGGTGATGGTTTTCAAAATCTATCTGCCATGCCAACAAATTACAGCAAAACACAATGTAATCCAAGCTCACTTGTAGCTGCACAAATATACACACATACATATACATATTTATGCCAGTACTTGTAACTATGCCCAATAGCACAATAAGCCTCTGAGTAATTGAACTCTCCGAAATACTTTGCTTAACACTTTGCGAAATAAGTCTCCATGGCACAAGAACACTTTGAAATTGCTGTACTTCGAGAAACCAACTCTTTTCATTGTAAGAAACATATTGAAGTAACTGCACATTGTGAATAAACAGTACACAGCACACTGAAACACCTCCAAAATGGCTGTACTTTGCTAAATAACTCTTTACAGAACAAGAAACACTAGGTAATGGTGGCCTTCCATGTGAAGACACACCCAGCACAAGAAACTTTTCAAATGGCTATGTTTTGACTGTACTTCATGAAATAGTTGCACTTTGTACACAATAAACTGTACAGTAATAAACACACACTGTAAGCACCTTTATACACTTTGCAATACTTTGAATAACTCTAGGTATGCTATTCAGAGCTTTAGTCAATGCAAAATAACCATTTGTGCCAAAACACTGTAATTTGCCCAAAACATGCAGTTGCCTTGCTTTCTTTACACTTAATATGCCCTGTCTGCCCTTTATTATATTTGTTTTGCCCATTTAATCTCTTTCCTTGTGCTCATTTTACTCTAAATATGCTTGTTTTGCAATTCTGAGGCAACTCTGAACCTCATGTACATTTCTGATACTTGTTTTATCAAATATCTTAATTTTGAACATTTTGCTTAATTAATAAACTTTTTTATGCTTTTTGTTTGCTTAATAAACATTTCTGTGCTATCTGCTTGCTTGTGTTGCATGCCCTTGTAATGCTCCATTTTATCTTTTTTTAATAAAATAATCATTCATGCAAGTTTTCATTACATTTAGCTTGTTTCTGGCCCTTATTTACTCTTGTTTCTCTTATTTTACCTTCACAGTGGATTCTGCACCTCGTATCTCTGAAAATCAGCCTCTGGAATCCTGATTCTGACACCATGTCATTCATCCAATCAGGATGCAATAGACGAACATGCGTGAGTTTTGTTCAAGCACCTTTATTATGTACAAACGCATCAGGATTGAGGAAAATAACTTTAACTTAGATACACTTATAAATAGACTGACTGTTTCTCTCATACATGTTCACAATCTGGCTGCACTCTCAAAATGGTCCTGAAGCTGCACGTGCTTGCTATTTATATGCATGTGCTGTCTTTGGAAGTGCTTTTTACAGGTACAACACACATACATAGTCTACATTTGTTTAACCAATCTACAGGAAAGTCCCCAGCAATAGATGGTATTCCTGTGGAATTTTGGAAGAGGGAAAGACTGATAAAGATCTGGAAGGTTTTGTTTAACAGTATTTTATGAGGAGGAAAAGTAGCAACATCCTGGAAGAAAGCAGTGGTGGCTGTAATACCTAAAGAGGGTAAAGGTCCATCAGATCCAGCTTCTTACATGTCCATTTCAATTCTAATCCATGATTAAAAAGTGTTCATGTCTATAATGGCTAAAAGAATGACAAAAGTAATGCCAAAATTGACAGATATGGATCAGTGTGATTTTGTGGAGGGGAAACAGTCATTTTCCAACATTAACAGAACATTGATGATCCAGAGGGAAGCAGAATGTAAGAAAATACCACTGCTGTTAGCAGATCTTGATCAGAGAAAGGATTTGAAAGAGTAAGTTGGGATTTTATGATCTGGACAATGGAAGCATTTGCATTTCCTGAAAAATGATAAGGTTGATTAGGGAGATATATGAGAGATCGGAGGTGAAAGTTAAAGTGGGAGGGGTCCTCTCGGATAATTTCTGCTTGAGCAAAGGAACCAGGCAGGGCTGTCCTCTTTCTGCTTTATCTGCAATATACTTAAAACCACTGGCAAAAAAAATAAAGGAGTCAGAAATTCAAGGATATAATTGGTGTGGTAGTCAAGAAAAGATGGTTCTGTTTGCAGATTATATTATTTTATACCTGACAAAAGCAGAAAGATATATTATAGTGTTATTGAACGCTTTGAGACAGCTTCATATCTTTTTGGGATACAAAATTAATGAAGCTAAAACAAAGGCAATAGTGGTAAATCATGTACCTGTTAGATATTATGAATATAAATATGCTGAAAGATAAAGCATAGAATAAAAAGTTTGCTTGAATATATGTATAGAGTTTAGCAATGTAAAATGTGCATTCATACTATATGTATAACAGACAGGCTTCTCTTCACAGCATCAAAAAGAAATGCCTAACAAAGCAATATTGGAAAGCAAGGATTATTTTCTCATGTTTGCAGAACAAATATCTATTAACAGACATCCTTTTTTTATAAATTCAGCAATATGTGATGTTTTTTCCAGTAGGAACAGCTTATACAGATGTTTCCTTTCAGAATGGCATCCTCACATCAGCAAAAGTGCTTAAATCACAAAAGGACAATAGAAAAGTCTAAAAACAGACATTATGTGACTTCCCAGGAAATGTGTGCATGACTAGCTTTGTATTTAGCAATTGTAGTAATTCAGTTATGTGAGAGAAGGACAGAGAGAGGTATTTTGTAGAAGTCATCATTCATATCTGTAATGAAGGAAAACTTTGTAAATATATGCTACAAATCTGACAGACTACGTGTGGTTTGTTATAAAATAAGTTATCTGTAACTGTGCTTATAGCTGCAAAATATATTTCTTTATCAGTGTGCAATTTGAAAGGCTTGGTGCTTTAAACAGACTACAGATGGAGTCATGATGTGTCTCTGATTCCGCAGTAAACAGCACAGCAAGACTGTGTGTTTTAAGAAGACTTCAAATCCACCAAGCAAGCAAGTAAGCAGAGAGCAGCTCAATATAATTTTTCAATGGTGATCCTTTGACAATGTTCCTAGCCTGTATCCAAAAATAGGGGGAGTGAATGGGTAATGTCACTCCTGTAAAAGCACAGTAATGTTTATGTGAAGTACTTCATATTTCTACAGTTTTCAACAGTTTGTAGCAATACAGTTTAATAGACTTCTAAATCCGGTGAGACTGCATTGCAGGAAGGTGGAGCAGTTCCATAAATTCTCCAGAAAAGGTACAAGATGAAGTTGTAAGACTGAATCTGCCAGTTTTGCTGTACCAACTTCACAAGTGACTACAGAAACTTTTCAACCATCTACAGTAAAGCAGTTTGGCCATCTGCATGTCTGTTGACTGGTAAGAAAATTATTCTGTGTTACATACAGTATGAATGCCATAGAGGTAATAACAATAACAGAATAAATGTATATACAGCATATTAGCAAATGTAAAACCTTATTAGGGCATGTTAATAGTAAGGCATTATGCAAATGGATTGCAATTTGATAGTAAGGCATTATGCAAATGGATTATAATATTTGACTGGTATCTGAAATAAAATCATGTGTGGTATAAAAATGTTTATTGTGTGTACAATGTCATAAAAATACAGTGCATGACATTATCCAAAGGTTAGACTGTACAGACAAAAACTGTAAAGGTAAAGAACCAAGAAAAGTTAATATGTTGACATTATATTCAAATGTTAGACAGTTATGTTCTGTCACCAGATGTAAAAGGTTTATTTCAGAGTTGCAACAACAGTCAAATCAGTTACTGATAGAAACTCTAGTACATTTTGTTACAAAGAAATGTAATAAACTTCTAAAAGACAGACACAATGAGTTCAGGAAGCTTAGACAAGTTATACACACATCTTTTCAAAAGTGCATAGGAGTTTCAAATTCAGCAGAACAGCTTACTAAAGAATGTCAGAAAGACCATGCAACATCACAGGAAATTCAACTGCAGTTGCAGGATAAAGGAAATAAATTAGCTCAACTGACAAAGACTGGGAATTTCCTGCATACACAGTTAATCTGTGCAAAAGAAATATATTTTATAATATGTTTATGTTTTGAAAATGGTTAAGCATGCATGCTAGGATGGTAGGGACATGACATGCTTGTATAAAGATATACATATACAAGACAGACATGCATGTGTGTTCTTTTCATCTAGAGTACATTTGTTTACAATGCACAAAAGCAAAATGTAGACAACAGCAAATATAAATAAACATATGTTATAATTGTATAGTAACACCAAACAGTTAATGTTCTGAATTTTAAAAATAAATAAAATCACAGATGGTATTAGTCAAACAGTTTTTGTAAAATTAATGGCAGGACAGTTAAATAGTTAAATAAAAAAGTAAAAAATACTGAAATCCATGTAAGGTAATTGTAAAATAATGTCTATTTATGTTGTATAAATGCATAGTTATGCAAATCACATTAAAGGAAAAATGCCAAAAGAATTAACTATAGTTTACAGAGTATGAAATGTGAGCTCAGACCTTCCTAGACTGAATGAATAGTTACAGGAAATGTTGGAAAGATCAGATAAACAACAAGACTGATTGCTAGATAAGTAGCTTGAGTTTTTCTAAAGCATCATTGTTATTAAAACATAATTGTTAAAATGTTTACAGGCAACACTATTTGGTAATTGTAATAAAATGTCACAATTGTGCATATATGTCACTGATAATCTGTTTGCAAGTAAATGTTAAAAGAAAAAAACCTCAGTTGCATCAAGTACAGCCAGCAAATGGGCTATAGTATATATACAGTTCAAATCAATTGTGCAGGAGGGTGTAAATACCTACTAGTGGTAGTAAACAGCAAAAGCTTTATAAAAAATTATCAAATCAGACAAAAATTCATAATTTAATAAAATAAATGTATAACCATAGTGTTAGGCTGACATACATTCTATTCTCACAGCATAGGGCAGGTAAACAGTGCTGAAGTACTACAGGGGGAGGGGCACTTTCTCAGTTTTACACTGACTGTATAAGCAGTACTGCACAAGGGTCTGAAATAAAGCTACAGAAAAAATAAACAACAAGGGTCTGAAATAAAGCTACAGAAAAAATAAACAACAAGGGTCTGAAATAAAGCTACAGAAAAATAAACAACAAGGGTCTGAAATAAAACTACAGAAAAAATAAACAACAAGGGTCTAAAATAAAGCTACAGGAAGAAATATCTAATTCCTTTTTGACAATACTCTTTTATGGGGGGAAAAACAGGTATTAGTGTATTAGAAATACTGGTAAACTGGATTAAACCTGACAGGATAAGATATTTTACAAGTTGTTAATAGCTATCATAATGGTTATTATTGTATTGTTTAGAATTAAATTGTATTTACAACTTGTTAAATTGTAAAGCTATACAAGAGATGGTTTAAAAAACAAGAGATGATTTAAAATTGCTTTATTAAAGCTATACAAGAGAGAATAAAGATATGCAAAATGCATAAATGTTTTAATAGCAAGAATGGTCACTATTTTTAATATGTTTTTGGCAAAACAATGTTGGTATAAAAAAGCATGAATATTTATAATTAAGTATGTAGTTTAAAATAACAGGACATATGAATTTAGTATCAATTCCACTAGATATTTCTAAAGAGACAAACATTTTCCAAGATTTTGCTTAATATTAATGTTATTAAATTTGTAAGATTAGACTAAATGTACTTTATAGTCTTTGTATGTACAAATGCAGAAAAATTCAGTGCAAATGAAATTAATGTCTAGTAATGAATATGTGTGAAAAAAAACATATTTAAAGAAAACAATGGGTCCAGGATACTTACTAGATTGAAATGCATAAATAGCAAACAGTCTGTGTAAATACATACGGATCAGGATACATTGTAATAAGTTCAAAAGTAATTTGTCAAGTTGTAATATCACTGGTTTTACCCCAGTAAAATAATTGCTTTCAAATATTTATTATCTAGGCTCAGTTCAGTACTTTACCAAGATGTTAATGGGCAGTTCAAAGACATGACCACAATGTTATGGTTAAAATGACATTGAAATTGTGTGTTTTCAGTAGTGTATAAATGCTTGCAGTAGCACATGGTTACTGTCTCTTATAGTTGGTTCAGCAGTTGCAAAGAGTTAATGGAACAGTTCTAAGTCATAAATTAAATTCTGTGATTGCAAAAGAATAAATTGATCATGTTAAAAAAATAACATTAAAGCAGACACAGCTCATAACTGATAAAAAATATTTTCACAGAATGGTCTGCAAAAGAAAAAGTTGTTAAATACATTCAGCTTTGTAGTAATACTTAATATGTAAAATTGCATTTTGACTTGTATCAAAAAAGACTAAAGGTTTTATATAAAAATAATGTGTTTTTTATATAGAATGTTTTGAGTATGTTTAAAAACAGAGGGAATTGTTAGATATTATGAATATAAATATGCTGAAAGATAAAGCATAGAATAAAAAGTTTGCTTGAATATATGTATAGAGTTTAGCAATGTAAAATGTGCATTCATACTATATGTATAACAGACAGGCTTCTCTTCACAGCATCAAAAAGAAATGCCTAACAAAGCAATATTGGAAAGCAAGGATTATTTTCTCATGTTTGCAGAACAAATATCTATTAACAGACATCCTTTTTTATAAATTCAGCAATACGTGATGTTTTTCCAGTAGGAACAGCTTATACAGATGTTTCCTTTCAGAATGGCATCCTCACATCAGCAAAAGTGCTTAAATCACAAAAGGACAATAGAAAAGTCTAAAAACAGACATTATGTGACTTCCCAGGAAATGTGTGCATGACTAGCTTTGTATTTAGCAATTGTAGTAATTCAGTTATGTGAGAGAAGGACAGAGAGGTATTTTGTAGAAGTCATCATTCATATCTGTAATGAAGGAAAACTTTGTAAATATATGCTACAAATCTGACAGACTATGTGTGGTTTGTTATAAAATAAGTTATCTGTAACTGTGCTTATAGCTGCAAAATATATTTCTTTATCAGTGTGCAATTTGAAAGGCTTGGTGCTTTAAACAGACTACAGATGGAGTCATGATGTGTCTCTGATTCAGCAGTAAACAGCACAGCAAGACTGTGTGTTTTAAGCAGACTTCAAATCCACCAAGCAAGCAAGTACGCAGAGAGCAGCTCAATAGATTTTATTAATATTAGTCTGAAATTAATTATGTTGTAAATATGCTGAAAGAAAAGGCTTGCTTAAATGCAGAAACAGAGTTTAGTAATATGTGATCAGCAGTCATACTAAATGACAATGGCTTGGAAAAGGAATCTGCTGAATGGACATTTTTCCCTTACAGACTTAAAAACAGGATGTATGCAAGAGCAAAAATACAAAATCTGCTTTTAAAGAATGGACATTTTTCCCTTACAGACTTAAAAACAGGATGTATGCAAGAACAAAAATGCAAAATCTGCTTTTAAAGAACACTGACATGCTTTTCTGCATATAAAAAATGGACACAATATGTTTCCTAAAATAACAGGATGGACACAATATGTTTCCTAAAACAACAGGATATGTTTATGACACTGTGACAATGTGTTTTCTCAAAAATATGTTTTTCTGCATGAAAAACAGGATATGGCACAAGAACCGATGTTTTTATACAAAGATCCAAATAAAATACAGGATGTTCACACTGTCAGAAAAGCTGATCTCTGACAATGTGTTTTCTCAAAAATATGTTTTTTCTGCATGGAAAACAGGATATGCTTATCAGCATTGGCACAAGAACATATGTTTTTATACACAGATCTAAATAGAATACAGGACAATGTGTTTCCTCAAAAATATGTTTTTCTACATGGACATCAGGACACTGTTACAGGATATTCACACTGTCAGAAAAGCTGGTCTCTTACAAGACATTGTTAAACTAGGAAGCTTAGTGTTGTTTCTACAGGACTAAAACTGTATATAAAGAGCTGTATAAATCCAGTTATTTTAGAGGTATGGTAGGGACTCATGTGTCCTAAGGTAAATGTTATATCTCTCACATCATCTGTACTATATGAGAAGTAAAGTTGGAACAGTACTTTTAAGCTGCAACGTTTGTCCAGTTTTATTTATTATAAAAGTTATTGGTTACTGCTCTTAAAGACAAGTGCTGCAAAGTATATTCTCTCATCAGTGTATATTCTGCAAGTTTCTGTATGCAACAGACTGTGAATGCAAATATAACCAGACTTTGAATTTTAGCAGAATCCAGCCAGCAAGACTGAGTGTCTTAAGAACACCTCAAATCCAT
The DNA here is from genome assembly GCF_019279795.1 of Protopterus annectens. NCBI lineage: Eukaryota > Metazoa > Chordata > Ceratodontiformes > Protopteridae > Protopterus > Protopterus annectens. The sequence goes on along the minus strand of NC_056751.1, from coordinate 723,067,091 downwards.
CACACCAAGCAGTAAGCAGCTCCATGTAATTTTTTCAGTACCCACACATGAATTGGTTCAGCAATATCCATATTGATGGGGACATGATAAAATGAAGTATTTAGGAGTATTGATTAAAACTAATTCTGGTCTAGCAGCTAAGGATATGTGGAAAGAGACCAAATAAAAGATAATACAAAAACTGAGAAAATGGAAACATTTTTTATGTGGCTATGGATAGTAAGATACAAGCAGTTAAAATGTTTTTAGTCCTTTTAGTGTTATACACAGGTCAGGCATATTTTTATCAATCAGAGAAGTTGTGGATAGCAATTAATAAAAGGTTGAAGGACTTTATCTGGGACGGGAAGATGACAAGAATCAAGTGGGATAAGCTGATTCTTCCAGTAGAAGAGGGGGATTGGGATTACTCAATTTTAAGTGGTATTTAAGAGCTACATAGTTAAGGCTCCTACACATAGCACAAGCAGAAAACTATAAGTCAAAGTGGAAAGGGATGATGTTGAAATAGTGAGGAAGTGCAAGAAACAAGAAGAGACTGGGGGTTTGGATGCATGTCTTTAAAAAGAATAACAATAATCATACAGGATATTATATCCATAAAGTAGCAAAAAGTATACTGTGAACTAAGCCAGCATGGGAATGGAGAAAGGAGATTCTACCAATAGAGATGACTGCAATTATGGATATATACAATATAAAAGAGGGGGCTGAAAATTACTGGAGAAAGCTGTCAAAGGAAACAAGGTATTGGGAGCAAATAACTATAGAGAGAAAGGTAATAGAATGGGAAGATGTCATGAATTTATTTGGACTGTAGGTTAGAGATTGCCTTCCCTATCAAGGACTGATATAAGAGTGTAGGCAAAGAGAAAGAAACAGGGGATCCTAAATGAAAGACCAGCACTGGTATAGTTTTTAGTAGAACCTAGAGCAGAAGCTGCCATTAAAGAGTGGAATAATTAGTACAGCATATAAAATATTGTGTGATAACTATAAGAATCAATCAGTGGAAGTTAGAAAGGATTGGCAAGAGAGACTGGATAAGCAATTCACAAAGAAACAATGACAGGATATATGTATGGCTCCCAAATATGGAACAAAATCTAGAAGATTTAGGATTTTTGCCTGGAAATGTTTCCATAGATATTTTTATACCCCAAGTAGACTCCAGAGAATTTTTCCCCAGGTAGGCAGCAAATGTTGGAGGTGTGATGAGGAAGAAAGAGGTACTTGGGAACATATTTTCTAGCAGTGCAGTGGGTTGGCAGACTTTACAGATTCCCTGTAGAGTGCATTGTCGGAGATGCTGGGTTGGCAGATTGGTGTGACAAGGGAGATGATTTTTCTGAGCTATGATACAGAAATGGAATTGCCTGGACATGGTAAGTTCTTGCTGTCTCTAATTATGATGGTTGCTAAAAAAGCAATTACTAGAAAATAGAAGTCAAAATCTAATTCAGCTATATTAGAAGTGAATGTAGTAACAGAGATAGAATACCTGGAATTGAGATCTTTAGAAAAGGGTAGGAGCAAAGTACACAGGAAAAAAAATGGGAATTGTGGAAGCAGTACACACAGGAGAGAAATGAGGTTTATAAGATGGCAGGACTTAAATGAACTATGTAATGTTTGACTGAAAATAATTGGGTAGATTATAAGTGATGTATAATGTTTGCAACTGGGAGTGTGTAAGTATGGTATATGGTGTAAAATGCTTGCAATTAGGAGTGTGCTGGTGTGGTTTGTTTTCATTTATATAAATGCATGATTGCTTATGTCATAATTAATGGTTTAATAAAGATGTTTCTTGTTTAAAAAGGGGGCAGAAATTGAATAATTTATGGAATGTTGCTTAGATTATATGATTCTTCTTCTCCTTCTTTTGGCTTTTCCCAGTTAGTGGTCACCACAGCGTGCTTAGGTTATATGATATATAGCAATATATGTAAAGTATAACGTTTATAGTAGAATAAACTATCAAACGAGGTAAACACAGCAACTACATAAAACAATAAAAATCTCAATGGGAAGAATTCAGACTGTAGACATAAAATTAATCACTTTCGTTCATTTACTACTTTAAAACACAAACTTCATCAGAAACGTCATTTAAATGGACACTCTGGACAGTGCAAACAACATGTGAACTTGTACAACTACAGTAACAGTCATAAAATAAAATATATATATAAATTGAACCACACCCACTAGGTGGGCATCATCAGTTATTGTAACATTCTTTACAAACATTTTATAACTTCCAGGAGAGGGTTTACATCACCAAAGGGAACAACCACTTTGTCCAAAACTGCAAACTTAAAATTAAAAAAACTAGGAGCACACTAGACTATGTTTAGCTAAAGCATTTTTACTATCTGTGAATCTAAGTGCTCTGATATGCTCTTTTATTCTGTTACTCAATCTGCGAATAGTCTTTCCAACATAGAAAGAGGCACAATGGGAACAGATTGCAATATGCACAACATTCTTGGTGGTGCAGTCAAATGAATCTTTGAAATGGAGAGAAAAGTTTTGTGCTGTTAACTTGAAATTGTCTCCAGTCAAAATATGTTGACAGCAAATAGATTGACCGCAACTGTTCATTCCTGTTTCTTCTGATATTTCTTGTCATTTTCCAGAAAAGAGTTCAAGGATGTCATTTTTTATAGCAGCACGACGGGGCTGGCCTTAAAGCTTTTGTTAATTCTTGATTAATATTAATGATGCTCTAGGGTTTAGCAATACAGTGCCTGATGCTTTGCGAATATAATGAGGTAGGTAGTGAAAAATGCAAACAGTCATTACTACAGGGACCCGTGTTAGTGGTATCCATATCTCAAAATCGGTTGGTGCCAACAATGTCTATTAGAATAAATATCATAAAAACAATAGTCAATGAGTTCAATGGGGTAGTTTTTCTCTATAAAGAGATGACTGAGAAAGTTGCACTCTTTTAAAAAAATGATCTTCTTCACTGACAAGTCTACTTAAACGTACACATTGGCCGTTCACTATGTTTCTCTTCATAAACAGGGGATGTTGACTGTTGTAGTCCAGATAATTAATTCTAAAGGTGCTTTTATGATAAATTGTGGAGTTGAAAGTGTTATGGACATTATCACAAGAAACAGTAATGTCCAAGAAATTAACTGTTTTACCTATACCACAGATGGTAAAGTCAAGAACCAAAATATTCTCTTTGATGTTTGAAATAAAATCATTTAATTTGTTCTGAGTGCCCAGCCAGAGAAAAAAATATATTGTCAATGAAACTCTTGTACAAATGTACTTAGTTGAATACTTTCAAACTAACAAGTTTGGCAGCCTCCTAAGAACTAAGCACTAGATTAGCGTAAGACTGTGCCATTTTAGCTCCCATGGCTACACCTTTAATTTGATGGTAAATGTTATCATTGAAAATTAAAACGTTGTTTCCCAGAACTAATTGTAGAATTTTCTGAAGAGTCTGAGCTTTACCCAACTCTGTACTAGCATGTATCATGAAGTATCTCTCCACGAAACGAATGGCGTCAACATGAGGAATCCTAGGGTACAGAGCCACTATGTCAAGTATAACCAATAAAACATTGCTTGAGCAAACAATTAACTCAAGGGAATCATTGATAAAAATATAGATCTCATTCAGGAATTCCCAAACGTCTTTCAGATAAAACTGGGAGTTTTGAACTATAGAGTTCGGATAAAAATCAAGACGTTCGGCAATAAATTCAGTTTTAGTTTTTCTGAGGAAGACAATGTGTCTCAATGGATGGTTAATTTGGTCTTTGTGAATTTTTAGAATGCCAAACATTTTACCTAGACAAGAATTCCCTACTAGCATGAAGTGAAACTCATAATCTGTAATGAGGTTGTTGTGAAAAAGATCCTGTAATATGTGGTTTGTTTTTTCAAAGTATCTTAACACCTCATCAGGTTCTACTATCTGATAGGTGCCATTTTTGTAAAAGTCATTTCCCTTTTGTGTATTCAAGTACTACTGTCCATAACGACAATACCAGCCCCTTTATCCATCTTCATCTCTGATATTTGTGTCATTACACAACTGCTGTAGAGCTTTATTCTCTTCAGAGTTCAAGTTAAACCATTTGAGCTGCGGTTTATTAGCTAATGTATTTCTAATATCAGTTTCCTGAACTTTAGAGAAAATATTTAGTCTAACATGGAGAAAAATACTTCTTCTTTTGAAGAAGTTGTCCTTAGAATCTGCATTGTGAGAATTCAAACTATTCTCTAAAATGTCCATGGAAGGCAAAGATTGAAACATTGTGTGTTGTGGTCCATCAACAAAATCACCTACTGATGCTGTAGGACTAGAATCCTCTAAACTGTTATTAAACACACATTCATTGGTTATGAAATTATTAGTAATGAAGCCTTGTTTCAAGTTAAGTTTTCTAAAATACAGTTCAGATCCAGTATAGCATCTATAGTCCTCGTGTGTTGTGCTGGAATAAAATTAAAACCTTTTTTCAGTACTGTCTGCATATTTGAATTAATCAGATAACTAGGCAAGTTGAAAATAGTATTGGAGTTTGTGGGAGAAGATGTGCTGGAAAACAGGGGGAAATGTGTTTGAAATTTAAAATGTCATTCTTGATCTTGCTACTCTGTGACCTCTCCCATTTCCTCTCCCTCTTATTCTTCCTCTCTCAGAGATGTAATCTTTGCTGTTTAACTGTCCTTCAGACAAAAAAAATATCCTGATCATTAGTCCTGGAATTAGATAAAGGAGTATTAGAAGAGGTAGCAGTTAATTCGGTAAAAACCCCAGCTCTAGGTGGAGAGGGAATATGCAGTGAGGTGTCTGACTCATTTAACCGGGCAGTAGCATCTCTTCTGACATCAATTGGAGTGTGTCTTAGATCATTGCCAATATAATATATTATAAATACATATAAATACATAATGTAATAATATATTATTACTATAGTAATATAATTATAAATATTATATCATATATAGCATTATTATATTATAACATATTACAAAACATAATGTTTGTTAATGTTTATTTGTCAATACAGTTTGATTACTTTTGTATAAATGTAAATTGCCTATGTCACAAGTGCTAATTCAATAAGGTGTTTAAAAAATAAAAATAAATAAATAAAATATTCCTAGGCATTCTAAACATACAGAATAAAGACAGTCAAAGTCAACCCTGCTCATGGCTATCCTTTGCAGCTACACAACTCAGGAAACTCAAAGATAAAGCACAGAAAGTCTGGACAAAAAAAAATAAAACAGTTCCTACTTTACTATCATGTAGGCAACTAAGAATGCAAACAAAACAACTTATCACCAAAGATAAGAAAACCTATTATACGACCAATAAAAACATACACACTAATAATCTAAAACTGTTCTGGGCTTCAATCAATAACCTGTTAAATTCTAGACAAAGTGCATAGGTTCATATGATAATACTAGGCTACTGGCCCAGAGGTCCTTATAATCCTAGCCAAGAATTTCATCCATGCTCCCAAAAAGTCAGCACCTGTTTCCCCTGTCCAGCAGGGACACAGGTGGGATCCCAGGGGTGTATTTTCTGTTTCCCATCCAGTCGTCCAGGTTCCTCTTAAAAATGGCTAGTGAGGTACTCTGCTTGACACGGAGAGGGAGTCTATTCCACAGATAGGGGAATCTTCAGGACACAAATCTATCCTGCCAGCAAGTTCTATTAATGTTACAGACCAGGTTGAGGCCTTGCGTGTGGGTTGCATGAATACATGGCCAACACCAAATACACATAAACAAAATAATAACAATGCCAACCAATTCAATACTCACTTTATACAGACAGCGCAGTCATTAACCAACCAGGTGACTAATCAAGCAATTGATGTGTCTAGTCAGTCAAATAACTTCATTCAACATTCCAGCTGCCATCTAGTTCCCACAGAGACCATCATAAATACCTCAAAAAATTAAAGCCTGCTACAACTGCACCTGATAATCTATCTGACAAATATCTTAAAACAGTAGCTGAGATTATTGTATATCCAGTTTCAATTCTAATAAATAGATCCATATCTGATAAAATCTGCAGCCAGTCTGGGTCATAGCCTGCCACAGCCACCTTCCCATTTCCTGTCCTATCTGCACCACTTGCTTCAGGTAGTCTTGCATCAAATGCTGGGATAGTTGCACAGGCCAGTAGCAGTGCCAGTGGATGTGACACCTTTGACCATCAGAAGCTGGAAGACATTTTGGGAGGGATTATTGAAAGGAGGCTAGATGCCCAAGTTAACGTTATGGAGAACCTCCTTTTTATTGACATGTTGAGTTGCATCCTTGTCCAGCACTGTGTCCACTATGTCAGACGGGACCTAGTAGTGAAAATCCAAGAACTAAAATCGCAGAGACTACAAACAGTTCAAATAAGTTAAGACAGTTTAAATAACAATTGAAGATGTAGATTTAAAGAAACACATACCCTAAAAAATAAATGAATAAAAACACTGTCATACTGCCTACATAAGAGCCACAATAATCTTGAAAAGATCACTATATAAGTATAAACAATCTGTATCTGAGAATGTAATAAGATTACAGAAGATTTGTTCTTACCTTCAAGAAACTCATAATACAAACATTATCATTCAAACCAAGAAGAGCCATGGCATTCAGTCATAACAAAGTTTTTATTCATTTATATTTAGGGAGTATGTTCCTTTAAATCTGCATCTAAAGTGTTCTCCTTTAATTCTGCATCCAAAGTGTTCTCATTCATGTGGAGGTGTTTTTGATTGGTTACTTTATATTTTAATTGGTATTTAAACTGTCTTAAAATTGTTTCAGCATTAACTCTGATGAAGTCCATGGATTATGGACAAAAGTGCTTTAGTTATTGTTGTTTTTATTGTTGTTTTTGTGGTCTGGAATATTAACGTTAGTGTTATCATCCAGATGAGTATTATTTGAACTAGTAGTGAAAGTCCTTTGTTTCTTTTTCCTGTCATTCTGCAAGTGTGTAACACTCGACTACTGTGTGCTTCACTGACATCCTTTTGTTTGACTGTTTCAATAGCTCAGGCTGCTTTCCATGATATAAGGGGAGAGTTGTGGCTTTAAATCCCATTAGGGATGCATACATTTTGCTTCTTTTTTCTGTCATTCTGCAAATGTGTAACATTTAACTGTTGTGGGTGTCACTCACACGCACATCTTTTCTTTTACTGCTTCTATAACCCTCTTATCCGTTGTCTTCCACATCTCTGATTGTGTCACCACCTTTCTTTGAAGACTTATCTATGTTATATTTTTGTTTGCTTGCTTGTCTAGCCCTACTACATCCTCTACCCTCCTACCTTAATCATATTTCTCTTACCTCGTTCCACAAGTTTTTCTCTGATAGCTGTATCGTTGGATCAAATATCAGATAAGCACATATAAGGCAGCCACATGCCATCTTTCTTCTGCTGCAACTGTACATGCAGAATCGCGTCAGGTACCTTTGAGGCTCATACTCGACAGACAGATGATATTGCTGCTAGTACTTCCCTGTGGCCCCATCGTATTCCTACATGATCTTGCTGTAGGTCACTACTAGGCCTGTGATAAGGATGTTTATGTGCTGCTGGTCTTACATACTTGCCTGGCTGCACACATAGTTAATAGGCACCGGAACATGTCACACATGCACTGTAAACACAGTATACTTGGCCATGATAGTGTACTTAATGTTTATAAATCCCAGGGATGGTTAACCATAGTCCCTTGACATCAGCTTTTATGTGACAGAAAAATATATACCAAAGAGGATGGAAGCCAGGATAGAATCCTAGGGAACATCACCGCTGGCATTTTTCTGTCTGAAGCAAATACTCTCAACCTTAATAATGTGTTCTGTCAGACAGCCAATTACCAATCTAGCGAACTTTGCATGGGCTACTATTGAGTTAATAAAGTTTGTTAATCTCAGAATACCAAGGTCCAGATAAATACTGTAGATTGTATGCACCTTATCCATGCTTTTGGTAATCCTTTCAAAGAACTCATCCAACCTGAGCAGGTATGATCTGCATTTTGCAAAGCTAAACTAGTATCTAGGGATATAAGGTCACCTACATCATGGTTTATACATTCAGCTATAATACACTCCACAGGCTTGAAAACAGTACTAGTAAGATAAACAGGCCTGTAATGCCCAGCGTCAGTAGAGGGGCCACCTTTATGCAAGGGCACCACTACTGCCATTCTCCACACTTTGAGCACATAACCAGGGGAGAGACTCAGGTTGAAGAGCTGATAAAAGGCATTTGCTAGGTGGGACTTTACACTTCTCAGCAGGTATCTGGGGACATTGTTAGGACCCATGGAAGTAGTGTTTTTAATTTTGGAAACTGACGAAAGAACTTGGTGCAAATTGATCTCACAAGGGAGTGGGGAGAATGGAGGGGACAGAGGAGAAGGAAGTGGAGAGAAGTTGAAAGAAAATTTATAGGAATATTAACGATATCCTTGGGATCAAAGAAAGAGGAACCATTGAAGATACGCTCAGTTGCATTTTTCTGTACAATTAAATAATTAGTTTGCAGCAAAACTCATTAAATAATTTTCTGCTGTGTGGACACTTAAATGTATTCTACTAAAAGCAAAGAATGTTGCATATTGCCCTTTGACAAGTATGAAGCCTGATTGATTTTGATTATTTATGGCAAAATATTTAAACCAATCAGACATTATATGCATAAAAATGTTATCCTTCCACCCTCAACCCCTTTTCACATTTTTGTAGATGGGGTCAGGGTGTCACTTCAGCAGTGACAATTATCTTGAGCCAAGGTTTACACCACCGGGTGGCTAACCCTGCAGTGGATGCATTAAAATGTTGTAATCTGCAATAGTTAATGATATAGGTCTATATATTAAGAACATAAAATATCATCTTTTTTTCTTTTAGTTTTGAAATGAGCATTAACTAAGATGTTTTCTATGAGTATGGACAGATATCTTGTGAAATAACATGATGACATGCTGGACAAGCCACGCTGCTTCGCAAGGGACGGCTTGCACCTGTCACCCCTGGGATTCTGGATATTGGCAAAGGCTTTTGCCACCCCCATAGTGCCTTTTTTAGGCAAGGCTCAAATTCTAAACCTACCACCCTAGAACACAAAAATGGAAAAAAACTAAGGGTAATGCTGCTCAATGCCAGAAGTCTCAATCTCAAAATGCACGCTCTCGAGGCCCTTCTCAGTATGGAGAACATCGATGTCTGTGCTGTGACAGAAACCTGGTTCAAGGCTCCTGAGAGCACCCCAGCACTATCAGGTTTTACCTCATACCATGCGTTCTGGCCCCAAAATCCGGACAATACCAAGAAAGGAGGGGGGGGTATCCATATTCATCAAGGACACCCACACCTCAAGATTGGTGGCAACGCACGATGCATCGGAGACCATCCAGGTGCAATTAACCATAGGCAAGACTGCTCTGCAAATTGTAGCATGTTACAGGCCACCCTCACAAACTCAGGAACCTCACATGGCTTTCCTGAAAACACTGGAGGGGATAAATGTATCTCCAAACACCATCATACTAGGTGACTTCAATTACCCTAATATAGACTGGGAACACTACTCAAGCCCAAACACCCTAGCCCAAAAGTTCCTGGAATTCATAAACTCAAATGCCATGGAACAACTAGTCACCATCCCCACAAGAGGAGAAAACATACTTGATCTCATCATCACGAACATGGGAGCACAATGTTCAACACTGGAAGTATACCCCTCACTGGTGAGATCAGATCACAACTAATCTCGCTGGAGGTCCTCATCCCACCCCACCTGAAATAAAAAGACCACAGTAAAGAACTTCTCGAAAGCCGACTTCACACTTCTAAAGACTAGTGTGGTCTCCTTTAAGGCCCCGAGCCGGGAGAACAGTACTCAAGCCGCTGAATCACTTACAAATGCCTTCTACCAGCACCTGCAGGACTGCATGGATAAGGCAATCCCAAGCAAAACAAAGACTCTTTGTACCAAAGGCAAGCGTCCAGTCTGGTGGACCCCAGCCATAAACAAACTCTACAACAAAAGGAGGAAGCTACTACAAGATAGAGCAAAATCCTTAAAAGGTAAGACACCTTTGATCACTATAAGTAAAAACTAAGAGCTCTCATAAAATCATCCAAAGCAAATTTTGAGAGAAAAATAGCTAAAGACTCAAAAGACAATCATAAGGCCTTCTTTAGCTATGTTAGAAACCTGGGAGGAAACTCCCAGATATGCTCAGAACTAGTTCAAAATGATGTGAAGATTACTGATCCTACAGACATTGCCAACATACTGGCTGACAGGTTCAGTGCAAACTTCTCCCCACCCCCAAAAGGAGAGATATCTATACCAAACGATTGCAGCCCCCCAAACATCTCTAACGCCCAAGTGAGAACTGCTCTCTCCAAAGCAAAAAACACAGCATCCATGGGACCTGATGGTGTCCCCGGCTGTGTGCTCCACGAACTCAACGAGGAATTAAACCCACAGCTAGGACAGCTGTTTAATCATAGTCTCATCTCTGGATACGTACCCAGGGAGTGGCACACTGCGACTGTGGTCCCACTTCACAAAGGCAGTGCCTCCACCGACCCTGGAAATTACCGGCCCATTAGCTTGACAAGCCTTATCTGCAAAGCCATGGAGAGGATCATAATGGACCTCATAAATAAAGACATAGGGAATTTGCAGACTTTGGATCCAACCCAGTTTGGCTTTGTCAAAGGCAGATCATGCCTTTTAAACTTGGTTGACTTTTTCGAAACAGTCACCAAAGCCATTGATGAGGGAAAGGCAGTCCATACAGCCTACCTCGAACTGGTGAAGGCCTTCGATACAATACCCCACTCGGGTATCATTGAAAAACTCATCAGCTTAAATGTTAACCCATACATCACAAGATGGGTTGCAAACTGGCTGAGTGACAGAACCCACAGGGTCAGAGTTGCTGGCGCCATGTCAGACTCAAAGCCTGTCACAAGTGGTGTCCCACAGGGCTCAGTCCTGGGCCCACTCTTGTTTGGCATCTACTTTTCCGAAGTACAAGCAAACACAGGAGGGTTATGGCTGACAAAGTTTGCAGATGACTGCAAACTGGGCGCCGTAGTCGAAAACACATCTGACACAGATATCCTTCAGAAGGGTCTCACAGAAACGGATAACTGGTGCCAGAGCCATGGCCTAAAGTTAAATGCCAAAAAATGCATAGTCATACCCTTCGGGAAAAACAAGGTTACCCCTAGCTACCATATAGGTGGCAATCCACTGAGCACAGAAGAAGTTATCAGGGACCTGGGGACCCAGGTTGACAGTAGCCTGTCATTCGACACCCATGTAGCTAAAGTAGTTAGGAAAACCTTCTACATTGCCCACCTTATCATGAAGGGATTCACATCTAGATCAAGGGAGGTCATAGTCTCCCTATACTCATCACTCATCAGACCAATGATTGAGTACAATGCCCCATTCGGAATGTATCTGACCCGACACTTGCAGCAGCTGGAGAGGCCACAAAAGTTCCTCACCAAAAGGATAAAGGGTCTCAAAAATCTGTCCTATGCTGCCCGACTGAAAGAACTCCAGCTCTATTCAGTCGCTTACCGCTTGCTCTGAGGTGACCTTTGCCTGACATACAAGGCCATGTCAAACCCAGATTTGATGAATATGCTTCACCTCATAAAATCTAGATCCGTCAGAGCCACAAGGGCGGGAGGCTTAAACCTTGACACGGCTATAAATAGGACGTGCTGGAGGGATAGATTCATCACCCAAAGACTCCCTATGCTGTGGAACAAAATCCCGGTATATGTGAGGCAGAGCACCTCGCTGGCCTTGTTCAAGAGAAATCTTGACCAATGGATGGGAGATCGCAGATATACCCCAGGGATTACCTCAGTGTCACTGCTCGACAGAGGCACAGCAAAATAACGGGTATAGTTCCCCATACTAAAGGGGTGGCGTAAGCCACAAAACTATGGGCTAGGCTTGTAAATGCCCTCGGGCAGATAGCCTAGTATGAACCTATGAACCTATGAACCTATTACAGACTACCTGAAGATGTAATGTAACAGATTCTGTCAAGATCATATAAATCACAGAAGACAAACCATCTAGCTCCCAGATGTTACCAGGTTTAAGCCCTTAATGTGATTCTGAATATTTGTATTTCCTATTGCCTGATATAATAAGTTAATTTATGTTTAAGATTGTTAAAGAATAATTCTAGAAAAGATGTAGTGTTTTCCAGATTACCCTCCAAGTGAAGTCTAGAGTATTATTTTTGTAATTACTTAATTATGTCTGCAGAATCGATGTCTGCATCCTGACTTTGGGGCAAGGTTGAAAATCACCATATTTTATTTTTAGTTTGTTATAGTCATCATTTTCCTACTTAGGTGATGATAAAACATAGAATAGAACTGCATTTTCAGTTTCACTTTGGATACTGCTGTCTTGTATTTAGTAATATTCTGAATGACATTTTTAAGTGTTTGAAGGAAGTCATTACATACATAGCACCATTTTGTATTTTCTTAATCACTTGTGTCAATCAGTCCTAAAATTTTGACTTCTTCACACCACAGGATGAATTTATTAGTAACCCATAGTTTAAGTTTTGGTGATATGTATCATTTAAAGGGATTCCTGGATACTTGAGGAGTATCTTCATGTTCAGAGTAAAATCATTCAGATTATTTCAATTACTCCAGGTGTCAGATTTGAAATCAGGTTGACTGGGAAGAACTTGAGAGACCACCCCAACATGATTTTAAGCACAACCTTTGTGAGCTGGAATGTTAAAGGAAAACAATGTAATGATTGTCTGACAATATATCTGAAATAATATTGAATCTGCTCTGGCATTTTAAGGAATGTAGACATTTTATCAATATGACAGTATTCATGATGAATTAATGAATGATGCATAAAAATAGTAGTGTATGAAGAGTTTGATGAATATTGCATACAACAGTGATGTTGAAGAAGCAGTTGTATCTACTATAACCACTGTATTAGGGACTAACATACACGTTAATGAACTTGGCAAGTGCAGACAGTTATGTTTGTTTCTAAACAACTGAGGACTCCAGCAATATTTAGCAGATCTTACATTATATGTAAAATATTTTTAAATATGGGTTTAGCCTTCTTAACTTCCATCCCTAGGTGAGGATGAAGATTGGTTATAGTGAAGATTTGCCCTTCTGAGCTAAGTTTAATTTCTTCTAAAGACCTAGACTGACCTGCACATCTCTGTTTAATCTGTGAAAAAATTATACATTTTCTCTTTTCTTTTAACCAAACTAGGAGGCCTTACTTCTTTTGCCCAGGCTCTGATCACATGGTACAACGGCTTGTATCCTGATCTATTTAACTTTATATGCTCAGTTTTTGAGAAATGTCTTTCCTATACGCATGCAAAGTTTGCATTACACTATCTTAATAGCATAAAAGCATCCTCCTTTTGTCAAACAGTGGACAAGTGAAAGGCAAATTGGTTATTGGTAATGCATCCTACAGTACTGGATTTCACATAAATTTGCTTGTGACATAAATAAGACATGTTGGAGGGATAGATATGTGTCTCAGAGAATCCCCATGCTCTGCAGCAGACTTCCCATCCATGTGAGGCAAAATCCATCCCTGGCCATACTTAGGCGTAACCTTGACCAGTGGATGGGAAATTAGAAGTTCTCCCCAGGTCTGGCCCCCATGTCTCTGACAGACAACAGCAGAAATTAATGCCTAAACTAACATACCTCCCACATAACCTCTAGAAGCTTCCTAACTAACATACCCCTTCCTAATAAATGCCTATGATACATAGGGACACAACTGTGTTGTGTTGCACGGCTAGGCTTGTAAAGGCCCTGGCAGTCATGAGACTATTATATAACTATAAACCTATAAACCTATAAAAAGTGAGATACCAACTTACAAAATATTCCTGAATACATGAGGGCAACCCTCAAGACAGAAATATCAGTGTGGTATAACTGGAAACATGTAAATGCATGTCCTCCCTGTGTTCATGTGGGTTTCCTCTGATTGCTCCAGTTTTCTCCCATATTCCCAAGACATGCTGTAGGTGGACTGGACACTCTAAATTGGCCATAGGTGAGAGTGTGTTTGTGTGTCTGACTTCGGAGGAAGTTTGGGAGGTGGGCTGGCAACTCAACACCGTAAAACACTACTGCCACTCATTCTGCAGACTGTTTATCCCCTGTGGTGACCCCTGATGGGAGCAGCCAAAAGACAAAAAAAAGGGAATAAAAAAGTTGCAAGAAAATATATTGCCTGGGTAAAAGGACCTCAGCTGAGACAGATAATAAATTTCTAATGTTTGTATAAAAATTCCTCTCTCTATCAGAAGCACAACTACCAATAAAGATGTACACCTAATTGACTGAAATTAATTCCTGTAAAATACAGATGTAAGCTAGTAATGAGAAGTAACTTTCAGGAAATACATTGTCAGTCTGTTACTGTGTTAAACTTAGCATTAAATGCTGTTAGCTAAAGGTCAACAGAATGGAATGATAGGTCACACACTGACACACTGCATTCAGATGTAAAATTGCATATATCACAGTAAATATTCTGTTAGAAAAATAACATAATATTTTTGCTAAGCCGTAATTTTCTAGAAGATATATTTCTAAACGTGAAAAGATAAAAATATAAAATAAATTAATTGTGGATAACTGAAATAAATTGTGTCCAAGGGACAGAAACATATGTCGTGCTTCTGTGTGCTGTCTAAAATTTTGCGGTAATCACAGAGAGCTGGAACTTGCAGGCCACTTAAACAAGTGCTTGATTATATTAATATGTTTATATCAGCTGTTGTACTATCTACATTTATGCTTCAGATAAACTTTCATTAACTCTTAGTTACTGTATAGCATTTGGCAGATACCTAATGTGTTATTGATCTATTTTTTTCTCACCAAGTAACACAAATAAAAGGAGTGACTGATATCATATTAAAGTTGGATAAATGAGATGAATAATATGTTTGATGCAGCAATTCCGTAACTTTGTACCATTTGACTTCCCTGTAGGGAGGTAATGAAGATGCTGACATTGATAAATAGTGAGAAATAAGAAACGGGGGACATAATAGTTTGTTTCTTAAGAAAACTCCAGTCCAGGTGATTAGAGGTGGAAAATACTATAGATCCTGGACTGAGTAGATTGCCTTGGAGGGAACTTCCACAGTGCTGACAGTGTAAGGTCTTTCCTGCCTTTTGATTACTGAAGACAATTAGCCTATAAAGAATTGTAAATGTTAACGTGGGAAACAGTAGTTTATGGATGAATATATGAAAGGTTTGCATGTTAGCAAATGTAGTTTATATGTGGGGAAGTAGAGAACCACAGTTGTTAAAGCCAGAAGTAAGACCTGAATACTGAGTAATAAAGAGAACAGCATTAAAGTAAATAAAATACGACCAGCCACAGATTCCAAGCAGATTTATTACTCAATACAAAATAGATCTCTTCTCTCTCTGACGTCTCAGCTGAAAAAGCCTTCAATGAGTAAAGAAACATCTTAAAAGAGCATGCCTAAATACTAAAAATTATAACAATGAAACAATTAGGCAATTAAACAATTAAATTAACAATCTCCAATTTAACTCTTCATTCAACCCATGTGGGTATAAAGTATCAACCTTGAGAATATATACTGCTTCTTTAAATAGAAGCAGTTTTTTAAGATTACTCATATCATATAATGACACATTTATTTTTTCTAAAATAGTGCCTTGTAACCCTTCATTATTAGTATTGTGAAACTGTTGAAAATGTGTTCCAGTAGAACTTTCAAATTTCTGGTTAAAAATATCCCTTGCATGCTCCAATAATCTAACTTTAAATGCCCTCTTTGTTTCCCCAATATAAAATAAATTACAGGGGCATTTAAGAGCATACACCACACCTACAGTATCACAAGAAAGATTGTTCCAAGTTTGAAATGAAATATTGTTAATACTAGAAAAACTTTGAACTATAAATTTACAAGCTTTACATTTATTACAACAGATAGTCCCTGTATAATATAAACTATGTGGTACATTAATAGATGGCAAACAAAATCTACCCTTAACTAAAAAATTATGAATATTTCTCCCCTGTCTATATGAAACGCCAAGATTGGCATTCAACCAGGAAGAGACATTTTTTAAAGAGCACAGGTATTTCCAATAATATTTTACATGTTCTATAACTATATTACTAAAACATCTATAAGTTGTCATAAAATAAATCATGTCCTTATCATTTCTATTCCCAGATTTAAATGGGACTACAGAATATCTACAATTAATATGATGTCCTATAGTTAAGACATTACACAATTTATTCCAACTCTTTTCCAATAAGCTATAACTATAGCCTCTATTGCCAAACATATCAACAGTTGTTCTTAATTCCCGTCTGAAATCTCCAATGTTGTTACATAATCTAGAAATCCTAAGAATCTCACCAAATGGGAGTGCTGCAATACTATGAGGAGGATGACAACTGTCACCATGAACATACTGTGTACCACAATCAAATTTTCTACGCACAGAAGTGGAAAGTTCAGTGCCATATTTAATACTGACAACCACATCCTGAAAGGGAATACACGTGCCTATCTTAAGACCATCAAATTGCAAACCATGCCAATTATTATGCAATGTTTCAACAAAATAAGATATCTTTTCTGAACCACCTTCAGCTATAAAAATTAAATCATCAATTTATCGGAAATACCTAATAACATGATCACAAAAAAATTTATTTCTGTATATATATATATATATATATATATTCACTCTCGAAAAGACCCATACATAAATTGGCATACATTGGGCAAATGCAGCCCCCATAGCTGTGACCTTTTTCTGTCTATAAAGGTCATTATTAAATTCAAATAAATTATGAGTAAGACAAAAATGAACCAATTCAACTATATATTCCATTACTAGTAAACTGCCTAAGAAAAATCTTAAAGCTTCCAAGCCAAAATTGTGGCTATGATTTGTATAAAGACTTTTAACATCAATAGTAAAAAAATACATATTGTCATTCCATTTGACATCACTTATTTTAGCCAAAAAATCAAATACATCACGTATATAGGATGGCAAAGTATAAACTACAGGTGCTAAATAGCTATGCAAAAATGAACCCAGCTTGTGAGTAAAATACTCACAGCCTGAAACTATAGGTCTCCCGGGTGGATTAACTACATTCTTATGTATTTTAGGGAGACAATAAAAATGGGCCATTCTGCATCCATCTTGTTTAAACTTCTTTTTTACATCTGCATCACAAAAATATCCAAGCCTATCGCCTTTGTGTAATAACTCATTATATTCAACTAAAGCTTGTTGGTAGATCGACAAGTCAATCTTATGTGTTTCTTTATCCTCTAGATGTTTCATGCACATATCTAAATAATGAGTATAGTGCATAATAACCAACTTGTTTCCCTTATCCGAGGGTTTAAAAACAATCTCCCTCATTTTACTTAAATTCTGAAGAGCTTCCCATTCCATAACAGTTAAATTATAATTAACTAAATGTCTATTCCTGTTAAAATCAGAAAGCGCATTTTCTATCCCATAATTTAACATGTTTGAACAGTAGACTACTTCATTCAAGAAAGGCAGTAAAACATCACTATCTGCACAGACATTATGTGTGTCTAATTTACAATAGGCATTAGGCAGACTGTCAGAATCACATGTATAGAAGCTTTCACACAAAGTATTCATACTTTCATCATTGTTAATTAAATCGGCTTCTACATGGGAATCTTTAAAAAATACTTTAAATGTAGTTTCCTACTGAATTTAAATACATCACATTTAATATCATGATTTCTGGGAAGTACAGTAGGAATAAACTTTAAACCACGGTTTAAAACCGCCATTTCACAGTCAGTAAAAACATGTCAAGTACAGTAGGAATAAACTTTAAACCACGGTTTAAAACTGCCATTTCACAGTCAGTAAAAACATGTCCAGATATGCACAGAGTGCTGCCTAAAATTTTGCGGTAATCACAGAGAGCTGGAACTTGCAGGCCACTTAAACAAGTGCTTGATTATATTAATATGTTTATATCAGCTGTTGTACTATCTACATTTATGCTTCAGATAAACTTTCATTAACTCTTAGTTACTGTATAGCATTTGGCAGATACCTAATGTGTTATTGATCTATTTTTTTCTCACCAAGTAACACAAATAAAAGGAGTGACTGATATCATATTAAAGTTGGATAAATGAGATGAATAATATGTTTGATGCAGCAATTCCGTAACTTTGTACCATTTGACTTCCCTGTAGGGAGGTAATGAAGATGCTGACATTGATAAATAGTGAGAAATAGGAAACTGGGGACATAATAGTTTGTTTCTTAAGAAAACTCCAGTCCAGGTGATTAGAGGTGGAAAATACTATAGATCCTGGACTGAGTAGATTGCCTTGGAGGGAACTTCCACAGTGCTGACAGTGTAAGGTCTTTCCTGTCTTTTGATTACTGAAGACAATTCGCCTATAAAGAATTGTAAATGTTAACGTGGGAAACAATAGTTTATGGATGAATATATGAAAGGTTTGCATGTTAGCAAAAGTAGTTTATATGTGGGGAAGTAGAGAACCACAGTTGTTAAAGCCAGAAGTAAGACCTGAATACTGAGTAATAAAGAGAACAGCATTAAAGACCTATTAGACACTAGGCCAGAGGAATTACCTGTAGCTAGGCCTCAAAACAGTTATTTGTTAGGACTTACTAAACCATTTCAAGAGTGAAATGTTTCAAGAAGAGTCTAAGAGAGTTTGTAAATCTGCCATGGATTTGGAAATGCTTTCAAACTTAAGAAAATCACCCTAAGAAGTGAAACCCCAGGTTCAACAGGGAAATGTCTCATATTATTAGCTTTTGTTTTTTTTTTTTGTAAATGTCAGTTTTCTAAGTAAAGTCAAGAGACCATTATCCAAACAGCTAGAAATGAAAAAGATAACAGTTCACAAAACTGGAGTGCTTATAGACTGTACAGAGGGAAGGTAAAGCCTGAAATGGATGATCCAGCCTTCAAAAGAAGACTGTTGAAAGGATTGCCAGTGAAGCTAAAGAGAGCTATTCTAGTGAGGGACTAACCCTGTACATATGGTTGCTTGTAAACTGTACTAGAAGCTAATGTAAGACAAGCTTAACCATGTTAATGTGTTACAAAATCAAATTAAAACAGAAAAAAATGGAAACAGTCTCTTGGGGAGATTAAGTCCCAAAGACTAAATTAAAAGTAACCGGGTTTACTTTGATACTTGTTAGAGCACTAAACATGTGCATGAATAGTTAGTAGGTTATATACAAAGACTGAGCAACAGCATTTTCAAACCCTAGAAAAAAATCTTACAGCAATGAAACAAGCATGTTTAAAACTGAATCCTAGCAAGAGTCAGCTTATGAAGATTTCTGTTACTTTTTTAGCAGTGACACTGTCAAGACAGAGAAGCAGTAATGAAGACAAAAAACAAAACTGATTAGATAATTACCACTTCCAGCCACTGTCACAGGGTTAAGTATTTCCAATTTAGGGGAACCAAATCAGTTTCCTGACCTGAATACTGCTCAGACCTGAGAACATAGACATGGATACTTAGAATGTAATCTGAGTTGACCTCATCCCTTTCCATTTGGGCAAGGAGAGGCTTGATTACAGTAGATAGCAAGCCAGTCAGCCACCAGGAAGTGTTAAATGAAATATGGAGCTTGATTAAAGATGATAATCCTTCCAAAGTGAGCATAAACAAGGTTAAAGCACATGCTAAACACAAAGTGCATAGCCAGGCCAACCAAACAGTAGATCAGCTAACAAAAGAAGGAGAACTCAGTCTAAACAGACATGTCCAATACAGAATGTTCCACCGTACTGGGCATGGGAAGTAAGTGTCTTTGAAGAAAAACAAATAAGGAAAAATAAAAATAAATAAATAAGAAAAATGGTGCACAGGATTTTGAGTAAATGCAATATACAAACGGACTTACCTAGAAATCCTTTACTTGTATACACTACACTTAAAAAGTGCAAACATAAAGTGAAGGACAAGATGGGTCAAGTTACCCAGATTCAGTGTGATGGGATTATCACAACACATAATTTGTATGGACTAACATTGTTAGGGATAGCTGAAATGAGACCACTGTGTGATTCAGAATTAGAGCAAAGTGCCCACATGACACTAAATGCAGAAATATACAAAGCCAACAGGTAGGAAGCTTACTAAAATTTTTTTTTAGGTTTATGTAAATTGTGGAACTGATGAAGCACTTTAAAATATTATTTATTGTTGTAGCAAATTTTCTACTAAAGCTATTATATGCATTTCAGAAAATTATTCCTGTGTTATATTATCACATGTACTACAATATTTATTGTATTTTGAGTGTATTATATGTAATTTATGTGCTTTAAGATTGTTGTTGTTCTTTCGGCTTTTCCCAGTTAGGGGTCGCCACAGCGGAACTCCAGTCCGCTAATGATTGGCAGTAGATTTTTTTATGGGTGCCGAGGTGCCAACTCGACAGCCAACCTTCAGCGAAGGCACGCCCACTTTAAGCATGTCTTTCGAACGCCACTCGACCGCGGGGAGGACATGCAGACTCCACACAGGAGGTGCTCCAGCCAAGAATCGAACGGGAGATCCTCTTGCTGTGAGGCTATGCATTCTAAATAATCATGGATGTGATTTTCTAACCTATCAGCGGGGGGCAATGATGTATAAAATGGAGTTTCTTTTGTTCAACCCTGAAGGTGAAATGCCGAGGTACCTGATGCATTCAAATGCAAAGTGAATGAACTCCAGTGTTGTGTGGCTCACTTGTTTTTTTGTTTTTTGATAGCAGTTATTTTGTCTTGTTCCTGTTATTAACAATAAAAATTATGAGAAAAAGACATTATCAAGAAAGACAAAACTGAGGAATTTGAGGTCATGCAAGGATTAAATGCACTCCCAGAACTCTGATTACTGTTAAACATCATGTGCACAGAGTAAAACCAATTGAGCCTGAAAAAGGAAGATATAATATCCTAGGACATCTACGAAGATAAAAGTTACAACAAATGCTCAGTTCCAGATTTAAATGGGAAGGCATGACAGCAATCATCCAAAGCTATGTTGACAGATTATCACCTGTGCAATGTACAATGCAGGAAACTATAATAGCGGGAAGCAGTATTAACTCCCACAGTGGGTCCTGGTAAAGGTTACAGGTGTACTTCAGGAGACAGTGAACTAGGAACCCACTGCACCTGAAAGGGAACAAAACAAATTTGGCAAACGTGGGGAATCAAACAGAGATTGTATCCTCTTTACCATCCCCAAAGTTATAAGTGAATTGAAAGGGCTAATAGAACCTTAAAGGATGGATTAAAGAAAATGACTATTGAGAAGGAAAAAAGCACAGGAAGGAAGGAAGGAGGGGACAAAGTAGAAGAAGTTTAATTCCAAGGGGGACCCATTCTAGGAATAGGAGGTGGAAGACACTGTGGATCTCATCTGAGTAGACTGACTTGGAGGGGCTTCCACACTGCTGACAGGATGAAATCTTACCTCTCTCTCTTGCTTACTAAAGTTGAAAAAGATCCCAACCCTGGAAACTGGCAGTGGAAGAAATTACAATAACCTAAGGGGCTTCCAAATGGCTGACAGCATGAGGTCTTTACTAAAGATCTTTAAAACTGTGGGGCTCTAAGAGCAAAGGAGGAGAGCCTGGAAAATTGGGCAAGCCCATAATTTAGAACCTGACAAACAAAATGAGACCTGAGAAAACAGGAATGTGTAATTGGCACAAGGAAACATTATAATGGTCCACCAGTTTGGTAGTACAAGCAAAGGGGACCTAAATTGAATAGAACCCCACATTATTACAAAAGCAGGATTATTGCAAGTGAATGTTTAATTGTATAAAATTAACTGCCAAGAAGTGGTTAAATCCATAATACATAGAAACTTTAAAGTGGAGAGAAAAAAAACAAACAACTTATTGGTTTTCTTTACATAGGGGACTGTTATCAGATAAAACACAACTTATTGGTTTTCTTTACTTAGGGGACTGTTATCAGATAAAACTGCTAAGAACCGAAGACTCACTATTTTTCAGATATACCTGAAAGAAAATCCTGATAGTAGAGGATCTTGATAATTTTCATGTCCTTATTCATAGCAGTTTATCAAAGAAGAAGTTTTCTGCCAGAGACTTTGACATTTTCCAGTGTTAAACCTAAATGGAGATTCTTGAAGATGTCAAAAGTGATATTTTTGCTTCTGGATATATTAAATCTTGCAAAAAGTACTAAATTCAGAGAAATTACTCTAGTAAGGAAATGAAGACTGCACAACCTTCCTTAAGACTTGTGCACAAACATTTTATTTGTTATGAGGAGTAGGAAGAAATAACCACCAGTTCACCAGAAATAGTTCTTGAAACTGCTAATACCTCCAAACAATCTCTTGAACATTTTAATAATGATACCTGTAATGCATTTAGAAAAACTAGAACTAAGGTTTAGTTAAAGTGTATGGCTTCAGCTTGGGCTAAAGTACTTCATAGGTGTTTACTAGGCTAACAACTCCGAGGGGCTTTTTAGCCTAACTATGCATCCCAAATCTCTGACTGTTTCTGGTACCCTTGATAAGCAGGGGCTTGAAAGCTGAAACATTTACAAGCAGAGGCCTGGGTGATGAACAATTTACAGGCTGCCTGTTTCCATTAGAGACATATGTGCCAAACCAGGGATGATTTGTCTGTTTGCCATCCAATTGTCCAAGTTACACTTGAATTGGGTTAAGGAGGAACTCTGCTTCACATGGATAGGGGGCCTGTTGCAGAGAAGGGGTAGTCTCTGGAATACATACCTATCTCTCCAGCAGGTCCTATTTATATCAATTGCAAGTTTTAAGTCTTTAGAATGGATAATTCTGGTGCTGTTTGTTTTGCAGATGTGCAGGAGGCTCATAAGAGTTGGGTCTAACAATGCCTTGCATTACAGGCATAGAGCTCCCATCAACAGTCTTTAGGAGATAGAATACAGGGATAGGGCCTTGAGGTGGTCTGCACAGGGCATGTTACTTATGCTCTGTATTCTTTTAGTGAGGAACCTCTGTGGACATTTCAGTTGTTAGATGTGCCTGGTTAAGTGCATATCAAAGGGGGAATTTTACTCAATGCTAGGTCTTATGAATGCTGAATACAGTGAAACAATGACTTGCACAACATAGAATGATGTTTGCAGTAGTGTAGACACGTGATGGTCAAAGGTTAGATTACTATCTATATGTGTCTCCAAGTCCCTGACTACAGGGTCAACTTAGGGCTGTGTTGTCAATATGATAGTTACCAGGGCTGGCTGACTTCCCAAAGGATTTATATATATATATATATATATATATATATATATATATATATATATATATATATATATATATATATACACACACACACACACACACACACACACACACACACATATATATATATATATATATATATATATATATATATATATATATGGGATCACTACATAATCTCGAGTGTTTGAAATATCGAATTTCAAAAGCTCGAGACTATATAGCCGAAACCCCTAATTACCGAAAATCCACAAGCGCCCCCCCCCACAACCCCTACTTTAATATTCTAACTCCGAGAACGCACAAACAGACACACAAGGCAACCTCACACCCACACGTTACAGTCTCTCACACACACACATCACAGTCACAATACACACTGACACAAACTAAAGCCCCTCACAAACACACTTACACACACATACTTACCTGAACAGCAACACCAGAAGCGCTAATTCAATATCTTGAACATCTGGATTTTGAATTTCGCACTTCTGGTCTTTCAGTATTCTGGGTTTCAGCTACATAGTCTTGAGCTTTTGAAATCCGGTATTTCAAAAATTCGAGATTATGTAGTGATCCCATATATATATATATATATATATATATATATATATATATATATATATATATATATATATATATATATATGTACGCCAAGAAAATATATTCCAGCACTCTAAATAAATCCAAATAGCCAAAGTTATGAGAAGTTTATTAGGCAACCTGCCCGACACAAACACAGACCGGTGACCGGTTTCGCTCAAAGCATCCTCAGTGTGAAACATCATCAGGCAAAAGCCCAGATTTAAGTATATAAACAATCAAGCAACTTGCAAACATTTTAAAGACAAACGCACATGCTTCAACCATGATTTACTATCAACCATATATGACATAAAATAAACTGTGTATACATATTTGTATCATAAAAATTAAATGAGCCCATTAATTTACAATAATAATGAAATTCCGTTAAGCCCAAAAAACCCCCTTGTGAAATATATAGATAAATAAATAAATACTTGAATAAATTCCTGCACCCTAAAACTATATCAATACCCATGCTATATCAAATATAGTAAGGGAAATATATCCTATCTGTCGTTACCTAGCTGAATTATGAATATCTGCATCATACCTATACTATAAACATATTTGGTACTAAATTCTATTCACCTATCACGATTCTGCTTAGTTTTGTTTCTACCTTTGTTTATAATATAATGTAAAATAACACCATATTATAACTTATAAACTTCCCCTGAGCTACATAAAAGATGAGTAAGGGTATACTTATATATTGTTTGACCTTCACCAATGGTCATTAAGACCAGGTTTAAATAATGCCCCCAAGTTCACTATCTACCTACGCTCTTTTTGTGTTAGTATCCGATGTTTATGAGCTTCATTAGTATCTTGCATCATTACCATATCCAAACCTATGAATGCAAAATGTGCTGTAGTATGAAACATTTTATGTTTGTACAAGGCACTACGAGATCTCTGGCATTTAATGTCACTAATATGAAGAGCTATTCTTTGTTTAAATGCGCAGGAAGTCTGTCCCTCATAGAACGCTCCGCATTGACAAACAGCCATATAGACTACCCATGTACTACTACAGGTAATTAGATATTTAATATCAAAAACCTTCTTGGTGTTAACAGATGTAAAAGACTTTGCTTTGGTCATCAGTTTACAATATTTACATGTTCCACAAAAAGTACTCCCCACTATATCAGTATGTATAATGGACTTCTGTACTCTACCCTTCTTAAAGGAAGAGAAATGTTGTCCAATGCTTTTACCCTTCCTGTATCCAAAATGACATTCCTGATCAACAAAATTAGTAAAAAATGTATCAGAATGCAGAACATGCCATTGTTTGGCCAATGTATTCTTAATACGGAAGGTATTACTACCATAAGTAGTAATAAATCTAACATATTGGGCAGGATTCATGAAGGCTTACACGGAGTTTAAGAGTAGTGTAAGCCTCCGTGTAAGCCTCCCGATCCAGGAACAGCCCAAACCTCCGTGTAAGAGACAGCTAACACGTCTCTTACATGGACTGGGCGTGGAAATGCTGAATACCTCATTTGCAGCTGAAACATATGCAAATGAGGTATTTGAGCGATCCAAGAAGCCTAAACCAGTCCGTGTAACGGACGTGTTAGCTGCAGAAATGTACTCAGCTGACAACTGAGTACATTTCTGCAAAATTGACAACGGAGCTATGTCAGCTCCAAATAAAGGGTGCATATGTTTCATTTAGCATGCCAATGGCCAAATATGTGGCCATTGGCATGAAAAAGTGTTGCAAAAGTATTTTAAATAACTTTTTTTTTGAGATTATGA
>NC_056751.1:722822451-723040794 GCF_019279795.1 Protopterus annectens | reverse complement strand
ATATACATATATATATATATATATATATATATATATATATATATATATATATATATATATATATATATATACACACACATATACACTCTTATTTAAAATAATGAGCAGCCCCCCCCCAGCATTAAATAAAAACTGGCACAGAATTGTTCGCATTCTCCTTTATATATCTATACCTGTATCTACCTATATACATATATATAAATATATATATATATATATATATATATATATATATATACACATATACACTCATTTAAAATAATGAGCAGCCCCCCCAGCATTAAATAAAAACTGGCACAGAATTGTTCGCATTCTCCTTTATATATCTATATATCTACTCTATATATATATATATATATATATATATATATATATATATATATATATATATATATATATATATATATATATATATATATATATATATATATATATATATATATATATATATATATATATACATATATATATATATATATATATATATATATATATATATATATATATATATATATATATATATATATACACACACACACACACACACACACACATACACATATATATATATATATATATATATATATATATATATATATATACACACACACACACACACACATATATATATATATATATATATATATATACACACACACACATATACACGCACACATATATATATATATATATACACACACACACACACACGTACATACATATATATATGTATATATATATATATGTATATATATATATATATATATATATATATATAGTTAAAAAATGAACAGTTGCACTGTTTCCTGCCCAACCAACTGTTTGTTGGAGGTAACATTGCTCTTTCTACATATTTTATTAGTAGGTAGGAAGTCCCTTTTTACTATACAATTTGGACATTTTTGCACAAAAACAGTCCCCCATTTCTCTGCCACATGTCATGCCAGTTAACCATTGCATATAACTGCTTGTTTTTGTGCACCCAGTCAAATGTCAGGATTTTGCATACTGTCTATCAAAAATGGGCTGCAATGTACTTAAGTATGTCTCTGGTGTTGTGGATCCTGTTTTGTCATTCTTCTTTTTTTTTTTTTTTTTTTTATTATTACTTTGTAAAGTCTTAGGCTACTTGTTAAGACTAAAATTCATAAAGTGGTCCTTTGTATACTGGATCAAGTGACTGTGCACACTCTCATGCCTCCCTCCTCTTTCGTTAACTATTACATGCCCCTTTTCACCCTCTGTTGATTTGGTTAATTTTATTTTGCCAGATTGTCATTTTTCAATTGCTTTGAGTGAGGGAAGAGGGTGGATACCATTCCCTCCCCCGCTTCCTATATATCTATTTTATACTTTTTTAATGCTTATATTCTTTTTCTTTTATCTGCTCCCATTAGGGGTCCCCACAGAGGATCACCTGTTTCCACCTCTTCCTGTCCTCTGCGTCTTGCTCTGTCACACCAACCACCTGCATGTCCCTTCTCATCACATCCATAAATCTTATCATAGGCCTTCCTCTTTACCTCTTACCTGGCAGCTCCATCCTTAGTATCTTTCTCCCAATATACCCAGCATTCCTCCTTAGCACATGTCTAAACCAATCCATTCTCACCTCTCTGGCTTTGTCTCCAAACTGTCCAACCTGAGCCAACCCTCTATATACTCATTTCTATTCCTGTCCATCTTTGTCACACCCAATGCATATCTTAACATCTTTAACTCTGCCACCTCCAGCTCTGACTCCCGTCTTTTCATCATTATCACTGTCTCCAACCCATATAACATAGCTGGTCTCACTACCATCTTGTAAACCTTCCCTTTCACTCTTACTGGTACCTGTCTGTCACAAATCACTCCTGACACTTTTCTCCACTCACTACACCCTGCCTGCACTCTCTTCTTCTCCTCTTTCCCACACTCTCTATTACTCTGAACTGTTAATCTGAAGTATTTACAGTCATCCACCTTTGCCAACTCTACTCCCTGCATCCTAGCCATTTCTCTGTCCTTCCTCTCATCCACACACATATATTCTGTCTTAGTCCTGCTGATCTTCATTCCTCTCCTCTCTAGAGCATATCTCCACCTGACCGGGGTCTCTTCAACCTGTTCCCTACTCTCACTACAAATCACAATGTCATTTGCAAACCTGTCTGATCTCGTCTGTCAACCTGTCCATTACCATTGCAAATAAGAAAGGGCTTACATATGATCTTTGATGTAATCCCACCTCCACCTTGAATGCATTCATCACTCCTACCGCAGACCTCACCACTGTCACATTGTCCTCGTACATATCCTGTATCACTCTTACATACATCTCTGCCACTCCCGATTTCCTTCTACAATACCACAACTCCTCTCTTGGCACCCTGTCAAATACTTTCTCTAAGTCCACAAAGTCACAATGCTACTCCTTCTGACCTTCTCTATAGTTCTCCATCAACACCCTCACAGCAAACATCACATCTGTAGTGCTCTTTCCTGGCATAAGACCATACTGCTGCTCACTAATTATCACCTCCCTTCTTAACCTAGCTTCCACTATTCTTTCCTGTAACTTTATGCTGTGGCTGATCAATTTTATACCTCTGTAGTTACTACAGATCTGCACATCACCCTTATTCTTAAACATTGGTACCAGTACACTTCTTTTCCACTCCTCAGGCATCCTCTAACTTTCCAAGATTTCATTAAATAATCTGGGTAAAAAAATATTGCCATTTCTCCTAAAAACCACCATGCTTCCACAGTTATGTCATCTGGACCAACAGCCTTCCCATTCTTCATCCTCTTCATAGCTGTTCTTTCTTCCTCCTTGCTAATCTGTTGCACTTCCTAATTCACTATCCCCACATCATCCAACCTTCTCTCTCTCTCTCTCTCTCATTCTCTTCATTCATCAGCCCCAGAAAGTACTCTTTCCATCGGCTTAACACACTCTTCTCACTTGTAAGTATGTTTCAATCATTATCCTTTATCACCCTTATCTGCTGCACATCTTTTCCGTGCTCAGACTCTCTGTCTAGCCGATTGGTACAGGTCGTTTCTCCCTCCTTAGTGTCCAACCTTTTCATAAAACTTGCCATATACTTAGCCTTCGCCACCTGTCTCTTCACCATACTCCTCATCTCCTTGTACTCCTGTCTACTTTCTTCATCTGTCTGGCAATCCCACTTCTTCTTCACCAGCCTCTTCCTCTGTATACTCTCCTGTACTTCCTCATTCCACCACCAGGTCTCCTTGTCCTCCTTCTTCTGTCCAGATGTCACACCAAGCACCTTTCTAGCTGTCTTCCTTACCACCTCTGTTGTGGCTTGTCAGCTATCTGGTAACTCTTCACTGCCACCAAGTGCCTGTCTTAACTCTTTTCTGAACTGCACCTTACAGTTATCCTTTTTAACTTCTACCATTTGATCCATGGCACTGCCCTCATTCTCCTCTCCTTCTTATTTGCCAGTGTGAACCTAGAGACTACCATCCTACATCCTATGCATCCTAACTATACTTTCCCCTGTCACCACTTTGCAGTCTGCAATCTCCTTCAGACTGGCCCTCCTGCATAGGATATAATCCACCTGTGTGCATCTTACTCCTCTCTTGTACATCACTATATGCTCCTCCGACTTCTTAAAATACGTATTCACCACAGCGATGTCCTCCTTTTCACAAAATCCTCTACTATCTGACCTTCTGCATTCCTCTCCTTAACACCATACCCCCTCATCACCTCCTCATCCCCTCTGTTCCCCTCACCAACATGCCCATTGAAATGTACTCCAGTCACCACTCTTTCACCCTTGGATATACTCTCCACCACTTCATCCAACTTGCTCCAAAATTGTTCTTTCTCATTCATTGCACACCCAACCTGAGAAGCATATGCATTAACAACATTCATCATCACACCATCAATTTCTTGCTTCTTAAACATCACTTTATCCAACACTCTTTTCACCTCCGAAACACTCTTGACATAATGTTCCTTCAGGATAACACCTACCCCATTTCTCCTCCCATGCACACCATCGTAGAACAATTTGAATCCACCTCTGATACACCTGTACTAATCCCCTTGCACACACAAAATATCACCCTTCCTTCTCTCCATCACATCAGCTAGCTCTCTCCCTTTTCTACTCATACTGCTAACATACAAAGTTCGTACTCTCACTTCCACACTTCTAACTCTTCTCCTCTCCTTCTGCCTCTGGGCATGCCTTCCTCCTCTTCTTCTCCTTCTCCTTTAGCCAAAAGTAACCCAATTTCCACCAATCCGGTATGGAAATCTCTATTGTTGTCCGCATATTGATCTGGCAAAAATTTACAGAGGATGCCCTTCCTGACAAAATTCTCCCTATTTATCTGGGCTTGGGACCAGCATTGTGCATTCCCCGTGGCTGGGACTTCTCAATGCTTATTTTATTAATACAATTTATGTTAACTTTTCTTTTTTCATTACAGTTCTTCTGCTTACTGAATTCAATAAACTGTCACAAAGCTTGATGAAATGCTCAATGCCTTCCCTTTTCTTCTTATTTTTTATATGACTTTGGCTTCACTGACCATCTGTGACTACCAAACAACAACTTAATTAGCATCGCTGGTTCATAAACTTGCCTTCTATGTGACGGCTCATCAGCTAAACCTTTTCTTTCCCATTCCTTTACCTCAGTGATGTGCTTCTTCATTTAAAACATGCTTGGTTGAAGAGGAGCCTCGGCAAAGATTATTCTCCCTTCTTCCAAGCGCATTAAAGTGCCCCACTCATTACTTTGCTTCCCTACTCCTCGTACTGGTGGGGAAAACTAAGTAGCCATCCAAAGTTTGAGCTGCTACAAGCTCTGATGTCACGTCACTGGCTAGTTTTAGTATAATATTTTATTATTATATATTTTATAGTTGAAACCGACTATAATGTGTCAGATGATACCGAAATGTTGTTACTCCGTCTTTGTTTAACATTCATTTAATTATTTATAATCTCTCTCTCTCTCTCCATATATATATATATATATATATATATATATATATATATATATATATGTGTGTGTCTGTGTGTGTGTGTGTGTGTGTGTGTGTGTGTGTGTGTATATATATATATATATATATATATATATATGTATATACATTTATATATATATTTATTTATATTTTAATAACATTATGTTAAATCTAACTGCCCCAAAACATTTAGGATGAGAAGCTGCCATACCCTCCAGACATTACTGCCATCATAATTTCTTCAATACACCTTATAAATGAATATAGATATATCTATTATCTTTCTCATTTTCTTAAATAAATTAAATGAACAGCTACCAGGCCTTCATGGCCACCACTAGTGATTGGGTCCACAGACATTGCTTCTCGCTTTCCCAGTTCACTGCTCATCGTTGTTCCTTTTCATCCATTTTTCTTTTTCGGTAACTGATCACCACTTTGGTGTCAGCTCCAATGAATACAAAAGTTAAATATGTTTGCCTCCATGAGCATGATGCTGATCATTTTCCCTGGCAACCACATTGCTTGCTGAGTAATGCTCATTTACTTCTGTTGACAGGGAGCCTTTTGGACAGTAATATTAGGACCAACATTAAAATACTTTATTTTGCATGCAAACTATATAACAGCCATGTCATTGTTTACAAAAGAAAGAAAATGAATTACTGTTGATTTAACTAAGTAACAACACCAGGCTCTAAACAGAAGGTACTTTTATATCATAAGGAATGCAAAGGTGTTTGCTTCTTGTTATATTTTTCTTCATTTAGAATGAATACTGCAAACAGTGCAGTACTATAAAACTGAGGTGTATTAATGCTTTAAAAATAAATTTCATACACCCCCCCCTACACACACACTTGTGTACATTTTTGTGACTGTAGTACATATAATATTTACTATATAACTGTATGAAGATAATCAATAGTTAAAATTTGCATTATTTGACTTTTTCAGCTGTTGGAAAGAATATACTACAAAAGTGTTACTATACTTTTATTTCCAAATGAACAGTAATGTTTTCAAGTCTTAAAATATATACATTTGACATATGAAGGTATACACACTGAATTTTCAGCAGTGTATTCATAATTATGAACACAGGCGGCCACGGTGGTGCAGTGGTTAGCATTGCCGCCTCACAGCAAGAGGTTCTCTGGTTCGATCCTCGGCTGGGGTGCCTTCTGTGCGGAGTCTGCATGTCCTCCCTGTGGTCGCGTGGGTTTCCTCCGGTGCTCTTCCTCCCACATCCCAAAGACATGCTGCAGGTGGATTGGACACTCTAAATTGGCCGTAGGTGTGCGTGTGAGTGTGCCTTCTGTGGAAGGTTGGGTGCCAGGCTGGCAACTCGACACTGTAAAACTCCACTGCCATTCAATGTGCGGACAAGGTGATCTGCTGTGGCGACCCCTAACCGGGAAAAAGCCAGAAGAAGATTCATAATTATGAACACAGCACAGCAATGTATATTTAGAACTGTAATATTTTTCCTAAAGTGTCAAAATAAAGTACTGTTATGAAGAACATGCTGAAGCTTAACACTGAGTAACATGAAAGGAAAATATTACAATTCTCATCACTGGCAACATTGCAAATGTTTTCCAGTGTAAGTCCGTCTCTGACGAAGTCTTGCCAGTTATCTCTGCATGCTCCGAGGGTGGTAAAAGCTGCCTAATGTTTTTAGTTTGTGACAAGTCTTTTACAAATTTCAGGTTTCATGAGGAATAACATGCAACGACAATGCTGAAGTTCTCTTCACTTGAAAGCATTGCAAATATTTTCTAAATTATGTCCATTTCTGTTAAGGGGCTTCTAGTCATTTCTGTATCCTCCAAGGATGGCAAAAGCTGGTTAGTTTTTCGGTTAGTGGTTCCTTTATAATTAAATAGAAAAGTTGAGAGAAAATGTTATAGCAATAAAAAAATATTGTTTGAAAATACTGATTGGAACAATTTTGTTCAACTGAGCTTGTAATTTGTACAAGGAAAAAAGAGCAGCAAATACCTTTCACACATACTGCTATATGTTCATTGTAGCTATAATTAAAGAGGTTTTTAAATATGTTGACAAACTTAAATACCGTTGTCTGATTATTACTTTCATTTTATAGCAGATTGTTTTCAAGACTAAAGGCACCTAGCATTCAATATGTATTCCTAAAGCACAAAAAACTATGATAATTTATTACCTTTATCCTTTGAAGATTGTGGTTTTATTGCTTATTTTTTTTTATATGCAGGTCTCACAAATGATAATTCCTGTGAAAGCAAAAAGGCAAATACAGCCCCCAACAATAAGTCGAATCATGTCCCATATGTCAGAATTACCTAAAAATGAAAAACAAAAATCATAAACTGATATCGCAGTAGAAAATAAAATTTGTAATGAAATGCAAAAAGTTGTTGGAAAGGGGTATACAGCTGAATAGAAACTGTTGAATAAAGTAATACTCTGATTTACTTAATACAGCTTTCTCCACTTTTACCATATGTTAATAGAGTAGATACTCTACTATAACTAATAGCAGCCAAATTGCTTGAAGTTTTGAGTATTCATTATTATATTGATCCTCTTATAGCTGTCATTATCCTCTTGAATAATGAGTATGTCTCCATAAAGACATAAACAAAAATTAGGGTATTAACAGTTTGTCATAGGTTCATAGGTGTTTGCTAGGCTAATGACCACAAGAGACTTTTTAATCCTAGCCATGCATACCAAATCTCTGACAAGTTTTGATACCCTTGAAAAGTGTAAGCAAGAGTGTGGGAGATGAAACATTTACATGCAGGGGCCTGGGAGATGAACCATTTACAGGTTGTCTGCTTCCATTAGACATACGTGCTAAACCAGTAATGAATTCCCTGTTCAGTTGCACTTGAATTGGCTTAGGGTCATCTCTGGGATACATACCTGTCTCTCCACCAGGTCCTATTTATATCATAGGTAAGGTTTAAGTCTTTAGAATGGGTAATGCTTGTGCTCTTTGTTTTGTGGATGCATCTGACAACGTCCTATATGACAGGCATAGATCTTCCCTCAAAAGCCTGTGGGAGACAGAATACAGGGATAGGGCCTTGAGACTATCTGCATAGGACATTTTACTTCTACCCTGTATTCTTTTAGTGAGGAACCTCTGCAAATGTTCTATTTGTTGGATATGCCTGGTTAGTTACATGCCAAAGGGGGCATTGCTGGTGTGTGCTGAACTGTGAATAAAACACTGAAATTAATTCTGCTATAAATATGCTGAAAGATAAAGTATAAAATAAAAAGTTTTCTTTAATGTAGGAATATAGCTTAGCAATGTAAAATGGCATTCATGGTGTGACATAGCTCTGGCTGAAATAAGTGAAAAACAAGGAACATCTATTAATGGACACAAGATATTTCCTAAAAGACATGTTTTCTCAAAACCAGCAGCAGAACAATTTGATGTATTCTCACAGATGTTTCCTTTCAGACTCCTGTGATAGAATCAGCAGAAAACAAATCTGAAAGACAAATATTGCATGCATTCTCACATCAGCAGAAGTGCTTACAAGTAAATATTAAATGGTTTCATAGAAGGACAATAGAAAAGTCTAAAAACAGACATTATGTGATTTTCCACAAAAAAAGATACCAAGAGGAAAACAGGATCTAAAGTGCATGAAAAACACAGTATAAGTAGACTGTTAAAATTCAGCTATGTTAGAGGTATTGGTAAGAACACACTTGTTCTGAGGTATTGTATAGGAGAATGAAACGTTATCTTCCATGCTAATCGTAAAGTAAAACTTTGTACATCTATGCTGCAGACTGACAGAAGAGTATGTTTCTTTTGTTATAAAAATAAGTTATTTATTAGTAACTGCTTACAGTGAAATAGTATTGTGCTGCAAAGTATATTTTCTCATCAGAGTGTAGCCTGCAAGACTCTGTGTTAACAGCCAGCAAGACTTTGTGTCTTAAGAAGACTTTGGTTCCACCAAGTTACAGTACAGCATGCAGCACCTTCCTTCAGAAATGTTTCAATGTTGACCTTAGCCTGTATCCGAATACAGGGGGAGTGTGATGCCTTGTATAAGGTCACTCTAGTAAAAGCACAGTAACTAACATTTATGTTGAGTACTTCAGTTTTCTACAGTTTCTATAGTTTACAGCAGTACAGTTCCTCAAACGTCTGAATCCAGAGTGAGACTGCAGTGCAGGAAAGTGAGCAGTGCCATAAATTCTCCTAGAAAGGTAAAAAAGCAAAGTTTCAAAACTGAAACTGCCAGTTTTGTTTTACCAGTTTCATGAGTGACTACAGAGACTTTTTCAACCATCTACAGTAAGCAGCTTGGCCATCTGCCCCTCTGTTGACTGGTAAGAAAACATTTATGTGTTACATATAGTATGGGTGCCTGTACATGTGATTATAACACAGTACAGTGTTGGTATACACAGCATATATGCAAATGTAAAACCTTATTAGGGCAAGTTGATAGTAAGGCATTATGCAAATGGATTACAATATTTGACTGGTATCTCAAAGGAAAACATATGTGGTATGACAATTGTTTATTGTGTAAATCATATGAAACTGCTTTCTGTGTATAATGTCATAAAAATACAGTGCATGCCATTATTCAAAGGTTAGACTGCGCAGACAAACATTTTAATGGTAAAAAGAAACAGAGAAAGCTAATATGCTTACATTATATCCAGATGTTAGACAGTTATGTCCTGACCCTATATGCAAAAAAGTTTATTTCAGTGATACAACAACAGTCAAATCAGTCACTGACAGAACCTCCAGTACATCTTGTTACAAAAGAATTTAATAGACTTCTATAAGATAAAATGAGTTCAGGAAGTTTACACAAGTTATACAAACATTTTTTTTCAAAAGTGCATAGGAGTTTTAGATTCAGCAGAACAGGTTACTGAGAAATATCAGGCAGCCCATGCAGTATTACAGGAAACTCTTCAACAGCAGTTACAGGATAAAGAAAATAAATCAGCTGAACTTTCAGAGACTGACTTCTTGCATACAACAGCTGAGCTTAAAAAAAATGCAAAAGAGCGTGAATCTACAGCTGATCTATACAAAAAAGGCATATTTTACAATATGCTTGTGTTTTGAAAATAGTTAAGTATACATGGCAGGATCCTATGTATGGAGAAATCATTCCCATATGTTTTACTTTCATTCAGTTAAAGCAAGACACTTATGAGTACTACAGTAAAGTGGAGCGTATGACTGCCATTCTCATAGCATAGTCAAAAGGTAAACAAAAGAGTTCTTTTGCATAAAAATCAAATAAGATTAGTTAATAACAGTAATGATTTAAAGTCACAAGACTAACATGCATGCATTTTCTTTTCATCTAAAGTACATATGTTTTTAATGCACAAGAGAAAAGGCAGACAACAGCAAATGTAAATAATATAAATATAAATGTGTTAGTTAAGCTAATATCTGTTTTGTTTTTTGCAATTTTTTATAATTGTATAGTAACACCACACCAAACAGTTAAAGTTCTGATAGACAATTTTAAAAAGAAATAAAATCACAGATGGTATTACTTAAGGAGTCTTTGTACAATGAATGGCAGGGCAGTTAAAAATATGTAAGCTAATTGTAAAATAATGGGCCAGATTCTCAAAAGCTTGCATGGAGTGTTAGACTAGTGTATGACATCACACAGGCAAGACGACTGCCGTGTGATCCAGGAACAGCCTGTAGGGGCGTGCAAGAGAGCTGCTAAAGTTAATCTTGCATGGACTGCGTCATGGTATGCAAATTACCTCATTTGCTGGTGAAATCCATGCAAATGACTAAATGTGAGATCCAGCAAACACTAACCTCTCCATGGAAGATTAGTGTTACCTGCAGAAATGTACTCCATTGGTAACGGAGTACATTTCTGCAAATAGCTAAACGGAGCTATGACAGCTCCAAATAAAGGATGCATACAGTTGAGGAAGCATGCCAATGGCCAAATATATAAGGCCATTGGCAGTGCAAAATGTTTAAAAACATAAAAATTTAACTTTATTTTCCCTGATCTCCAATGTTTAAGCATAGCACAGCACCGCGCAAACAAGCAGCGCTTATAAAAACAAGAAAATTATTTAAAAAAGCCAAAAATAGGCATTTTCACTAAAAAGCTTATTCTGCCATGCAGGTGAATGGCAGGCTGAAGACAACATGGCTACTGACTAGTGGTTGCTAAGGGGAGAAGCTCAGTGTGTGAGAGATGTAACCATGCATTATTAGGCAATCCTATGCAAATGAGGATAAGGATAGTGAATCCCAATTTTCCCCAGCATATGAGGCATGTCCCAAGAGTGTAAGATTTGGAGTAGGTGAGTGTAAGACTAGAATATAGGTGACATCATGAGGGGGTGTGTCAGACAGGCTGTAAGCTAATTGGAGCACAGTGGCTCGTATTTGCCCTGAGTTGCTCAGGATTGCAAAGAGACGTGTCTACAGTTGTCCTATTTGAAAACCTCAAACCCACGGTGCACACTGTTATAAGATAGGAAACTCATTGCAAACATGCACACAGCGTGTGTGCTCACATGTGTGTGTTGACACGCATTTGCACTCGTTTGCGCAGCGCTTCCACTGGGCAGAAACAGAAAGGCAAAAGGAAGGAAAAGAAGTAGTAGGAAGTTAACCAAGGAGAACTAGCAGAGCTGCCAGGTGAAGTATATCAGAATCAGCCAATTACACAGGCAGCAGACTAGCCCAGCCCAGCCCAGCACTTTAAACTCTGCAAACACCATTCCCCCTTTTTTTCTCAATAACTCTGCAACACTGCAGTATTCAAAGAGGGAAAGCTTAAAAAGCTTAAGTCAGACAAAATGTTAGGGGCTGCTCTTGCTATCATAAACCACCATGTGCAAGGTGCTGAGGGTGGTGATGTTGTGAATGCTGCTGAGCAACCCACAGTGAGGAGACGGAGAAGAGTGTACAGACCCAGGATAACCTACCAGGGGCTACATGAGCTGGAGATAGTGGAGCGCTATAGGGTGGACAGGGACC
The DNA here is from genome assembly GCF_019279795.1 of Protopterus annectens. Classification (NCBI taxonomy): domain Eukaryota; kingdom Metazoa; phylum Chordata; order Ceratodontiformes; family Protopteridae; genus Protopterus; species Protopterus annectens. Next base: position 723,028,772 of record NC_056751.1, on the reverse strand, counting down.
TCCTACAGCAAATTCTTGAGCTATGCTAGCCATGCCTCACACACAGAACCAACAGAGGGGAACCCATCCCAGTGGATACCAGCGTATGTGTTGGCCTAAGAATACTAGCTACAGGTACCCTTCAAAGACCAACTGGTGATATGATGGGGATTTCACAGGCATCAGCATCCAAGGTACTCCACTAGTTCCTGGATGCCATGTCAGCACATGTCGGTGACCACATATATTTCCCCACATCCCATGAGGCATTGGCCAGCAATATGCATCTTTTCCACCAAATAGCAGAATACCCTGAGGTAGTGGGTGCAATTGACTGAACGCACATATGCATCAAAGCACCACCTGATGAGCAGGCTAGGGTTTACATCAACCACAAGGGCTTCCCCTCCATCAACTGCTAGTTTGTGTGCGATGCCCAGGGCATAATAATGAATGTGTGTGCTGGATGCCCTGGAAGCTATCACGATTCCCACATTTGGCATCTGACCCAGCTGTAACAGTCATTTGCCAATGGGGGACATCCCTACAGTCACCTAGTAGGGGATGCTAGATATGCACTGGAGCCATGGCTGATGACGCCCATCAGAAATGCACACAAACCTGAACAAGAACTCCATAATGAGGCACACGCACAAACAAGAACCATAATAGAGCATGTGTTTGGGATGCTCAAGTCACGGTTCTGGTGCCTGGACACATCTGGTGGAGCCTAGCAGTACTCACCAACTACATGTACTCAAATTGTTATGGTATGTGCCATGCTGCACAATATGATCCTGCGGAAACAGCTGCAGCAGGAACAGCATGGGGCAGGGCCAAACAGCCCCCCACCATTGCCAAGGCCTACACAGGCACAGCGTGACTCAGAGGAGGAACAACCTGAGCCTGCCCCAGTAGGCAGAAGGAGGCGTGCCCAGTATGCCCTTGTCTTGGCAAGGAGGCAACACATAGCACATTCACTGACTCAGTAGGAACCCTGAAAATGACACCTCTCTCTGACTTGCACATACAGTAAAAGGGATGCCTAACTTGACACTACCTGTTTTCAAACATGTATAGGGAGTGTACTATGAGCATCCGACATAGGCAGCCCTGCAGCACCACCCTCAATACTGGCACAGACACAACTTAAGTCACTCACACATACCAGTTGGGGGGGGGTCACAGCCAGCAGGGCAGTTGTAGACAAATGCAAACACAAACAAATGCTGTATCATGCCCTCTGAAGAGGCCTATGAGTAACCTCCCCCAGGCTTATGCAGACAGATAACTGCAGGCCAGGTAGTGTGATGTGGGTTGGGTAGGCTATGAAGTTACAAACTAATATGCGTGTAATTGGAAGCTAAGGTCTGTAGTACAGTGGTATGCCTCAAGCCAGTATAATAGGCAACAGTACAGACTGAGATGGAGTACCTGACATAGCAGTGCAGGCCTAGCAAATGTGTATAAGTGTCAGGTGTACCCCTCATCCTATGTACACCCACAGTAACAATCAGGTGTGCCCCCCGGGTAGAATTGTACAAATAATAGCTGTCCCCCCTGTATGTAGAAATGTTGATAAGTCTATGCAAATTGACTCATGGAAGCCCTGAAGGCACAGCATGCTTCCTGTCGATGTACAACACAAAGGTGAGCCCTGAAGTAAAAACCAACTTGATTTTTCACACACATATAGTATATATGCCCATAGTGGGCATGCTCACACACTTAAACAAATTTAGCAAATTTCAGTCAACAACATACTGAAAGGTCATACTGGGCATGCTCACACACAAACAAACAAAGCAAATATCAGTCAACAACATAGCGAAAGGTCATACTGGGCATGCTCACACACTTAAACAAATGAAGCAAATTTCAATCAACAACATACTGAATGCTCATATTGGGCATGCTCACACACTTAGGCCATGTCTGAGTACAGCAGTGGGCCACACATATCTGGCAGTTGCAGTCCACATGTCACTTTTCACCAGTCCTGCCTTGCGCACACAGTGATATGAAAACAGACCCATATAATATATTGGACCCCTTTCATAATCAAACTATGTAATACAAGTACTTAAGTTGTTCAAAGAAAGTTAAAATCCAAAGATGATCAATAAATCTCCTATCAGTATCATCAAGAAACAATGAGCACTCCTAACATTATCCTAGCCAAGCTCTGCCAAAAATATTGCCAAAGATTCCATAGAGAACCATGAAGCTTTCTTTAGCTATGTCATAAATATCAATGTAAACTCATATATGTTCTGAGTTAGTGCAAAGTGTAAATGAATACATGTACATGACTGACATTGCCAACATCTTGTCAGGCAGGTTCATACATATTTAACCGCCCTCTCACTGACAAAAGGGCCCATTACCATACTTGGAGATTGTTACAACCCAGAAATCACATATACAATGGTTAAACAGCTCTATGCAAACCTAAAAACATGGCGTCTATGGGATGACATGGTGTCCCTGGCTGTGTCATATGTGAACTCCAAAACAAACAGACCTTGCACCTGAACAGTCTGTTGAGACTGACCCTCTGTACAGGATACGAAACTCTTGAATAGGTTACAGCAACATTTGGCACACTCCACAAGTGTTGGTGCACAACAGACCATGGGAACTATTGTCTTATAAGCCTAATAAGCCTGATCTGCAAGGCCATGGAGTCCATCATCATGGAACTCATAAACAGAGCTATTGGCAGCCTACAAACTCCGAACCCTACCCATTTTGGTTTGGTCAGGGGCAGATCATGGTCCCTAAACCTGCAAGACTGTTTTTAGGGCAGTTACCCAGGACATACATCAATGAAATGAGCTCCACATGGCCTACATAGACCTTGAAAAGCCCTTTTCCAACATCCCACACACATGTATCCACAAAATCAACAACCTGTGCATAAACACGTATGTCATCTGATGGATTGGCAACTGTGACACAGATAGATCCCACAAGGTAAGAATTGTGGTCTCCCTGTTGGACTGTAAGCTGGTAACAACTGCTGTCCCCCATGGCTCAGTCCTGGGACCCCTCCTGTCTGGTGTATACTTTTCAGAAGTGCAGTCAAACACACGAGGGCTATGGTTAGCAAAGTTTGTGGATGACTGCAAAAAGGTTATCATAATTGATGTTTGGGACAACAGAGACATCCTTAAAAAGGGATTCAGTCAGGCAGATGTGGTGTCAAAATGATGGCCTTGAGCTACAGTCATACAAATACCACATAGGTGCCAACACCCTAATTATGGAGGTAATAATAAGGGATCTGTGGACACATGTGGATAGTAATCTCTACTTTCACAAACACATTCACAAAGTGGTTAGAAAATCATGCTTTGTGTTCCCACTAATTGCCAAAATCTTTGCATGTAGGTGAAAGGAGGTTCCCTCTACTCATCAGTCATCAGACCCATCAGAGAGTACCACAACACACTTGTGATGTATCTGACTAGGCACATTCAGCAGCTGGATAGACCACTGAAGTACCTCAACAAGAGGATTACTGGCCTGAAACAGTTGCCCCATGCAACAAGACTGAAGTAACTCAATCTGTACTCTGTTGCATACCATCTACTCTGGTGATCTCTGCCCAACATACAGATCCATGTCCAATGCAGAACTGATGTACATGCTCTATCTGAAGTAAACCCAAGCTCACTGTGCCACATGTTCTAGGGATATAATCATCACAACAATAAATAGAACATGTTGGAGGGATACATTACTAACTCAAAGACTTCCCTTGCTTTAGAACAGGCTCCCAACCTACATTAAGCTGAGTCCCTCACTGACACTCTTCCAGAGGATCCTTGATGAGTGTATGTGAAAGTGAACTTTCACACCATGGATCACTTCATCAGCTCTACTACACAGAGGCATAGGGAACTAACCCCAGGTGTGGTGATAGCTGCACACTCTGGCCATACTAATATATGCCTTTAGGTAGATAGCCTATTACCTACCTATGTACCTATATATGTAGGGGGACCACAGTATAATAAGCCAAAGATGGATGGGCAGAGATGTGTGTAAGAGGGTGACCATGACAAGGAGCCATCCAGGACTGCCCCACACAGCACACATCCCAATGGCACAAAAGACATGAGGTGCACATCTCACCCACTGTACCTAATAGCCACCAGTATCTGTAAGCATTACAGAGTATGTGGTGCATGTGCCTCCTGTACAACATGACTGTACAATGAAGTACACATCTACTAGCTGTAGACATGTACCTGTCACATAGGTTCATAGATATGTAGTAGACTGTCTTCATGAAGGCATATATTAGCCTAGGCAATTTGTGCAACTTTCACCACCCCATTGGTTCGTCTCCTAAGCCCTAGTTCTAATAGTTAGTACCCTAAGCCCCTTTCTAGTGGGGCTGCTGATGGGATCCCTGGTATGAATTGTCTGTTTCCCACCCACTCATCAAGGTTCCTATTGAAGAGTGTCAGCAAGGGGCTCTGTCTGATGTACATTGGGACCCTGTTTCACAGTAAAGCAAGTCTCTGGGATGGTACTCTATCCCACCAGCATGTTGTATTCATTGTTGTGATGAGGTTCATATCCCTGGAGTGTGTAGTGTGACTCAAGTTTGTTACCCATAGATGGAGCATGTTCAACAGTTATGTGTTGGACATGGCTCTGTATGTTAGGCAATGGCTCTGTATGTTAGGCAGAGTTGGCCTCTGAGTAGGCGGTATGCAACAGAGAACAGATTTAGTTTTTCCAGTTGTGTTGCATAACACAACTGTTTGAGGCCAGTAATCCTCTTGGTGAGGTACCTCTGTGGTATCTCCAGTTGCTGGATATGCCTAGTCGAGTACATCCAAAATGGTCCATTGTACTCGATGATGGGTCTGATGACTTAAGAGTAGAGGGCCACCACTATCTCTTTTGATCTTGATGCAAACCCTTTGTTGATTAGGTGGGGCATATAGGATTTCCTAACCACTTTGGTAACATGGTTGTCAAAGAAAAGATGACTATCTACTTGTGTCCCCAGATCCCTTATTATCTCATCAGTTTTTAGGGGGTAACACCTACGTGGTAGTTTGTGGGTACTTTGTTTTTCCCAAAGGGGATTACTATGCATTTTTTCGTATTGAGCTTGAGGGCATGATTCTGACACCACACATCTGTGAGTGGAACATCTGTGTGCCTGACTATGGCGTCACCTATTACTAGTGTTTTTGGTATGTTGTTTTGCCTTAGGGCCTGTTGTGAGGCACACTGCTTTGGTGCATTATGTGTTTTCTGGCGTGTGCTTGGAGGTGCATGTTGCTTGCTTGTCTGCTTAGGAGGACACTTTCTCTTTTGCAGATTAATATTTGTATTCTCCGAGTATGTTAATGTGTATTTATGTGTGTGTTTTGCTGGTGCTTATATTGTAGGCCTATGTGAGACTGTTGGTGTTGTACTTGTATGACCCTACTCCTCTTGACTGTATTTTCCAGTATTGGGTTGACAGAGCTTAGCCTCCAGTTTGACCCTGTGTGTGCCAGCATGTGGTGCATCAACCCATATATGATATGGTTATGGCCTATGCATACAATACACTCACAGTACACCTAGTATGATAAGCCTGCTGAGGTTAGCAAATGTGAAAAAAACCTTTGGGCAAACTGTCAGCGAGTAATGTCTGTATTGCATCTTGTAACTCCATATTGCTTGCTGAAGTGTAAAAAAGTACTTAGTTTGGATTAAGAACCCCGCACTTGCCAACTGTGTAGGTGTGTGTCTGTCTCTCCCTGGGGAGAGAGCAACCTTTTTCGAGACTATTCACACCCCCTAAAAATGATATACTCATCTTTGTCAAGTCTGATGTCACCATCCTACAAATATACCCATGGGAAGGTGAAACCCCAGTAATGTATACAGTGCATCATGTAAAAGTGTACTACTGTAGTATCATAAATGTAGTTAGGTAGGAGTTTGAATCCTGCACTTGCCAACTGTGTGTGTGTGTCTGTCTCTCCCCTGGTAGAAACCACCCTTTTTGGAGACTGCTCACACCCCTTAAAAGTGATGTACTCATCTTTGTCAAGTCTGATGATGTCACCATCCTACAAATACACATGTGAGAAAATGAAGCTCCACTAATGTGTATAGCGTGTTGTATCAATGCATAATGCTGTAGTATTATAATGTAGCTAGGTAAGAGTTTGAATCCTGCACTTGCCAACTGAGTCTGTGTCTGGGAAGAAAGCACAGCCCTTTTGGAGTCTACTCACACCCCTTAAAAGTGATTTACTCATCTTTCTCAAGTCTGATGATGTCACCATCCTACAAATACACCTGTGCGAATACAAAATCCCAGTAATGTGTATAGCACATTGCGTAAATGCGTGCTGCTGTAGTATTGTAATGTAGCTAGGTAGGAGTTTGAATCCTGCATTTGCCAACTGTGTGTGGCTCTCTCTGCCTGGGAAAAAAGAGTAACTTTTTTGGAGACTACTCACACCCCTTAAAAGTGATTTACTCATCTTTCTCAAGTCTGATGATGTCACCATCCTACAAATACACCTGTGGGAAAGTGAAATTCTAGTAATGTGTATAGTGTGTCGTGTAAATGTGTACTGTTGTCATATCATAATGTAGGTAGGAGTTTGAATCCTGCACTTGCTAACTGTGTTTGTGTGTTCCAGGTGTATGAGAGTGTGTGACACCGTTGGTCAATGTGGAGTGGGTTTTGATTTTTCTAGTGTATTACATATCACAATGATAACTGTATGTGCATAACACATATAAGGTAGCTGTGGGGCAAAGCCATATACATACATGTGACTTCAATTTTTTCATAGGTGGGTACTATGCTTTTTTCCATGAAAGCATCTGTTAGCCTTGCCAGAGCATGCTGGTGCTTTCCAGACCTTAGGTTACTTCTGTATGCTTGTGACAAGCATAGCCACTTCAGTGATCCCTGGGCTACGTGTTCTGTTTCACATCCACTCATCACAGTTCCTATTGAAGAGTGTGAGTGAGAGTTTGGCTTGAGGTATATTTGAATCCTGTTCCAAAGCAAGCAAAGTCTGGCAAAGATGACTAATCATTATAGATGTGCAACACCCTCTGTTGATCTGCATACAAACCCTTTATTGCTTATGAGCTCCACAGAGGGATTTTCAAAACCCTTTGGTAATGTGATTATCAAAAGAGAGATGACTAAACACATGGCTCTATGTATACATTAGTACCTGTTCCACATTTTGGGGGCTACTACCTATGTGATACTCTGGGGTTACTTTGTTTTCTAAAAGTGGATAACTATGCTTTCTTTGGCTTACAGCTTAACAGCATGATTTTGAAACCAGGTATCTATCTCTATAATACCCTTTTGGAGGATGTGTGTGTCATCTGGAGAATAAAGTATAGTCCACAGTATGCATTTTCATCAAACGTGGGCAGACATATCCATACTGTGTTTGCCTGTACCTAAGAAAACTATATGCCAAACAGGAGTGGTCCCAGGACTGAGTGCGGGTGAATACCACTTGTTACTGGCATAGAATTGTACATGAAGGCTGCAAATGTTACTGTGTGTCCTACATCTGTGCGTCAGTTGTCAATCCATCATCTAACAGTCGTTTATGGTCAGTCTGTTGAGGTTATGTATAATACCAGAATGTGGGATGGGTATGAATTGCTGGGTGAGCTATAGCTTGGCTGTGTGGACCTCCCCTCCCTCACCTATAACCTTGTTAACTGGTTTGAATTCCACTAGGAACTACTAGGTGTAGGAGCCATGATCTGGCCTTTAGAGAACCTAAGTGGGTATGGTGCAGTGTTTGCAGGTTCATAATGTCTCTGTTAATGAGTTCCATAATGCTGTGCTCCATAGCCTTCCAGATAACATTTGTCTGGCTTATTGAGTGAGAGTTTCCAGGATCAGTTGTAGCTCTACCCTTAATCAATTTATGTTAACATTTGCACTGGGTGTGATGAGTGTGGACAGGATTATGAATAAGTATATTATAGGGTCAGTCCAGGTTTGAAGGTTAGTAGACCAAGCCAGATAGGCACGCATCAGAAGGAGCAGCTTGAGCAGCGGGTTCAGCTGCGGTCTTGAGATGATACACCTGGATGTGCTTGTGCAATTTCGCAGAACCCTTTAAGGCTTCCTTTCTTAATGCTCCCATTGAAGCCTCCTCGTTGTTTTGACCCAAAGTTAAAAGCACACTGGCCAGATGTGAACAGGACGGTAAGATCTTTTCTGCTGTAGGTGTCCGCTATTCTTCCCCTCAATGTGCTTTCTCCCGAAACCAAAAGAGTGGGAAGATATGGTTCAAGAAATCTCAGGGTCCTTTCCGTGACACACAGGCTGAGTTCTACCCTAGAGGGAGAGGGGGAAGCTCACAGGGAAGATGCTCCTTTCGGGGCAGAGTGGGTCCGCATAACCAGGGTTCCAGGGATTCTTTCCCTGGCCAATCCTACCAGCGCTCCTGAAGAGTGGCCCAACTCCTTTCCTCTGGAGGTAGTTGGGGGACGTTTCTCCTTGTACCCTTCTGCCTGGATAACCATCACCACCGATTCTTGGGTACAAAGGATTATAATCAGAGGTTATCATATTCCCTTCGATCTTTGTCCTGTTCCTTCAAAAAACCTTCCCGACGTTCCACTCAGTCAAAGGGAAGAAGCAGCACTAGAGGTAGAAAAGTTGCTAAGAAAGAGAGTCATCCAAATAGTCCCTCCAGATCAGATAGGATCCAGATTCTACTCAAGACTATTTTTGGTGCCAAAGAATACCGGGGACTGGAGACCAATTTTGGATCTCAGTGTATTGAGCAAGTTTGTGAGAGTGCAAAGATTCTGGATGGTCACAATACAGTCTATCCTCCCACTTTTGGAAAAAGATGATTGGATGTGCTCGATAGATCTTCAAGATGCGTACTACCACATAAAAGTGGACAGGCCATCAAGAAGATTTCTGCACTTCCGTGTGGGAGCCAGTCACTACCAGTTCAGAGTACTCTTCGGACTCTCTACAACCCTCAGAGTGTTCACAAAGTGCATGGCAGTTGTCACAGCTCACTTGTGACTTCAGGGATTCCAGGTGTTTCCATACCTAGACGACTGGCTCATTTCCGCCCCACCAGACATCTACTGGAAGAAGCCCTGGCATACTCTCTCCTCACTGCACAAAGGCTAAGCATAACCATAAACTGACAAAAATCCTATCTCACCCCATCTCAGTTGACAGAATTCATAGAGGGTATCATGGACATGAAGAACTGCAGAGCTGATATTCCAGAGCACTTTTAAGGATAAAGCAGCAACTGATTCCAATCCTTTCAAAGGAGAAATCCATGTCTCACTCAGTTTTACAGCTGTTGGGTTCCATGGCAGCCTCCATCACCATTGTCCCCCCTGGCCAGGTTTCACATGAGGCTTCTACAATGGCTACTGCTCACCCAGTGGTATCCCTTTCAGCATCCTCTTTCGGCCATGATTTGAATAACCCACAGGTGCAAACAGGATTTAAATTGGTGGATGACACAAAATCTGTCACAATGGTCTCACCCCTTCTCCCCCCAACAACCCAAGGCCACAGTGACCACGGATGCCTTCCTGATGGGGTGGGGGGCTATGTCAGGGGCAGACAGCCCAAGGCACTTGGTCTGAACTGGAGGCCCATCTGCATATAAATGTTCTAAAGCTGAGGGCGGTGCTTTTGGCATTGCAAGCATTCCATCCCCTGCTGCCATCTGGGACAATTGCGATTCAATCAGACAACATGGTGGTGGTCTGATACATCAACAAGCAAGGTGGAACCAAATTTTACCCCCTTTGTCGAGAGGCCATGAGGATATGGCAATGGGCGATGGCCACCAACCGTTTTCTTCAGCAACGCACATTCCCGGGAGTTCCAACATGATAGCAGACAGACTCAGTAGGTGCATTCTTCAACCTCATGAGTGGTCCCTGAATCCCTTGATAGTGGCAATCTTCCACTGCTGGGGCTGTCCTTGCTGTGACCTCTTTGCATTCCCGACCAACTACAAATGCAGCAACTACTTTGCCCTGATTCCCCCTCCGGGACAGTCACCCAGGGACTCCCTAGTCCACGATTGGCCCTCGGGTCTTCTTTACGCATTCCCACCCTTTCCCCTCATTCCCCAGTTTATGAAGAAAGCCCATCAGTTGAAGAGCAAGGTGATGCTCATAGCATCATATTGGCATAGACAGATTTTGTTCCCCTTTCTTTGGCCTCACCTACTAGATTGACCATGGATTCTCCATCCAACCCCGGAGTTGATCTCACATCCGCAGAACCTGATCCATCCCAACTTGAACAGCCTGAAGCTCATGGCTTGGCTACTCCAATTCCCTTGATTGCCAGGCAGAATGATCTTTCTTTACCAGAACGTGACATTCTCATTGCATCTCATAAGTTTTCCACTAGAATTACTTATCTGAGCAAGTGAAAAAGATTTACCTGTTGGCTGAAAGATAAACAAGTAGATCTCTTCTCAGCACCAGTGTTGATAATACTAGACTATCTGGCCGACCTTTTTCAATCGGGTCTATCGACCACTACCATTAGAGTTCAATTGGCTGCAATCTCTAATTCTCATGAGGATGTCCAAGATTCCTCTCTTATGTCCCAAAAATTGTGCAAGACCTTCATAAAAGGTGTGAATCATCTGAAGCCACCTTTTAGGGAACCTATTCAACCATGGAATTTATCATTAGTTCTACAAGCTCTGACAATGCCACCTTTCGTACCAGCCTCTTCTTGTGACCTCAAGCATTTGTCATGGAAAACCTTGTTTTTGGTCACCATTACTTCTGCCAGACGTATTTCTGATCTTCAAGCTTTATGTATCAAGAGACCATACTTGATTTTTCATAGAGATAGAGTGTCTCTGAGAACTAATCCATCATTTCTGCCAAAAGTGATCTCGGAAATGTGCATTAATCAAACCACTGAATTGCCAGTTTTCTTTCCCAATCATTCAAACAGAGGAGAGTATTGCCTGCATATCCTAGATATCCACAGGCAAATCCATTTTTACTTAAACAAGACTAGGTCCTTTTGAAAATCTGACCAGTTATTTTTGGCCTTTTCTGGACCTACATTAGGATCTGCTGTTGCTAAGGTCACATTAGCTAGATGGTTGAAGGACTGTGTGACCTTCATCTATACACAACACAATATCTCATTGCCTACTACCATGAAAGCTCATTCAACAAGGTCGGTGGCAACTTCTGCTGCCTTCCATGCCAGAGCTTCTTTACATGACATCTGTGCAGCTGCAACTTGGGCTACGCCTCATACCGTCATCAATTATTACAAATTGGATTTGGCCTCCAGGGGAAGAGCATCTTTTGGTTCTATGGTTACTTCAACTGCAACAGCTGTGCATATGCAATATATCTGGTGGGAGATATGAACCCTTCAACCCCTGAGAGAGGGGTGAGGACAACAAAGTATGTTGTAATGCCAATTAAACAAGATTTCATGTGTCCAGTGGACATGTGTGCAAATGGGCAGCTATGTATGGGACGTATTTTTTTTTTTTTTGGGAACAGATTGCCCTTTTTTTTTTCAGGTGAGAGTGGAATGTGGGGCAGGGGATGTAGGTATATTTGGGAAGGTAGGTTGGGGAGGTAAACAGACAAGACAAACAAGAAGCATACAGGGGCGGTATATGACACATGTGGTGGGTGAACACCTTTGACGGGGAGGAATGTTTGGAAATCACAAGCCCATGAGCCCCCAGATGGAAACAGTGGGACTGAGGTCCCCACCCATGGCCAGTCACCACTGTACCTTCACGGCCCAGAAGGTGACTGTGCTGGGGGCTGTGTAGGAGGGGCAGGCAGACCCATGAGTTGTGCCACTCAGGCCTCAAGCTGGCGTAGATGTTCTGCAACACAACGTTCAATCTCTCTATGTACCACAGCCCAGACCGTACGAAGGGTGATAGGTGCCTCTCCACCCATGCTTGCACGGGGGGCTGAGCTCCATCCCCTGCAGCGCTTCCACTCAAAGGTGGCACAAGGCCAACGGAAGAGGAGGTCACAGGCTGGGCACCAGATCTGCTGGTGCCAGGTGCCATGGCCAGCTGAGGTGGGACAGGTGGGTCCGCTGGGACCGGCCTTCCCATATGAACTATGTTTTGGAGAGTTTAATAAAGATATGGATTAGTAACAGTCAACAGCATTCCCAATTAGTTATAACAGTATGCAGAAGTATTTCCATTAACCCAACACACCAGATTTTCAGCAGTTGAAAAGCAAGCATAACACATGCATATACAGAACAATAGTGGACATTACAACAGCATGCAGGTTTAATTGATGGCAACAGGCCACCAATATTGTGGTATTTTAACAGGGCACATGCATAGAAATAAATGCAAATATTTATAAACCAATAGGACATATGTCCCAACAAATGTTTTGAGATTAGACATACCGATTGAGGTGTGGAATTGCATGTTTTATGCACATACAGTAGGGTGGAAAAACATAGCTCAATTAACAACTTATATATCCTTCTAGTTTTCACTACATTCCTATTAACTGCATTTATATGTCCCTTACATGTATTATTACACCACCCAATGTCCTTATATTGAGCAATTGGATTTCCTAGATCATTATATACATGAGCTGTATCTTACATACAAACTGTCCAAGATGCAGATGTTACTGCAACATATTTTGAGAATTGCTCACACACACTACCGCTAAGATGGTACACTGACAGCTCTACTTTCATATAATTATCTAGATATGTTCAGGTGAAAGTATCAGTTATATGTTAACAGCTCCCTACATTTCTGGCAGCACACTGATATTTCTGGGGAACACAATACCAAGCTACTCATGTGCCAGATTAACCTGCACATGCTGGGCATGAACCAACAGTTGAGGGCTGTAAATATGCATAAAAGCTACTGGCACTCCCTTCATCCATGTTATATGGGCCTACCCAAGTGTGGGTTGACACTGCTTAATACAACACTACTATATGTAGAATGCAACAGTACAACAACATATCAAAGAAAATGACACAGACGCACTCCAGGAATTATACATTTATTAAAGGATTATTACACCTTTATTTATTGGGTTAAAACACTTTTTTTATTTTATATAACAGTACATGCAGAATAATTACTAACTTGCCTCATGATGCAGACTTTGCAGCCTATCTTCATGGGCTTGCAGATTCATAGCCAACTCACCTGCAGCTGTGAAGTAAATGCAGTGATATTGAGACATACCTATCCATAGTATAGACAAGCATGGCAATTCTTAACTACTTAATACAATGGCTACTTACTCAGTACTGGAGCATTAGGCATCCTATTGGATTCCTGGATCCACCGGTCCAGTTCATCCCCCCTATGCCACTTCAGGTCAGAATAATGGTGCCTGACCTGCTTACCATTCCAAGGAACACCAGTGGCACTGACGAGATCATTGGCAAGACTGTTCCAGGCCTCCGTTTTATGTTGGGTACCCTGGTACTGGCCCTGCAGGAGTCTTTGCTCATGTTTCTGGACGAGGAGCCAAACCATAATTTTGGACTCCTGGATGCCCCAGCATTGTGCTCTAAACTGAGTGCCCTCACCTACACCAGCCTTGGTGACTGCAGAAGGAAGCTACAACCAGTTATAGAAAATATTCCCGCCTGTGGGGATTACATATGCCTCATTTCCTGCACTTATTTGTGATTGGCCAGTTTTGAAAAATCTCAGCTGTGGGCATGCCTGCTTAGCTGATGTTGGCAATGTTTAAAATCCCTTTGATAGATATGTCTCTGTTGAAAGTGTGTGTCTGTGAAATGCTATCATGGCTTAGTGGTTAAGTACTGTGACTATAGTGCACAGTATCCTGAGTTTGAGCCCTGTCAATGCTTTATTCTCCTGCTGGACAGAACTGACTGGTTAAGGAACAGTAAAGCAGGTGTGAGCATGTTTACCTGACATTGCATGACTTTGCTCGATGTTGCGCTGGTTAGCTCGGAGTTGAGCGAAGGTAATCAGCAGTAACGTGCAGTGAACCTGTGTTACTCCTCCTTAGCATATAATTCGTGCACTACTAAATTTAACATTTCAATGCTTTTTACAAAACTTATACATAAGAAAATGTCAGGAAATGTTTTTGTATACAGATTTCCCACAAAAAATGGAACGTACAGTAGTGGGATTCAAACCAGGAATGCCTACTCTTTGTGCAAAAGCTCTAACCACTATGCTATCACTATGTTGCTTAGTTTGTGTATCTTTTTCTTATTATCCACTTCTGGTGTCTAAGCTGCTGTAACTGTAGCTAAGCAAGGGGCAAACCTGGACAAACCCACTCAACTACGCGCAGCTATATTGGAAGATAAAAAAATTATTTTTATTTTTTATTCTGTTAGTTGTTGAACATATGGGGGAGTGTAGTGTTACACTGTACACATATGAGCGGACTCGCTCATTTAAATGTGACGTTGTGGCATTTCTTCATTGCAGGGGCATGGATATTTGGACTTCTCGGCAGTCCGACATGCCCCCTAAACTCGTCCAAGATCCGTGTAAGCTTTAGAGTTGACGCAGCACACCCTTATTAATATGCATGACATGCTGCCATCATAATCTTACACTGGTGCTTCCATACAAGACTAATCTAGTTTTACACGGAAGATTAGTAAATCTGGGGGAATGTCTATTTATGTAGTATAAATGCATAGTTATGCAAATCACAAATACTTATTATAATTCTAAGTGTTTTACAACTGCATTCTACTATCAAGCTGCAAGTGTATTAATAGATGATTAAAGGAAAAATGATAAAAGGGTTAACCATGGTCTACAGTGTCTATAATATTAGCTCAGACCTTCCCAGGTTAAATGAGTAGTTGCAGAAAATGTTGGGCAGATAAGGTAAAAAAAAAACAAGACTGATTGCCAGACAAGTGGCTTGTGTTTTTCTAAAACATTGTTATTAAAACATAATTAAGAGTTCACATGCAGCACTATTTGGTAATTGTAATAAAATGTCACAATTGTGCATGCATTTCCCTGATAATCTGTTTGCAGGTAAATGTTAAAAGTAAAAAACCTCAGTTACATCAAGTACAACCAGCAGATGGGCCATAGTATACATATAATTCAAATAAATTATGCAAGCGAGTACAAATATCTACTAGTAGTAGTAGACAGCAAAGGCAACAGAAACAATATATTATTTCATTGGGAATGGCCAAAAATTATCAAATCAGACAAAGGTCCACAGTTTGTTAGTAACCTAATAAAGCAAATGTATTACCAAAGTGTTGGGTTGGTATATATTCTATTTTCACAACATAAAGCAAATATACAATAGTGCAATACTACAGGGGGGGGGGTAAATTATCTCAGTTTTACACTGACTATGTGAACAGTACTGCAGAAGGGTCTAAAATAGAGTTGCAGGAAGAAAAACATATCTCATTCCCTCTTGACAATGCTCTTTTAGGGGGGAGGGGAAAACAGGTATTAGTGCATTAGAAATACTGGTAAACAGATTAAACAGGCCAAGATATTTTATAAGTTGCTAATAGCTATTATGCTAGTTATTACTGTATTGCTTAGTATTAAATTGTATTTACAATCTGTTAAACTGTACAGCTATACAAGAGAGAGAATAAAAATATGTGATAAAATGAGCAATACTGGTCACCATCTTTTAATATGTTTCTGGCAAGACAATGTTGGTATGCAAAAGCATAAATGTTTCTGGTTGCTGGGTATGTAGTTTAATAGCTAAAATAGCAGGAATTATGCCAATGGTGCCAGTTCCACTTGATACTTCTAAAGAGACATAAACATTTCAAAAAGATTTGCTTGATGTTCATGTTACTAAATTTGTAGATTAGACTAAATGTACTTTACAGTCTTTGTATGTGCAAATGTAAAAAAAAATCAGTGTAAATAAAATTAATGTCTAACAAATACATGTGAAAAAAACATGTTTAAAATGAGTCCAGGGTACCTACTAGATTGAAATGCATAAGTAGCAGACAGTCTGTGTAGATATATACTGTATAGGACACATTGTAAAGTAACAAATTCAAAAGTAATTTGTCAAGTTGTAATTTTATCACTAGTTGTAATTTTATCACTGTTATTTTGGACCACCATTTTATTCATACTAGTATTGGTTACCCAAGTTAGAGAAAATTATATTAAAATATTGTTCTCATACAGCTAATAGACTAATATGTAAACAACATTCTTCAATGTATGAACCATGTTTTTTTTAAACCCACCAAGTATTAAACATACTAAAACAATTACATTCAAATATATATTATCTAAGCCAGTTCAGTACTTTACCAAGGTGTTTAAGATGTTCACTTCACTGTCACCTAAAGTGTATGGGCAGTTCAGAGATATGACCACAATGTTATGGTTAAAATTACATTGAAACTGTATATTTTTAGCACTGAATAACGTTTGCAGTAGCACATAGTTCTTGCCTCTTGTAGATATTAGTCTGTATCTATTCTTTTGGTATGAGGTGATTAATAAAAGTAAGCAGTTAATTCAACAGTTGCAAAAAGTTAATAAAACAACTATATGTCATGAATTAAGTTCTGTCATTGCAAAAGAACAAATTAATAAAGCAAATGTATTACCAAAGTGTTGGGTTGGTATATATTCTATTTTCACAACATAAAGCAAATATACAATAGTGCAATACTACAGGGGGGGGGGTAAATTATCTCAGTTTTACACTGACTATGTGAACAGTACTGCAGAAGGGTCTAAAATAGAGTTGCAGGAAGAAAAACATATCTCATTCCCTCTTGACAATGCTCTTTTAGGGGGGAGGGGAAAACAGGTATTAGTGCATTAGAAATACTGGTAAACAGATTAAACAGGCCAAGATATTTTATAAGTTGCTAATAGCTATTATGCTAGTTATTACTGTATTGCTTAGTATTAAATTGTATTTACAATCTGTTAAACTGTACAGCTATACAAGAGAGAGAATAAAAATATGTGATAAAATGAGCAATACTGGTCACCATCTTTTAATATGTTTCTGGCAAGACAATGTTGGTATGCAAAAAGCATAAATGTTTCTGGTTGCTGGGTATGTAGTTTAATAGCTAAAATAGCAGGAATTATGCCAATGGTGCCAGTTCCACTTGATACTTCTAAAGAGACATAAACATTTCAAAAAGATTTGCTTGATGTTCATGTTACTAAATTTGTAGATTAGACTAAATGTACTTTACAGTCTTTGTATGTGCAAATGTAAAAAAAAATCAGTGTAAATAAAATTAATGTCTAACAAATACATGTGAAAAAAACATGTTTAAAATGAGTCCAGGGTACCTACTAGATTGAAATGCATAAGTAGCAGACAGTCTGTGTAGATATATACTGTATAGGACACATTGTAAAGTAACAAATTCAAAAGTAATTTGTCAAGTTGTAATTTTATCACTAGTTGTAATTTTATCACTGTTATTTTGGACCACCATTTTATTCATACTAGTATTGGTTACCCAAGTTAGAGAAAATTATATTAAAATATTGTTCTCATACAGCTAATAGACTAATATGTAAACAACATTCTTCAATGTATGAACCATGTTTTTTTTAAACCCACCAAGTATTAAACATACTAAAACAATTACATTCAAATATATATTATCTAAGCCAGTTCAGTACTTTACCAAGGTGTTTAAGATGTTCACTTCACTGTCACCTAAAGTGTATGGGCAGTTCAGAGATATGACCACAATGTTATGGTTAAAATTACATTGAAACTGTATATTTTTAGCACTGAATAACGTTTGCAGTAGCACATAGTTCTTGCCTCTTGTAGATATTAGTCTGTATCTATTCTTTTGGTATGAGGTGATTAATAAAAGTAAGCAGTTAATTCAACAGTTGCAAAAAGTTAATAAAACAACTATATGTCATGAATTAAGTTCTGTCATTGCAAAAGAACAAATTAATCAAGTTAAAAAATAAAACTAAAGCAGACACAGCCCATTACTGGTGAAATACTTTCACAGAATGGTCTGTAAAAAAGTTGTTACATGCATTCAGTTTTGGTAGTGATACTTGATATTATTATATTAACTGTGTAAAATTGCATTTTGACTTGTATCAAAAAAAGACTAAAGGTTGTGTTTCCTATAATCTGGCCAAAAGATATATATTAATATCAACTATTTTAAAGTAAATAGAGGGAATTGTTAGTGTGTGTTGAACTGTGAGTAAAAGATTGAAATTAATTCTGCAGTAAATATGCTGAAAGATAAAGCATGAAATAAAAAGTTTTCTTTAATGTAGGAATATAGCTTAGCAATGTAAAATGGCATTCATGCTATGTGACATATCTCTGGCTGAAATAAGTGAAAAACAAGGAACATCTATTAATGAACACAAGATATTTCCTGAAATACATGTTTTCTCAATACCAGCAGCAGAACAGTTTGGTGTATTCTCACAGATGTTTCTTTTCAGACTCCTGTGATAGAATCAGCAGAAAACAAATCTGAAAGACAAATATTGCATGCATTCTCACATCAGCAGAAGTGCTTACAAGTAAATATTAAATGGTTTCTTGAAGGACAATAGAAAAGTCTAAAAACAGACATTACGTGATTTCCCACAAAAGTCCAGAAAAGATACCAAGAGAAAAACAGGATGTAAAGTGCGTGAGAAAAACAGTATAAGTTGACTGTTAAAATTCAGCTATGTTAGAGGTATTGGTAGGAACACACTTGTTCCAAAGTATTGTATAGGAGAATGAAAAAATATCTTTCATGCTGATTGTAAAGTAAAACTTTGTACATCTATGTTACAAACTGAAGAGTAAGTGTCATTTGTTACAAAAATAAGTTATTTATTAGTAACTGTGCTTACAGTAAAATAGCATTGTGCTGCAAAGTATATTTTTTCATCAGAGTGTAACCTGCAAGACTCTCCCCGGGATTCATGAAGCTCGGCGCAAGGCCGGCATAAGGCCATGTGGCATATATATGGAGTACTCACGCCATATGCATATTAATGAAGGTGCACAGCCACCACAGCCACGTGCATAGGAACCATGCATGAGTGCATGGGGCATATCGAAGTTGCGCACGGAGGCATGTCAATGTCAGCTGTCGATGAGCAACCTAAACTGCTGAATATTATATTCCGCCTGCAATCATAATCGCACCTATCAGTCTCCGTGGATACTGAAACGTATGCAAAGCATGCAAGATAGTTCCTGTGAACAGAAAATGAAGAAACAAACACAAATGCGCAGTAGGGAATAACAGGTCCCTACCCTTGAACAAATGACATGAAAACCATGTGCCCGTATTCCAACGTAGTGCTGACAGCTATACCATGTGGAAGTGAAACATATCATATGTTAGCGCGCTGCCAGTAGGTACGTCCAGACCAATGGAGAGGGTCACCAGCTGACCCATAATGTGAGGGAGGGTACATAGCTGGGCAGATGTGTCCATAACAAAATACACGATGGGAAATGTAGATATATGTAGCGACCGTATGTCCGAATCATATCCCACAAGGCATGTAATAGTCACATACAAAAGATATGTCCATATTTCACATACCAAATGTGATAGGAAATAGAATACACATGTAAACGAAACAGAAGGAGCATACAAACAGCTACAACAATAAGGACACATGTAGGCCGAAAGGAACAGTATGATCCATACCGTCGACTAAGATTACCAGCTGTCCCACTTTGCGAGCGACAGTCCCTCTGTGGGCAGATGTGTCCTGACACAAACTTGTAAAAATGGCAAATATTCAGAGATTATAGGACATAAATATTCCTTAGACGTCATGTAATAGTTGCATTAAACAGTTTTTCTCTGTACATGTATTACATAAATGTCATAGGAAACAGATTAAGCCACCAAAATGCTACAAGAATAAGCTTGGATATAGGCAAGAATTGTAAGTTCTATCTGCCGAACTGACCGTGGGTATGTGTCAGCCTGTAAAATGTGCTGTGTTCACTGCAAATGTCACACTGTGGCCAACTGAAAAGGTGGAAACACTACCGTCGACTGTGGGGAGGCATTGTCCACAACAGTCGGATATGTGTAAGGAATAGCTTGGACATAGGAAAAGGTGCCATCCTACCAATGAGTACAACAGGCTGGCAAAATCCAGAAGTCAGCAGTATAAGCCGAACTTGTATGTGACACAGTCGATCGGGTAGTACCCGGGTATACCAACCAAGTAATGAAAGTGAAGTATGGGCGTGTACCTATATGCGTGAGGTTTTGCATGTGGAAAACAAACATGGCAGGGTAGTCCACACAGCTATAAAGGTACCTGACACATGTAGGGTAGTCAGTGTGTTACTCTGGCCGTGTCATGGGCCAACAACCAAAGTAGTGATCTATGGGGTGTGAGGAATTTGCATGAGAGGGCTGGATGGGTAATCGTAAAATCCTCAAAGGCGATACTGTGTCATATGCAGAAAAGGTGAACCGGAGGTGTACGAGGGGGCAGCGGGTGAAGTGGAAAGAAACACAAACACATGTAGAAACAGCTGCAAGACAAGCAAACAGGCCATAGTGTAGAACACAATCCCACAAATATATGAATATGGAAATGTGCGATACAAATGTATAGATATGTCACCGTCACATACCCACAGATTGGTCCTGATGGAACTGGCCATAACAAATGCAACACACCTGGATGCATAATGGCCTACCCAGCATACCCTCCACATCACACAACCAGCCCCCATACCAGAACGTCCACCAAATCCAGCTGTACTTGGCCTACTGGTTCATTGCAGGCACAGCTACACATAGTGACCCCTACGCATATGTAGTAGGTATCGTCACCCTAGGCAGTTTCAGGATTGCAAACCATGTATTCCTTGCATGTAAAGCCCCCTGCACATTTTTGTAAAGCCAAAAAAATCTTCGGTATCTGTCTTGTTTTGGCCTTATCCAATTTTTGGGATATCCCTCATGGGATAACTAACCTGTGTAAATAGTAGAATGGGTATGACGACATGATGTCCAATCCTGTAGATATCTGGACACAAGTAAGAACATGCAGTAGAGGTCCATGACACTGTCCAGCCCTAAGTGGTCATGCATAGCCTACTACCCAGGATAAAACACCTTCCCGTGATGCACGTGTCCCGACACGAATAGGCAGGAGAATATATTGCACACATTCACATAGTGGCAAATGGCATAAGGGTGAGGAAGACACTGACGTAAACAGGATAACCCTGATCAAGTGTGAGGGACACTTACTGTGTGCAGGCATGACCGACCATACCTGTCAACCTGTGTGAGCAAGATATCTGGACAGAGCCATGAATACAAGTGAGACAAACGTCCAAAAGCAGGGACAATTTGTAAAGATAGCTCTTAGAAACATAGAAATATGATAGAATAACAGTTTGCACATTGGCGTTAATTGTCCGGAGTATGACGTCTGAAACCCAACTGTCTGTCAGCACGTTCTGACTTCAGACTTTAATGATGAGCTACTGCTGTGGCAGAACACAACAGCGTATTACAGAGGTCTGTACTATATCACTCAACTGTCCAGATATTCACAGAATGACCAGAGTTTTGCCTCATATTTTTGTAGTGTGCCTCCAACAATCTGCACCTTTCTGGTAACTAGGTGAGGATTGACGTTACTAAATAATGAGAAATATTTGAGTTTAAGACTCCACATCCTTCAGAAAAGTCATGTTAATGCAAAACTTAGTATTCTATCAACGTTCTAAGCTTGTAAGAGCAATAGTTAAAATGTGTCTCTATTTGTCCCCCCATCATGTAGGTTTTGCACAGATTTGTTGCTCTTAGAGGTTGAGAGGTATGGTCTGTACATATTTACAGTAACAACCCTTCACATTTGTGTAATGTACAACTGCATACCTGTAGTCACTTCATGTCCAAAATAATAATCCCCATATGACTGAATACAGGTAATAGTCAAATGTGAATGGGAACACTCCTCACCGTGGAGTATGGACTGTAACAACCCCACCCATAATATGTATTGCCAACAGAATAAGCTGCTGACAGGTGCCCAAACACCTGTGTCTATAACCACAGGTAAAAATTCATAATAGGGAGAAACTCCCTGTCCATATGCTTCGTCTGACATTTGAACTCGGCCAGGGAAGTTCCCTTCACCAGGCGGACAAGCCTAAACCCAGATCACTACATGAACACCCTGACAATCAAAGACCTGTATGTGCCAGGACTATAAGCCTTGGTGTTCTGCATATCCTTGGAATGATTAACAATGCAGCTGGGGTCCACTGCATTAGGTAATAGGGAATGTGTAATATGTAGTACCGCATTTTTCCCAGCAGGAGAATGGATGTCTGTGTTGTAAGTGAAGCGGTGAGGCGTATGTTGATGTAGATAAGTACTATGGGTATGCATATCAATGAGACAGAACACCAATAGAATAGTGGTTCCGGCATCCGGCCAACGTGAATGCAGTCCCGGTTGACCTACGACCACTGCACATATAACTTTAAAGTGCAATGAATGCGTTCATGCTGTACACACATTTAAATATGTAAAGGTGAACGTGTGTTTTGCATCAGTCCATAAACCGGAATACAGATATGTAACTGTTACAGTCACAATTATGAAAGGCCACGTAAGCACAAATATCTATTAAACATATGTAACCCACAATAAGGATATGCAAGTGCACCTGTGCATGTGTAATCCATTCACAGCATAGCAAATGAATGCTGTTTTCTCCACGTTATATATACATGGTTCATACCTGTTAACCCCGTAAAGTACGAAACCGGACAAAGCCATAAAAACAACTGGTACAAATAGGGACAATCCCCGGATATTGCCCTAACAAACATAGAAAGTGGATAGAATAACAGGTGTGTCACTAGCATGGATTCTCTGAAGGGTATGAAGTCATAACCTGAAATGCTTGTCATTATTTGTCAGTCTTTAATGATATGCCACTAAATTGCCAGATAGACACAAGGTTATGAAAAATGGACCAAGGATAAGAGGGAAACAGCTGTACATTCAGCGAAAATCTGAACAGTTGAAAAGTATGATATGGATATATATATATATATCTGTGAATACACATATATCCACAGACTTAAACCAAAGCAAATTATGAAATGAGGAATGTACAGACATATATGGACATATGTATATATGTACATATATATATCTATACACACACGATACATTAATAGATATATACACAACAAACATATGTCCCTGTAGATATAACACATGTACATAAATAGGTCATGGTATAGCTATTATGGATAGACAGACAGACATGCATGAAAGGTGAATACACTGCTGCTTTCCAAACCATTGCCCGGAAAGTACCAGTGTGACAGACCTGCAAGTTCTACACTTTAAACATGAATATAGGTGTCCTTTGCAGGACCCCAAAAATTGATCCTGTACGAAGTGCGAACCATCATCGATGCAAAGGAAGTCACAGCTGCAACTACGATATATCTGTACATGCAACAGTAGCAGGTGCAAGGGTAATAACACAATGGTTGATAGAATGTATGACGTACGACCTGATATCCGGAGAGTGGGGAGTGCTTAGAAGTGTCTTCACACTTTATTATCCATCACATTAAACATGTCTAATGGGTACTGTGGAGGGGTGTCAGGTATGGGAATCATGGGTATGCAGAAATGGGCCTAGGTGTAGGTTGGGACAGATTTATTAGGGCCACCCATTGGGAGTGATCAGTATACCTATGTGGGTATAGCACATACCTATATTCTCCAAAAAGGTTCAACCCATCTACTGGATATTGTGTAAACCATTGGGGGAAGACGTAGGGACTTATATCAGTGTCATGTAGGCAATTATCATGGATGGACATGCGCACGACCAAGATGGTAACCATACCTTCCAAACTTTCAGAATAAGACAGCTGGACTAAGGCAAAGTACATGAAATACAAATAGGGACTATATTAAATATACCCCAGACAAAGTCAGAACATTGATAGAATAATGGCGTAGTCAGGAGTGTGAATGTTATGAGAGTTAATAATCATGAAAAGCGCTGCAGTAGGAAGTTCAGTATTGACTGCAGGTATCTGCTGACATGTCAAATGACAGAGCAGTCTATATAAAGTACCTATAGGGCTGTCACCTTTACAAATGATGACAGTGGGACATACCCACAGCCATGCATACACCACAAATAGACATAGCACACAACAAAATCTAGGCCATGATACACAAGGCCTCCAGCATGTACGAGTAGAGTGAGAGCACAGCAAGGAAAGATGTCTGCCAAGCTATTCAGCAAACTCCTGTGGGGGCATGTAAGACCGCCTGTAACACGAACAATGTTGGAATTTGCAACATACCCCATTTGTATGTGAAAGCTATGCAAATGATGTAAATATGCGATACATGAAACAGTAAGCTGTCCGTGCAAGAGCAGAGTTATGTGCAGAAATGTACCCGGATGTTAGGCGACTAACGTTCTGCACGTTGCTAAACGGAGCAATGACAGCTGCAAATACAGTATGAATACAGTCGAAGAAGCATGCCAATGTCCAAATGTAAGGCCAGTGGCATTATTGTCCATTGGATATCAATAAAACTGCAGTTGTCCTCCCCCGATCTCCAGTGTGGAAGCATAGCACAGCGCCACGAGAACGCGCTGCACTTCAAAACAAGTCAAATATGTATAATATACATACAAAATGTAGGTTTAGTTAGATGTTAGTACGCCATGCAGATGAATGGCAAGCTGGAGACAACATCGCTGCTGCGTACTGGTTGTTATGTGTGGAAGCGCTCTGTCAGAGATGTAACGAAGCATTTGTAGGCAATCTGATGCAAGTGAGGCTGAGGATAGTGAATCACAACATGTCATGCCATATGGGCCAAGCCTCTACAGTGTAGTGTAGGATAAGGGGACTATTAGAGTAGAAGATAGGTGACAACATGAGTGTGTATGTATAAAACACTGTAATCTTACCGGAGCAGTGTCACATGTTTGCTGTCAGTACTTAGTGGAAGAGGCGTGTTATGAGCTGTCCTAGGGAAAGTCAGGAGACTGACAGTGTATGCCATGGATACCACCGATGTTACCTGCAAACCTGCCCACAGTGTGTCCGCACCTGTGCACGCCAGTAAGCCTGAGTAAGCATGTGTGCACGCATGTCAGCCTATGTGCGCGTGCTGAATAACGAGTAAGCTAGTGTACGAATGGTGAAGCCCATGTAATGTCGTGTATGCCAGTGTACGTGTTTGTAAGCATGTATACATGTGTACAACACACATCACACACGTACTGCACACTCAGACACACATGCTGCCAATACTACACACATCAGTGAAATGGCACATGGATGGAGAATACATCATCAGAATTAACAGTGCTGTAAACTATGCTACATTGATGGTCATAGCTGCAATGCATCATGCCTGCTGATATACACCTAGAAGTATCACACTTTGTGTGAACAACATTCTAACATCAATACAGTGGAATAAAGCCACCATGTGCATCAGCACCAGGTTAGTCTGATCCTTCATCAATGTTACACATCACAGGTGGTGGCACAGGTGACATCATATGCACAGGGTGTGGTGTTACATTTCCAGAGCTGTCATTGAGCCATCCAATTTACACGTAGGTGTGTGTGTGTGTGTGTGTGTGTGTGTGTGTGTGTGAGGGACAACGGTTATTGCATGGCCCAATGGTGATGCAATGGGTTTATGTATGTGATAGCCCTAGCTGTTTGTGGTAAGTGTGTGTGTCTGCATATACACAGATACAGCATGTGCGGTCATATACAGGAGGTTGTGGGACAGTCAAAGACCATACCTGCCAGGCTGTAGAGATCGCCATTACTGGCCATGGACACCCCTCCATGCATCCAACACTAATCCAGTTATGCACCAGTCAATGTATACACATACAGTCCTGGGATCTGTACCACAATCTGTGGATAAACGTGAGTCAGTAATGTTAACGTGAGTTGCATAGTATTGTCAGTTACTACATACAGATATGAGCCATACTCACCCTCCAAAGTAATAACCACTGCTGACTGTTGCCGAGATGTGCATACGACCATTCAAAGGTGCTGTACTAACATTGTTTCCAATGCCCCTTGTAATACCCAGCAACACAATAACCGGTCACTACACAAGTATAACCCACGATCACTACAGCACACAGTATGTGCACTATCACAGAGCCATAGCAGATGTACATACATCCAAGGTGATCATGTACAGATAATGCAGCACATTCAGGAGTGATAATCTCAACATACATATATATATATATATATATATATATATATATATATATATATATATATAGATATAGATATAGATATATATGTAGATAGATTCATACACACACACACACACACACACACACACACACACACACACACACACACACACACAAAACACACTTGGCAGGGTTGGGAGCAGAACACAAACGTAACCACTGTACCACACAACAGCATTACGCAGTTACAGAACGCGCTACCGTGATTAGTAGATCACAGCATTCACACAGGCATAATTCTAGCCTGCAGACAGCAGCAGCATCAAAGGCAAAGACACCGCACGGATGTTATGGAGAGTGAATACTGTAAAAGCAACGTACTGTTGTCATGCAGCTGGAAACACACACACACACTTGGCAGGGCTGGGAGTTGAACATACACCTAACTATCCTATCACACTACAGCATGACGCATTTACAGAACACGCAACCGAGATTTCTAAACACAGCTGTCCCAGAGGCATACTTCTAGGTGTGTGGCATCATCCGCAAAGGCAAAGACGCTGGTAGGAAATATCTGTGGTGAGAGGCGTCTAAAAGCTTGACTGAGTCCCCAGACGGACTGGAGCATGCACGCACACACACACACACACACTTGGCAGTGCTGGGAGTTGAACATACACCTAACTACCCTATCACACTACAGCATGACGCATTTACAGAATGCACTACTGAGATTACAAAGCACAGCAGTCCCAGAGGCATACTTCTAGGCGTGTGTCATCATCCGCAAAGGTAAAGACACTGGTAGGAAATATCTGTGGTGTGAGGCATCTAAAAGCATGACTGAGTCCTCAGGTGGACAGGAGCATGTGCACACACACATACACACTTGGCAGGGCTGGTAGTCGAACATACACCTAACTACCCTATCACACTACAGCATAACGCATTTACAGAATGCGCTACCAAGATTACTAAACACAGTAGTCCCAGAGGCATACTTCTAGGCACGTGTCATCATCTGCAAAGGCAAAGACGCCGGTAGGAAATATCTGTGGTGTGAGGCATCTAAAAGCATGACTGAGTCCCCAGGTGGACGGGAGCATGCGTGCGCACACACACACACTTGGCAGGGCTGGGAGTCGAACATACACCTAACTACCCTATCACACTACAGCATGACGCATTTACAGAATGCGCTACCGAGATTACTAAACACAGCAGTCCCAGAGGCATACTTTTAGGCGGGTATCATCATCCGCAAAGGCAAAGATGCCGGTAGGAAATATCTGTGGTGTGAGGCATCTAAAAGCATGACTGAGTCCCCAGGTAGACGGGAACATGCACACGCACACACACACACACACACACACACACACACACACACCTGGCAGGGCTGGGAGTCGAACATACACCTAACTACCCTATCACACTACAGCATGACGCATTTACAGAACACGCTACTGAGATTACTGAACACAGGAGTCCCAGAGGTATACTTCTAGGTGTGTGTCATCATCAGCAAAGACAAGGACGCCGACAGGGATTGTATAGAGAGTGATCAGTCTGAACACATACAAACATATTACTGTCCCATGGTAGATATAGACAAACACATGGCAGTGGTGTGATTGGGGCAACTAAAAATTTACGGAGCACTACAACAACAATACATAGATATGGGACGTGCCACAGACAGTACACCTTTCAAGATAGTCGACCTGTTTGTACTCGGTAGGCATCCATCATGACATTGAAAATGGACATCTGTTGCCTGGATGACCACCATGGCTATATAGGATGTCAATGGCCATGCCGATGCACAGAGGGACATCACTGACACAAGGTGTCACTGGCCATGGCCACACGCTTAGTAATACACGTCCGTTCGGACTGTACTGTGTGTCGATCTAAACAATGGCGTACTGGGCATGCTCACACACTTAGCAGTTGCAAAGGGCCGTCTTGCATGCAGACGGAGTCTCAACACGCATGGGCTCAGTTTGGACTGTGCTGTGTGTCCATCTACACAACAGTGTACTGGGCATGCTCACACACTTAGCAGTTGCAAAGGGCCGTCTTGCATGCAGACAGAGTCTCAACATGCAAGGGCTCAGTTTGGACTGTCCTGTGTGTCCATCTACACAACAGCGTACTGGGCATGCTCACACACTTAGCAGTTGCAAAGGGCCGTCTTGCATGCAGACGGAGTCTCAACACACAAGGGTTCAATTTGGACTGTCCTGTGTGTCCATCTACACAACAGCGTATTGGGCATGCTCACACACTTAGCAGTTGCAAAGGGCCGTCTTGCATGCAGATGGAGTCTCAACACGCAAGGGCTCAGTTTGGACTGTCCTGTGTGTCCATCTACACAACAGCGTACTGGGCATGCTCACACACTTAGCAGTTGCAAAGGGCCATCTTGCATGCAGACAGAGTCTCAACATGCAAGGGCTCAGTTTGGACTGTCCTGTGTGTCCATCTACACAACAGCGTACTGGGCATGCTCACACACTTAGCAGTTGCAAAGGGCCGTCTTGCATACAGATGGAGTCTCAACATGCAAAGGTTCAGTTTGGACTGTCCTGTGTGTCCATCTACACAACAGCGTACTGGGCATGCTCACACACTTAGCAGTTGCAAAGGGCCGTCTTGCATGCAGACAGGGTCTAAACACGGAAGGGCATAATAAGGTATAACTGTCCCCATGCACAAGGTGGTCACACATATGCAGTGACCAGTACACACTCAGGTGCCATCAAAGCTTTCACAGGTGCAGATCACAGATGTACACACCACAGTCTACACTGTATCCCTCAAGACATCACCATGTCGTTGGTGCAGCAATACACAGCCATACATTACCACAACACTATGTGACACATGACCAGTGGACTGTACATTGGTCTACAGCAACTGTGCAGAGTACACATGTACTGACAGGGTTCCAACAGGTGTTATGCATTGCAATGATACCACTATACATGACCAGGTCAGCTCAAGACATACCAGGGGCCCTGGGTCTTACACAGCTGTGACAGATGAGTGTTGCTGTACACCAACAAACACACATGTTTGGATATGTCATACATGTGATTGCAGTGGATGTGTGCATGGACCACACACACAACACATATGTACATAGCATAGCCTTTGCTGTCCCCCGTACAGAACAGTGGCCTAAGCAATCATAAGCATGCAAATGGAAGGTGGGTCCATGTCTGTTGAATGCTCACAGTACAGGAGGTAGCAGTGTTGACCGAGGACACATTCCCCTGTACTAGTTGCCCAGGACACCCGTGATATCATATCACAGTCCATGTGTTATGTATGTCAACACACATGTCCATCAATATCAATGCATACAAACATGGCTACAGGAGACACATGTAGGACCAACACACATGTACAATCTGTACTGTGCATGCAGCAACCATGCATGTGCAGTGGCCGATGTCTGTAACACAGCTGTGCCTAACTACAACATGCAGTCACAATGCAGCCCCATCACTGACACCTGTATATGGTGACATACAGACAGTACGGTTGGTTGTACATCATGTATAGAGGGATGTGTGTACATAAAGTGGTGATCCACCTATGTAGATGGATGTGTGCCGGGGTTGGCTCACAGGTGTGTCACACGGCATCCTACCATGCCATGTGCAAACAGTACACTATGTCACTGTTACTTGATGGTGATGACCTAACGCATACACAGCGGTCAGGTGTTACCAACTGTATGTCACATGATACCTGTAACACTTACATCCTCCTGTGTGCATATAGCAGCACAATTGCCAGACATAGCATTGGTACACATTAGGCGGACAATACCGCTGCATGTCTATCAAACATCTCATCATATGGCAGGTGTATCATTCCCAGCACTGCCATGTGTGTCCGCTTGTGTGACCACATGTGCCACATATGGTGGGGATTACATCCCAGTTGTAGAGATCTGTACATACTGCAGTGTGGAAAGCATGATATCGGCAGGTGTGGTGCATCACACATTGGCTATCTGTATAAACATTTCTGGTCACCACAGTGTGTGTGTGTATATGTATGTATGGCTATCTGGTGCTTGGTGTGAGGGTGTATGCTACCATGAGGTGAAAACAGGATCACTAACCCCTCATGGTGATGCAGTCTACTACCCTGTTGATGCCTTTGGTCCCAGCTGTACTGGCTACCTGTGCATGTTCCTTCTCTGTGTCACGTCGTGTGAGTGCAAAGTACTGCGAGGGTGATGACCACATAGGGAAGGGTCCTCACCTCAACACTATGGGGTGTGCATTATAGTGTTGTAGACCCCATGAATGTGGGCATGTTCCTGTAATGTGACAGGGTATTACTGCTACACAGTGTGGCCTCATGCTATCAAGTGGCCTCTAACGTCATCATTGGCCAGACCGCTGTGTACAACCCCTGCACCATGTCAACATACCTGTAATGTTTCGTGGTATGTATGTCATGTCTCTGTCCACTGTAGCCTGTTCAACTGACCACATGCTTCAGGTGCAGTATATGTGCGGGCATCTGTGTCATGTTAGATTTTCCAACAGTCAGGTTGAGAGTACGTTTAGCATGCTGATATTGCCATACGTGCCTGTGAGTACTCCACAGTTACACATGGGGGACTGCAAACACTGCTACCTGTAGGCACATGCCAGTACACCATGGGAGGGAACCAGGGCATCATTACCAACATGCTGTTACTGTAGTAACCGAGACACATACTTTGAACATATCACAATGCATGCTGCACCTGGACTACATGGTATGTCTGGTGCATGTCGACAGTACACAACAGATGTCACATACACATCTCTCAGTATTCACACACAACCAATGCAACATACACATCCCTCACTATGCATACACAAGTAATGTAAGATACACCTCTCACTATTCTGTTCACCCTGTGCATCAGACCATTTGAGCATATCGCTGCACCAATGGTGTGGATGACAGGGATGTGGCACAGGCTTCATCATATGCACAGGGTGATACTGTTTGCCAGGGGCATAGGCTGCACCAATCGATGACATCATGTGTGTGGGTAAGGGCCAGTGATTTGATTGGACATGTCTGTTCCGTATGCATGTGGGTTTTGTGGAGCCCTACAGTTGTGTCTGCTGTGTGCATGTATGTGTGCACACAGTTCTGTCATTTGTGAGGCCTACACAAGGGTATTATTGACAGCTCCAGATTATACAGACCAGGTTGTACAGCTCACTGTGAACGACCATGGCCACGTGTCCTGTGCCTGCCAGGGGTTGCATGGGCACTACCAGGTGGAGGTACAGAATGGCTACTGTCTGATGACACATGGTCACTAGAACCGTGTCCCCACTGGGAATGTCCAGGGCCATGTCCATGTGGCCTTCTGTGTCCTGATGTGAACAGCGCAGCCCCAGCTGCACTGCTACTGCTATTGGCACTATGGGAGCGGCCATGTGAGGTGGCATGCTCACGTTGACCTGCACTAGGTGGTGTAGCTGGCCTACATCCATGTGGCCTATGCCTCACCCCTACCAGATGTTCCAGCACAGACAGCTCACGCTCACGGATTGCCATGCCATGGTCAAGGATTCTGACCATGTCACCCAATCGCCTGTCCAGAACACCAGCAATCTGCTGTTGAGCACCTGCCAATGCCTGGATGTTGTTGTTTAGGGTATGGATAGCAGCCCTCTGCAGCCTCTGCCCTTCTCTGTTCTGCCATTCAGCACGTGCCTGTGCCGCCATTACAGTCTGGAACATGTGTCTGGTGATTCCAGCTGCTGCGCTATGTCCTGCAGGTGCATGTTTGCCAGAGGTCCTCCTACGAGCAGTACCAGCCACATGCCTGTGTGGCACATCTGCAGTCAGAACACTGCCACCATGGTGTGGAGACACACCTTCTGTCGCCACCACACGTTCCTGTTCAACGCTAACAGACGCTGACTGTCCTTCCTCTATGGTCACTGGTGATGCGGTATGTGTTGGCAGTTGAACTGTGTGCAGGGAAGAGGGGGACATAGCTGGGATGGCAACCGTTGGCACAGATTCAGCCCCTGACATCCCTGCCTGTACCTCATGCATATGTTCATCACTGCTAGCATCTGTGGGGACACTATCAGATGGACCGCAGGAGGGTAACGCACCTACATCACCTGTGAATGCAAAGAAAGACTCTAAATTACAGTAGACACACACACACACACACACACACACACACACACACACACACACACACACACACACACACACACACACACACACACACTGATACACAGACACACACACACTGACACACCATGTATGTGATATGACAGATGGCATGCAGCATGCTTGTGATACAGCTGACAGCATGCAGCCCAGACATCAATAGTGTTTGTAAGCATACCCCCTGGAATGCACACTACAGCAGGCAGGTGTCATACCATTATCCATGCAATTCACACAATCATGGTAGTATGCATGCATCCCTGTGATACACCATGTGGACCAGAACAGGATAACAGTACACATGGCTGACGTGACCTTGACATGTAATCTGCTGACGTGTGCATTAACATGCATGCATGCCTGACACAATAGTGTCCTGACACATGTACAGCGTCGTACTGGGTATCACATTGCGGTGTTGTTCATATGCCCTACAGATAGAATGCATGTTGAGCAAATGTGCATGGGCATGGTAGGGGACTGTGAGCCATCTACATTGCTGTACAGTGTGAAGTACAGACACTGTGCCATTGCATGGCATCATGAGGCATCTATATTGCTAAAAAGTGCATGATATATACGCATTGCATATCCAGAACTGCATGCATACCCATGACACATACCTGTGGATTGTGAACCACGATGCTGAGGTGTATACACACCACACTAAACCATGCTGTGTCATGTGACAGGTCACTGGAGGACATACAGATGACACCACTGCACGATGACTACAGAGTGTTAGCTGCCTGGCAACCATGTCCACACATAGCAGACCTGTCACATCACCATTTCACACATGACATTGATGTACCACGCACACAAGGTGCACAGCTAACAGTGATGTCCTACGGCAGCAAGGGAAAAGTACAGTATCTGTGGCCTGGTGTCACTGTCAGTGGAATCTGTAAAGGTGACTACTGTTATGCTATGACACAGACGTCATGTTCAACACATCTTATGAGGTAGACATCACTGACACCTCCACTAGCTGTGCACAGGCATTTAAGATGTGCAGCATACCACATCACCTGTACAATCGGCCTAGTACGGCTGTAATTGGACCATGTGGGACAGGGTGTATCCACATCCCATCTACTGTGTGGCTACGTGTTTCCGGCCATCCCCCATGGCCAAGTGTGCACATGTGTTGGTCATGTGTGTGATGGCTGTCTATCACACATGTCTGTGTTGTCCCATATGACATACACCCATAGATGTTGGATATGTCACCATCCACAGGGCTATGCAGACAACAGGTGCATGTGTGGTATGTGGGGTATGGGTTATGGGAAAGGTATTGCAACCAAAACGCTACGTGTCTGAGACATGTCGGATGGAACATCACAATGTGTGAACCCATTGCAGGGGCATATATCACAATGGTGATGCCTGTGGTCTGCCCATATCACTGCTCACTGTGTGGTACTGTTTTGTGTACCACACGTTTTGTTCAACTGTATAGTACATATGCCTCCATTGTAGAACACCTCCACCCTTGTATGCACAGCTGGACACACATGTAGCAATGACAAATATTGTGGTTTCATGTCTGTGTGTCATTTCATTTGTATATATTGCACATGGGTGGCCTGTGTGGATGACGGGTGACGTGACCTGCATATCCATGTATTAACTGGCCACATGGCGAATAGATCTATGCTTTGACATGCCTGATACTGATGACAGTCTCACCTGCAACGGACTCTTGTCTGTGCGGCACGCCAGAGGTACCTGTATAGGAGTGACACAGCAGTATGAACATTATCCATGTCTGTATGACAGCCACAGGGTGCACTGTGCAAGTTAACACATTCACCTGTACAATAGCATATAGTAAGCACATGTGTGCATACCATACCTCTCAACCTCTTAAAACAATAAATGTGGACAAAGCCTACTATGATGGGGGACAAATAGGGACAACTGTGACATATTGCTCTTACAAACTTAGAAATATGCTAGAATAATAGGTTTGCATGCACATAGTTTTACATGGAATGTGCAGTCGTAAACACAAATGTATGTCATCATTTAATGACTCCATTCCTCAGCTATTTGCCAGAAAGGGACAGATATTAAGGGGAACACACCAACAATATGATCCAGACATCTGGACATCCTGCAAATACCTGTACAGTTCAGAGGTATGGTGCATACACAGGGCAGCATAATGTAGCATGCAGCATGTGTGTCCACATACCTTGCATATGTTGTTACATTACATGATGTACACTGACACATGCACGTACGTGGGATATACTGGTCATATGTTCAGTACTGACTTACCAGGCAACTCCAGGCTCATTGGTTGGGAGACACCCACCTCTATGATGGCAGCCAGTGTTTGTGGGAGCTGTTCCGAGGGTGTCCCCAGACTGGCCAGTAGCTCCTCTGTGTGTGTGAGTGGAGGCTGGGTTGGTGGCCCACCTCCTGTTCCACCTTGTTCCCTGGCGATTGCAGTGGCACGCTGTTTTGCATGACGTATCAAGTCCGTGCAGTGTCTGCACACCTGCTGGTAGGTGCGGTTGTGGCCACCCACTTCGTTGACCCTCCTGCTGTGGCACATGGCTAAATAACACCTCGTAGTTCTCATGGAGGTACAGGATTAGGACATCATCCTCCTGTCGGCTGTATGCTGGTAGGTATGTATGAAGCATTATCTGTAAGACATGATGAAGGTGACAGGTCACATTTACAGACATGTACAGTGATATTGCTGCACATACATTTTCTAGTACATCTGCACAGTTATCTTTGCAAATCAGCATGACACTAACGCGACTGGCATGTATGTGTCACACACATGTAACACCCATTATGCATTGGATATCATCTCCATATATGCGTGTCACCTCATTACAGTGTTCCTACTGCATGTGACATCTGTCTTCATGTGGGCATGTCTGTTTGCCTGCACTGGTGTTCTTACCTATCTGCACATGCCTGGATGTAGTCATGGTAATGCTGTTGACCTTGATGCTGTGTCTATGTCACATATCAACACAGACACAGCCTTAATGGACTTGGGCAGTGACAATGCAACAAGTACGCATGGAAACCTGTACATGCATCTGTTTTGCCATAGACATCTACACTGCACTGTACAGCTGTTCAACATCCTGCCACAGATTGCCTGTGTTGCACATGTGATAGACATGGGACAATGGTTAGTCGGACATCATTCGCAGGTAAGGTTATCGGCTATATCATGTACGGGCTGGGTTTACTAGCTGTGTCTGACACCCATTACGCCACCATGAGGGGCATCAGTGACACATTACTGATCCAGATAGTTGATACTACATCTACCATATGGCCATCACACCATGTATGACACGGATGATATGTGCAGCTATTTGGACAGGGCTGCATGGTATGGTGGGAGTATGTCACAGGTATGGCACAGGGATCTGTCCAGCATGTGGCCATCCTAGTCGTAGGATGGTGGTTGTCCATGACGTATGTCTTTCAGATCAGGCTATGGACATGTAGCATGTCCAACAGCATAGTGTGGCATATGTCTGTATGCAAGGTGGAGAGCATGCTGCATACTGGAGGTGAGTATTGTGGAGGCTGGTATCGGCCATCCATGCCTGGGCCCTACCCCTGGAGGGTGATATGTGTTCCAATATTGGTCACACGGGTGCTGTGTATGCCTGTCCAATGATCTCCATGCTCATGGATACCACCCTGTCATGTCATGGGTACCTCGGATGCCTACCTAAAGGGCCAGGGAGACGTCTCAAGCTCAGGGAGGTATACTGCACAAAACCATCCCTAACACAGTGTCCATAATGTTGACCACAGCCTAGGTGTTACTTAATGGGTACAGGGGTATTCCCCTAGTGGTGACATTGCTGATATCATCCACCAGAATGTGCACATATGTCACACACCTTACCCACACAGCCCATTCTGTATGTTGTTCACAACACTCTGACAACTATTGCCCATAGGTCATGGCCATTCACATCCTCACATACACAGATGGCTGACATTTGTCTGTGTGGTATGGACTATAATGCAGGTGGGGTACAACACATTAACCCTGGTTTACTGTAGCTGACACCGTGTGATATGCATATGTCACTGTAGCACCTTTAGTAGTTGTGAGTCTGTCAACAGGCCACTAGTAGAACACTCCTGTGACATACACAGACATTGGTAGTCAAACATCCGTACTGTCTTGTACATCTGTACTGCTAACATGTACACTGATAATGGTTCATGGACTTGCAGACCATACCCGGCAGTGTTCTGATGCGGTGCCACCAATCATGACTGTCATCAAAACTTGTGGGTTGATATTATCCAACACCCTATCTGTATTGTATGGGTATGCTCGGCACTTGTTAAGAGCTTCTTGGCACATTATGAGCTACTGCTTAGTTTAGCACCCATTTCACACCAGTCCTCACAGGTACACTGTCTGTCCATACATTTTCCAGCTTGCTTACAGTACAACAGCTGTCATACACACATCACTCACATATCTCGTGAGACATGGTGGTTTATACAGCGTGTCCACCTGGCACGTACCACTTATATACAGGCATGTCCAACTGGCATGTACCAGTGCTATTGCCTGTCACTATGATGACTATGTTGTACATGTGGCAATAGAGCTATTCTCATGTACACAGTCAATGCACACCTCCCAACATACAACAGTACAGCCTGTGGGGGATGCACATATGCAGCCCTGCTGGGGGTTATACTGTCACCAACCCTGACTGCACCTGACAGTCATGTGGGGATGTACAACATTCGCAACACACCCCACTCATCACATAGTCCCACATGATCCCCACCATAGGCCACACATACGGAGACACCTTGTACAGTACCCCTCCATACTCTGTGTGGGCACCAACGGTAGCCCACATCGCCAAGCACAACCACACCAACCTATAGCCCACAGACACGTGCCCATCACATACATCCAATAGAGTGTCATAACATACACAACACACCTGTCATAGGTGACTCTGTTGGCAGTCACACTGCTGTTCCACTCAGCAGGCTACACAAGGCGATAGTCACTTACATCCTGCTGTCAGGTAAATGGTTCTGCAATATAACCTATGCACACATGCCACAACTCAGCAGGTACAATGTGACTGTCATTTTCTATGTTTGTGTGACTGAAGTTGTATCTCAGGGCACAGACTACATGTGCAGGGACATGCAATAGCCCACCAGTGTTGTAGCCCTGATGGTGTGATCCAAGCCCTGGGGAACATTTTCCGGTCATCCGGACCTGTTACCACTGTACAATGAGTGACTGTGTCACTCCCAACAGTTGTCCATGCTCCTGCTGTCATTCCACAGGCATCTGGAATCTGTCCACTTTGACAGACCTGGTCAAACAACATGATGCTGTGGCACAGTTGACCTGCACCTGTCAGCCCTGGGAGTATGGATCACATGTTGGACTCTTGCTGCTTTTATACTGCCTGTCTTACACAGTGTCCAATATCAGTCACCACCAGAATGGGAACTGGCTAGCGAAACATGTGGTCATGTAACACAATGCTTGACATTATCCTCTGTCACGCTCACAGGCAAGGCACACCTGATACTGCACCACTTCAATATCTCTGCAGTGACTGAGACCTGCCTCTTGGCTCTGCAGAGCACACCTGCAATGACTGGTTATAGACAGACTCTCAGATACATACCTGGACTGGCACACCCACGGCTGAGGTGTCCCCATATTCCACTATGTTGTACACACATCCCGGCTGGTTACTTAGCACAATGCATCACAGGTGCTCCACGTGCAAATAACTGTGTTCGGAACTGCTATGCACAGTGTTACCAGCTGCGGATTCAACATACCCCACAGTTACCAGACTTCATTTCATGGTGTACTGGACAGATGGGCTCATACTGCTGCTACTGATGTGAGACTGACAGTAACCCACACTTAACTGTGATAGCCGCACATGTACCGACACATTAGGCGTACGTTGTCCACGAGTCATAACCTCCGCTCGGTTGGTTCGACCCATACACACCACCTCCAAGACCAACAGTATCCTTGACATGGACACTACCAACATGTGACTGCTGTTCCACACCTGGGGTTATCGCCTCATTGGTGGAATCCAAACATATGCTACTCACCCTTGTTAGTCACATACCGGCACCACACACTTCACTGCATACACAGTAGATGAGTACTACAACATCTACTACAGATTTCGTATGACAGTGGTAGTTGACGTCATGACACACGTGCAGGTGGACAATGCACATACAAATGCTGAGACATACCCCAGTGCACTTCGTTAGCATGTACATGACAATATGGATCATGCTATTCCACACAGAGCCATGATGGTACACACCAGATAACAGACGCCACTTTGGGGGTGCGGTTCCATGGACATACTTTACAACAACAGGTGGGGGCTGTTGCACAGTGGTGTACATTCCCATGGGTGGGGTAACTCACTGGTCAGCCTCGGTAGGGCCACGGGATCCCTCATCACATACTCCATAACTAGCTACGTACACATTACTGTGACACATTCCGAGATGTACCTCAAGGCATTATGGTGGTATGTCAGTAGTCATATGCAATACACACATCTGCTCACACATACAACTCTCACTCTGAAACATGACAGTAACAGGTGATGTTGGCAACATGCTGTCTGATGGCTTCAATGCTAACATTACACCCTCTCACTCCCTATGGGGCCACATTCCTTGCAGGAACATTGCAGTGTACCTGCGGTCACACCTACACAGTTCTGACCTGCACTCTATATGTCCTAGGACAATGGCCCCTTGTCACCCTACAAAATCCCAGGTTGTGATGTCCACATACCTCTGAATGACATGTCTCCCCACTGGGACACCATATTCAGTAATAGCCTTGTACCAGACATTGTGGCCCCTAACTGGCACACAGCGACAGTTACACTCCACACAGGTGGTGCCACAATGCACGACTGGGACTATTGCCCTACACATCTGACTGGGCTGTTCTGTATGGCTATAGGGCACATCATCATGGACATCATTCGCTGAGTCTTTGTTGTGCTCCGGTCCTTTGATGCCAGTTGGGTTGGTCTTGTTGGGGCCACAGCATGCCTCCTACACCTGTTGAACACCTTTCATGCAGTCTCCAGAGTAGTTGATGATGACACGGGGGTCCACACAGCCTACATTGTCCTCTCGCTGCCTTTCAGCACCGTTCTCCATTCTGGTATTGACAACATACACATCCACCTGCACATCAAAACATATGTCTCAGGATGTTATGCAAATTGGCTAATGGATGGGACACACACACTGAGGGTGGCATACCATATCACATACTGCATTCCAGTTACACTTGGCATACCACAGTCCTCAGTCATGGGGCCCTCATGTTCGGTATATGCTTCCCTGAGGTACAGGCTACCACTGAGGGGACTTCCCTGCCTAGCTTTACAGACCACTGCATACCAAGCGCCGTTGTTGATCCACCAGCTGATACAGACCCCATCCATATGGGTGTTACTGTGACGGATGCCTGATATGAACATCATGACTTCAACCTGCATGACACTTGGTATGAACATCACCTTTGCAGTACACCATCCACCCACTGGTTATCACATAGGTGTTAATCCCCTACATACATGTCGCATTGTACGTGTTCGTACTACACATGTATGTTGCACACACTCCTGTAATTACCACATTGCCACTGTGGCATGGATATCCTTCTACGTGTCCACACTTGTCTGTACTGGGTGTGTAGCTGGTACATAGGCACCCATTGTACCTCTGAACACCTGACTTATACACACATTCATGGGTACAGCACCCCGCTTAGGGTGTACCTTACACAACAGCTACAGCTTTACATAACTCAACATTAAAACGCCATGATGTTTATTGAGCTATGACAGTTAAAGTTTGCGGCTGAAGTACAGACACCACGTCTGTACACATTTGTGGACTACATACTCAGGGGTGACCTCTGCTGCAAAGACAGGGCCCATGTCTGCAAATATGTTAATGGATATAATCTGCATACGCGACATAAACAATAGCCACTGTGAGCATGATGCACATGGATATGTGCACACACACGACAATGTGTGGGATGTGCTTGGGGGTTGCATTCCCAGACCGAACACTCACCATGCTTTGAAACAAGATTCCTATGTACATCACACATGGACAGTCAGTAGCAGTGTTCATGTGATACCTCACTTGGTGGATGGTGGACACATGTACGCCAGGGATCACTGCAGTGGCTGTACTGTGCGGAGATGCAGGTTACACATGGCTCTTCTATTCACAGGACACTACCCTAGAGAGCTGCCACTGGTGTGAACACTGTAGTTGTTACACATAGACTTGCCAGACTGCATGGTACCCCACTATGAACCTGTGGAGCTATTACATGTCCTTTGTGCATGGTTACTGGCATAGCCCTTCCATTTAGATTAGCTGTCATGCTATTACAATGTCTCATGACTACAGGCCATATGTATCCTGTTATTGTACACGCCAATCATGTTCTTGTTTGTCTGTCACATCTCTTCTGCTATTCTAATATGGGAGTAATGTTTGCGTCCTTTGCAAATGCACAGAGTGGATTACATTATTTATTTCATCATA
Source organism: Protopterus annectens (assembly GCF_019279795.1). NCBI lineage: Eukaryota > Metazoa > Chordata > Ceratodontiformes > Protopteridae > Protopterus > Protopterus annectens. Next base: position 722,987,664 of record NC_056751.1, on the reverse strand, counting down.
ACTGTTTATACATAAATTAATTACATACTACTCACATCACTATACAATACCTTTGGTATGCATCATATGCCTGTTCTCCTGTGTAGCATATCTGACATATCAATCTACTATACTATACATTACACATATTTTACATGGTATCCCATAATTCAAAGCATACTTGCACATCGGGACCATCTTAGACTTGTCATTGACGTTATATGCCCATACACATGTGCACTATTACAGTATATTCACATATACTATCCCCTGCTATGGCACGTACTTGTTGGACATACCCTGCCACTGATGGCGGGTCATATGACATTGTTCTGTTTAAAGCCATCATGTTGCATCCCTTGTGGTGTCTGTGCTGTTTACCTTGTGGCCCACTGCTGGACGCACAACTTCTAAAAGCGTTAGTATGATCAGCAAGACATCACTACATAAATACCATTTCCCACTTTATGCATGGCGGACACTTTTAATTACTGCAAACCAGGCTATACATACACTGACATAACTTAATACAGAACATACTATACATACAGTTAGTGTTCTACATACCTTGATATTGTTCCAGTATTTTGTCTCTATCTCGCTCTTCTGTATCACTCTTTAAACTGTTTTATGGTATGAGCATACGGTTTGCATATATGGCAAGTCATCCTTATATACGTCGATACCTGCAACATGTAGTTTACTGCCGCCAATTGGTGTTCCGGTGTGACTAATTACGTGCACTTCAGCTGTGCAGCTACTCCATTCACCAATTATGCGGCAACAGTGGCGTATAATTGATTTCATCACTTGGGCATTGGCCATTTGCCCTGCCTTCGGGGAGACAGTCTGTATTGTGTTTTGTTGTATGTAATTGCAACTGCTATGTGTAGAGCCAAGTGTAGTTTGGAGTCATGTCCCCTGTGGATTGTGTGTGATGGCTTGAGTATGTGGTTCTACATGTGACTGTACCTGTCATCACACCCGTCTGATAACGGACTATTACAAACACCTGTAACATCGCTGTTTGTTCCATTATACAATGGATACAATTTTGCATGGCGCCTTTAAATGTGTCTCTCACAAGGTATGTTAACAGTTCAGCAGATGTAATTGACTAACTGGATGTTTGTGCTGTGATTATGGCATGTATTGCTATTGTTTCCAGTGTGGGGGATGTAGGCGGGTGTACTTAGCATATATGGTTTTGTGGGGCTTGCATTTCTACGTCGTCCATATATATATGTGTGTGTGGGCCCCTTCCCTAATTACAGTGCTATCACTTAGTAGATTTCTGTTACGGGAATTTACTTTGGGCCATTGTTAATTGGTTTCTATATGGTATGCAGGTGAGGTTGATACTTCCATACCTCCGGATGTATGGCAATATGTGCAGGGATATTTCTAAATGACCGCTATCCCGTGTATGTCTGTCCCAGGTATTTGCAGTCATTGCAGTGGTGTTGGTATCAGACCCTCTGTGGCATGGCTTGCCACCTTTTCATATGGCCATAGTTGGACACTTGCGGGTCACACAGTGGTGTTTACAGGCTGACATATAGCCACGGTCAGTACACAGGATAGCGCATACTTTTATCATCATTACATACCAATTGTTCTTGGACCTTGCCTACTTATCAGTTTGCATGTAACATTTCCATTTCTTGCATACAGGAATGAGTATTTCCTGCAACTATTGCATAATATTTGGGACATACTAATGTCCTAAATGCTCTGACAGTTGCCCTTTGTAATGTTTCATGTTAGGACACACCTGCCCAGGGAGGAGCTGTCCCTCCCAAAGTGAGACAGGTGTTTACTGCATGCCTACGGCTAGCTATAACTGCACCTACCCTAATCATCTACCTCCGAGTTGCCACCTACAGACACATGATGCAGACACACACACACACACACACATTATAGTCACACGGAAACACACATGGCACCCTCAACACACACATACACAGGCTACATCACTCACAAACACAGTTGTACACGGTATCTACGTGGACCGCACAGCTGGCAGTGGTGACTACATGTCCTCACTATCATCATATTGCTCATGGTTCTACTGTTCCAGTACTGTGTTCTTTCTATCTTTCAACCTCCTGGTTACGCGTGTCGGTGTGTGACACATTCCATAGTTGGTGGTATCCTGTTTATTTGTACCTCCAAGGTGTTTTGAATGTCGTTGACCTATCTATATATTTGCAGATGTCAGTGACTCCTTATATATCAACATATATTACACTATCTTCCTTTCTATCTGTATTATATATGTGTAGATATATATATATATATATATATATATATATATATATATGTGTATATATATATATATATATATATATATATATATATATATATACATATCTCGGACTGGGGTGGTGACAGGCACACTACACCTTTCATTGTGTGTTTGTCAGTGTATACTGTGTTTTCTGGACTCCACACTTTTGTGTCTGTACCTGTCACATTACACACCTGCCATAGGTTAAGATTACCTCTCGTCCCACTTTGCCAGGGACAGTCCCTCTTTGTGCAGTTGTGTCCTGCGAAATATTTGTGAACATAGCAAATGTCCTGTGACTTTGGGACAAACATATTCCCTATAGTTTATGTAATAGTTGCATAAAACACTTATTCTGTATCTGACCCACCTACATGTTACAGGACACGGAACACGTACCTGCGACCATTACTAGAATAAGCTTTTTATCTATGCAAAACACTGACGTTCTGGTTTTCGTACTGGCTGGGTGTATGTGTCGGCCTGCACACATCTGGCGTATGTCCCACACTGGTCATTTGAAATGTGGCAACCCTACCGTACGTGATTGTATACATGATTGCCTGTTCCACTCCTCGCAGTGGTCGTTTTACCCGTCAGAGCAGGCGCTATTTGTTCAGGGGTGACTAATGCTGGTTTCACCTGTTCTGTACATCATTGACCGTGATCTGCACAGTGGTCAGTGAAGCTTAGCCCTGTTTTGCGCATATTCGTATAGTCATATTTAAACATCACTTACCAGCTGTAGGCAACGCTTATTCCCGCTAACATGTGCTACACATATTCTGATGACCTGCATCCGGAATGCATTACCCCTGCCATCGAGATTACCTTACATCCCTTATGGGACATGGGACCGGGAACATGCACAACAGTCACTGCATGTACCACTTGGACATCTGGGGGTTGTACACGTATTATGTCATTTTGTATGTGAAGTACACTACAGCAGTTACTCCACACTGCACTCACATGGATAACTCCATTAGTTTACAAATGGATGAGTCAGTTAATGGTATGTCCATGTGATGCTTACTGGCTGTACTCTGGCATTGGGTATGTATATCACAATTAGCTACACCCGATAATGTGCTACACCTTCATATGACTGTGGATGCAACATGCTGAGGTGACGAATACCTGTCATGGGTACATCCCCTGCCTTGACACAACATCCATGATTACATTTTGTGGAGCCCATCAGTAATGCAGCGGGGAATCCATGCTGAGTGTGTGTAGGACAGTGCTTACACACATGTGCTCCTGCGATTGCCTCTGCTCCAGTAAGCGACAGTTGCTTACTCGATGTTGTGGCGACAGGAGTCACTGTTTGCCCCGTTTGGGGTTTTGCCTCAGACAATCGGGCGTGTACCTACCGATGTACCTGAGAACCTATACACACAGCACCGACAGATGCTGATAGATGCATCTACTGTTCAGGTGTTGACATTTCCGTGTTTCAATGGCTGTTGCATGTACAATGTTTGAGGGCTGCCTATGTAGGATTCCACAGTGGGCCACCTATACATCACAATTTACAGGTGGTCGTGTTTGTGTGCTATCCATTTTACTGTGTGTGCAGATGGAGAGGGGGGGGTGTTAGTCTGTGGGAGCCTACACTGTCAAGGTATGTGCTATACGTTCCCTCTTTGCCAAGGCATAGGCATATTGGGCACACCTCCATCTGCCTACTGGGGCTGGAACAATGTGCCCGTGGTCTGGATCCCTCTGTGCCTGTGTTGGCCTTGGCAATTGCGGTGGGCTGTGAGGCCCTCCCCCATTTTGACCCTGCTGCAGCTGTTTCCACAAGATCATATTATGTAGCATGGCACATGCTATGAAGATGTGGGCACACGTGCCTGGAGAGTACTGCAAGGCTCCACCAGATGTGTCCAAGCACGAGAACCATGATTTCAGCATCCCAAACACACGCTCTATGATGATTCTGGCTTGTGCGTGTGCCTCATTATGGCATTCTTGCATTGGTGTGTGTGCATTTCTGATGGGGGTCATCATCCACGGCTCCAGTGCATAGCCAGCATCCCCCACAAGGTGGCCTTGTGGGATGTCCCCCCTGACAAATACCTGATACAGCTGTGAGGCATGCCAGATATGGGAGTCATGGTAGCTTCCAGGGCTGCCAGCACACACATCCATGATAATGCCCTGGGCATTGCACACGATCTGGCAGTTGATGGAGTGGAATCCCTTATGGTTTATGTAGCACCTACCATACTCACTGGGTGGTGACTTGATATGTATGTGCATGCAGTCTATCGCACCCAGTACCTCCGGGTAGTTTGCCACACGGTGGAAGTGACGCATATTGCTGGCCAACTCCTCCTGAGTTCAGGGGAAGTATATATGCTCATTGGCATGTGCTAACTTGGCATCCAGGAACTGGTGTAGTACCCTGGATGCCGATGCCTGTGAGATCCCCATTATATCTCCAGTTGGCCTTTGAAAGGTACCTGTGGCTAGTATTCGCAAGCTTACACATACCTTCATGTCCACTGGGATGGGTTCCCCTCTGTTGTTTCTGGTTCTCAGACGTGGCTGGCACAGCTCTACTATTTGCTGTAAGATGTCCCTGTCCACCCTGTAACGCTGTACTATCTCCAGATCATGTAGCCCCTGGTAGGTTACCCTTGGTCTGAACACTCTTATCCTCCTCCGAGGCCTATGGTGGTTGTCGGCATCATCCTCCACAACACCGTCAGTCTGTAACACATGCTGATGAATCACAGCTATGGCAGCTCCCAACATGTACATTTTTAAAGTTCCCCATCTGTTTACACCTATGGTGCAGTATTTGGGAATACACAGGTGTGTGTTGGGTGTTTTCACACTTTATACTGTTTTGCTGTGAACACTGATGATGTCATAGGTTGTGTATGTATGATTGTGGCTACAGGGTATATTCTGTGTTTTATTACTAGAACCACTATTGTGCTGCCTTTGGTGTTGCATTACATTTGGCTGTCATGAATTACCTCCTGCCCTTCCCTTTACATTTGTGCACATTACACCTACCATTTGCTGGCATGCATCCAGCAGCCTGCTTTCATCTGCACTTTCCTAGACCTGGCTTATCTTGCGTAATGTGTTCTGTTGCCGGTCTACTGTGGGTTTGCTTTGCTCTGCTATGACAGTTCTCCTATCTTTGCATTCCAAGTCCTCCCCTCCTTTCTTTGCAATTCTATGCCTCCCTATCCTGTTTTGCAGGTTTCTGCATGCAGGCTTGTCTACTGCCATCCATTGGCGCCGTGAGTTGATTGGTGTTAATTGCTCATTAGTACCAATTACCCTGCGCATTTCCTTCTTTTCTTCCCCTGACCTTCCTGTTTGTGTTATTGTTCTCAGCGCGTGCATCCGCTTACCGGGTTTCGGGCATGTTTTCATCCCTGTACACATGCGCTTTCGGGCACCATGTGTGCTCTCAGCTAAACGGTTCTATACCTTCCTCCCCACCCCTGTCCTGCAGCTTTGCTTAGCAGCGGCCAGGCCAGATTTACATTGCTCCAATGTGCTTACTGATACGGTGGCACACCCCTCTGCTGATGTCATGTATCACCTCTGATACACTCCTCGGTGCTATAGTGCTGCTCCGTCAGGTACATCCTTCATCCGGTGGGACGTTTCCGATTCAGTATTACCTGCCTCATTTGCACTACTAATTCATAGTTACAGTGCCAAACACTGTTGCGGGCCCTTGGCAACCCTTGCGCCTTGCTTGTGGTGTACCATGCCTACCATTGCGTATTATGGTAAAATCCTGATTTGTCTTACATTGCGATTTTATGACATTTGTATATATTTCCTTTGTATTCCTGTTTGCACACACATGCCCTGCGGTTGCACTGTGCGTTACTGTGGACATGACATTAAATGTTGTTTTTTAGGTGTTGTGCATCTTTTCTTTTGCCATTGGCTGTGTATTTAGCCATTGGCATATGTTAACTTTGTAATACATGAGTCTGGTCCGCTTCCATAACTCCAATGTTCTGTTTGGGAAAATGTAAACCGTGTTTTTTGGTTTACATTTCCATGGGCTTGCACTATGCCTGCACCACTTTGTGAATCGCTGTATGCCTTCATTAGTATGGTGCGACACTGCGCATGGGGTGATTTGTATACCTATGCCGAGGGCTGCATAGATCTGGCGTACGCCGGTAGTGCACGTGGAATTGGTTCATACCTGAATCGCTCGGCGGACATATTTGGCATTATCCTGCATATGCTACTCCTACGCCTGGCGCAAGCTTCATGAATCCGGGGGTCTGTGTTAACAGCCAGCAAGACTTGTGTCTCAAAAAGACTATGGTTCCAGCATGTTCCAGTACAACCTGTAGCACCTTCCTTCAGAAAATGTTCAGGCATTGTACTCAATGATAGGTCTGATGAATGTTGAATACAGTAGAACAATGACTTCCTTGGACTTTGATGCCATACCTTTGTTTATAAGTTGTGCAACATAGAATAATTTCCTCACTACTATAGACATGTGATGGTCAATGGCTGGATTCCTGTCTGTGTGTGTCCTTAAGTCCCTGACAAGTACGTCAGCTCTAAGAGGTGTGTTGCCAGTATGATAGTTACCCCAGGGGTGGATGACTTCCCAAAGGATACTATTATGCATTTCTTGGCATTTAGTTTTAGTCCAGTTGTTTGTCTATGTCAACCCTTCCTGGAGAACATTTGTGTAAGTGTGGGATTCAATGACAGCTCCTAATTTTCAGTCAACTACAAATTTAGTCAGCCAGAAGCCACTGACATTGGCCTTGACTTTAGGAAGTAAATGCCAGATAGGTGTGGTCCAAGAACTTATCCCTGAGGAACTCCACTTTTGACAGGCCTCTTTGCAGAGGTGGACTCCGAAGTTTTAATTTCCTGTGTCCTGTCTGCCAGCCAGTTGGCTATCTACTGGGTGACATACAGGTTTGTACCTAACCTCTTGTGTTTGTCAACATTGCCCGAGTGGGGTATTGTGTCAAATGCCTTGGCTAGGTCAAGGTAGGCAGTGTGAACTATTTTACTTTCATCCATTGCTTTGGTGACCTTCTCAAAGAAGTCCACCAGGTTGAGTAAACATGACCTGCCCTTGACAAAACCAAACTGGGTTGGGTCCAGTGTCTGGAGGTTTAATATAAAACTATTGATAATTTCCATGATAATTCTTTCCATGGCTTTACATATAAGACAAGTGAGACTTATGGGTCTGTAGTTTCCAGAGTCTGTAGATGGCCCACCTTTGTGCAGAGGGATGACTGTTGCTGTTCTCCATTCATGAGGCACAAAGCCTGTTTATAGGATACAGTTAAATAGCAATTCCAGAAGGCCCGATAGGTCATGTTTCATGTTATTTAGAAGGCATCCTGTGATATTGCCTGGCTGCATTGATGCAGTGTTCTGGGCCTTACATAAATCATTAAAGACCTATACCCTACTGATACAGGGGGAGTTATATTTGATAGCATTTCCTAAGGGAAGGTTGAGGGGAGAGGGGTAAAGTTGGAGCTGAATTTATTAACTAGTAGGCTTGCTATATCTTCTGGCTCTGTATAGGTGGCTCCATTTACAATGAGCTCTGCACACAGTTGTGAATTGCCTTTATGGTTGCAGACATAGCTAAAGAATGCTTTGTGGTTGTCCTTGGCAGGAGGCCAAATTTACCTCAAATTTCACTTTTTGTAGACTTTATTTTTCCTCTGAGTTGTTTGTTTAGTTTTATGAGAGTGCTTTTACCCTATTGAGTGCTACACCTCCTAATTTTTGCCATGACTTTCTTCCTCCTGTTTTAGAGCCTATTGATTTTGTGATTCCAACAGGGTGGCTTGTTTTTAGAGTCAGTTGTGTACTTCTTCCTGCTGGGTACAGCTGCCTCTACACAACTATTAACATGCTTGTACAGGGTTTCTGTGAACAGTTCTGAGTAGGCAGCAGTATTTTCAGGTTTATGGGGACTTGACATTTTGCCAGATTATCACATAATAGCAGGAAGTTAGCCTTAGAGTAGGTCCTGAATATTCCAGGTTTTATTTTACTTCTGACCTTACCAGGAAGACATTACAGTAGGGGTGTGGCACTCTCCCATATTAGTGAGGACTAGATCCAGTATGGTTGCACCCTGGTTGGTGTATTGACTATCTGGTCCAGGGAGTTTGTGTTTGCAAAATCCAGGAATCTCTGTACCTGTATGTTTTGTGTCATATAGGATTCCCAGCTAATACTGGGATAATTAAAGTTGCCCATGAATATATATTTGGGTTGGATGGTGAGTGTTTCCAATAAGGTTAAATACATGGTATGGGTTTATTGGGACATATAGCTTACAAAGAAGTAGCATTGGATTTTGCCTATGTTGATTTGAACATGGAGCAGCTCAAGTGCATTGTCCTGTTTGACCAGCCTTGAGATATATTTATTTTGAAGTAAATCAGGACACCTTCAACTTTAGTCCCTGTCTGTGCAGTAGCTGGTCCAATTGTGTGGAAGGCATTATAGCCTTGCACTGCTGGTGTGCTCTCCACAGCTTTAAACCATGTCTCAGTGGCTGCACAGATGTCAGCATTCTCTAGGGTGAAGAGAGCTTCTAGTGGAGGTTTTGTTTAGACTCCTAGCACTAAGCAGTAATACCTCTATATTTTCTTGGTTTAGATTTGCTATGTTGGAAGTATTTTCAGTTTGGCACTGCCTAAAAAGGCACTATGGGTTGAAGACAATGTTTTAGCTAATATTTGAAAGCCTAGAGGGTAGAGGTACAGACCATCCCTGGGAAAGTAGTCTGGTCGGTTGACAATCTCCTTCGACGCTGACAAATATTGCACCCCTTAGAATGACACCAGAAACTATGTCAATTATTAAAATCCATCATCTTTTGCTTGTATGATGGCATCATCCTTGTAGAAGGTAAAATGCTACTCAATGTTAGGCTCATACCAGACTGAGACACATATTCCAAGAACTCTATGATGTCTCTCTTCATATAGTCTAGGAGGTATGTCTCAGGTCATTTACCCCCACATAGACTATGACTGAGTCATACTGGTACCTGTGGTCCAATGACCTGAGTGCATGCATAATGTGGCAGATCCTAGCCCCTGATAAGCAACTGACCATGACTTTCTCCTTAGTCAGCCTGGTGAAAAGGACATCTCTGTGTCTCACAAGGGAGTATCTGGTGACCAGAATGTTGGATTTTGTGGTGAAGCTTGATTATGAGCTTAGAAGTAGAGGCTCCATGAGATGTGGCTCTATGTGTCATCTAGGCTTTATCTACACATTAAGATTTTTATTTTCTTTATTATACCATGCTTTATGAATTAACTTTTATTTCCACATGAATTAAGCTAAAACCAGCAAAAATAAGCTGTCAAAATGATAATATTTATGAGTTATGTTTTTTAATTGATTTCCAAAGATTTGTACTTGAATTGAGACTAACAAGTGTAAACTGCTTAGAGCAGATATCACTTATAACAGACAATTCAGTTTGTGACAGTGGTTTCCATTGTAAAAGGAGCATATTGTACTATAGTTTTGAATGTGCTAACATCTGCTAGTGTCATTATGCCACAAAGAAAATCTACAAAAACCCTGCACACGTACAGAAACATATATGTTTGTGAATTAACTTTCTTAAGTTATACATACAGCAATACACATTCCATACTGTGCAGGAAAATAAATGCAGGGATAATCCACAACTATGATGTATGTGATATGAGGTCTGAGTAGTGGTTGGGTTCCTCAACAGCACAGGATTGAGGATGGGCACACATATTCTGAGGAGAAAGAATGTCCTAGTACCACAACAGTAGAGTCTTGCTGGTCTGTAGGGAGGACAAGAGCTGGTGTGGCAATCCTAAGGGTCTGGAGTGGGGCATGTACTCAAATTACTCATTATAGCCTATTCAGTTAAAAGGTGATGTTAGCATGCAGATACTGTGCCAGGAACAATAAATGCAGGGAAAAATAGATTAGCTGTCATGCTATTACAATGTCTCATGACTACAGGCCATATGTATCCTGTTATTGTACACGCCAATCATGTTCTTGTTTGTCTGTCACATCTCTTCTGCTATTCTAATATGGGAGTTATGTTTAAGGGCCCTTTGCAAATGCACAGAGTGGATTACATTATTTATTTCATCATAACTGTTTATACATAAATTAATTACATACTACTCACATCACTATACAATACCTTTGGTATGCATCATATGCCTGTTCTCCTGTGTAGCATATATCTGACATATCAATCTACTATACTATACATTACACATATTTTACATGGTATCCCATAATTCAAAAGCATACTTGCACATCGGGACCATCTTAGACTTGTCATTGACGTTATATGCCCATACACATGTGCACTATTACAGTATATTCACATATACTATCCCCTGCTATGGCACGTACTTGTTGGACATACCCTGCCACTGATGGCGGGTCATATGACATTGTTCTGTTTAAAGCCATCATGTTGCATCCCTTGTGGTGTCTGTGCTGTTTACCTTGTGGCCCACTGCTGGACGCACAACTTCTAAAAGCGTTAGTATGATCAGCAAGACATCACTACATAAATACCATTTCCCACTTTATGCATGGCGGACACTTTTAATTACTGCAAACCAGGCTATACATACACTGACATAACTTAATACAGAACATACTATACATACAGTTAGTGTTCTACATACCTTGATATTGTTCCAGTATTTTGTCTCTATCTCGCTCTTCTGTATCACTCTTTAAACTGTTTTATGGTATGAGCATACGGTTTGCATATATGGCAAGTCATCCTTATATACGTCGATACCTGCAACATGTAGTTTACTGCCGCCAATTGGTGTTCCGGTGTGACTAATTACGTGCACTTCAGCTGTGCAGCTACTCCATTCACCAATTATGCGGCAACAGTGGCGTATAATTGATTTCATCACTTGGGCATTGGCCATTTGCCCTGCCTTCGGGGAGACAGTCTGTATTGTGTTTTGTTGTATGTAATTGCAACTGCTATGTGTAGAGCCAAGTGTAGTTTGGAGTCATGTCCCCTGTGGATTGTGTGTGATGGCTTGAGTATGTGGTTCTACATGTGACTGTACCTGTCATCACACCCGTCTGATAACGGACTATTACAAACACCTGTAACATCGCTGTTTGTTCCATTATACAATGGATACAATTTTGCATGGCGCCTTTAAATGTGTCTCTCACAAGGTATGTTAACAGTTCAGCAGATGTAATTGACTAACTGGATGTTTGTGCTGTGATTATGGCATGTATTGCTATTGTTTCCAGTGTGGGGGATGTAGGCGGGTGTACTTAGCATATATGGTTTTGTGGGGCTTGCATTTCTACGTCGTCCATATATATATGTGTGTGTGGGCCCCTTCCCTAATTACAGTGCTATCACTTAGTAGATTTCTGTTACGGGAATTTACTTTGGGCCATTGTTAATTGGTTTCTATATGGTATGCAGGTGAGGTTGATACTTCCATACCTCCGGATGTATGGCAATATGTGCAGGGATATTTCTAAATGACCGCTATCCCTGCATGTCTGTCCCAGGCATTTGCAGTCATTGCAGTGGTGTTGGTATCAGACCCTCTGTGGCATGGCTTGCCACCTTTTCATATGGCCATAGTTGGACACTTGCGGGTCACACAGTGGTGTTTACAGGCTGACATATAGCCACGGTCAGTACACAGGATAGCGCATACTTTTATCATCATTACATACCAATTGTTCTTGGACCTTGCCTACTTATCAGTTTGCATGTAACATTTCCATTTCTTGCATACAGGAATGAGTATTTCCTGCAACTATTGCATAATATTTGGGACATACTAATGTCCTAAATGCTCTGACAGTTGCCCTTTGTAATGTTTCATGTTAGGACACACCTGCCCAGGGAGGAGCTGTCCCTCCCAAAGTGAGACAGGTGTTTACTGCATGCCTACGGCTAGCTATAACTGCACCTACCCTAATCATCTACCTCCGAGTTGCCACCTACAGACACACACATGATGCAGACACACACACACACACACACATTATAGTCACACGGAAACACACATGGCACCCTCAACACACACATACACAGGCTACATCACTCACAAACACAGTTGTACACGGTATCTACGTGGACCGCACAGCTGGCAGTGGTGACTACATGTCCTCACTATCATCATATTGCTCATGGTTCTAACTGTTCCAGTACTGTGTTCTTTCTATCTTTCAACCTCCTGGTTACAAGGTCGGGTGTGTGACACATTCCATAGTTGGTGGTATCCCGTTTATTTGTACCTCCAAGGTGTTTTGAATGTCGTTGACCTATCTATATATTTGCAGATGTCAGTGACTCCTTATATATCAACATATATTACACTATCTTCCTTTCTATCTGTATTATATATGTGTAGATATATATATATATATATATATATATATATATATATATATGTGTATGTATATATATATATATATATATATATATATATATATATATATATACATACATATCTCGGACTGGGGTGGTGACAGGCACACTACACCTTTCATTGTGTGTTTGTCAGTGTATACTGTGTTTTCTGGACTCCACACTTTTGTGTCTGTACCTGTCACATTACACACCTGCCATAGGTTAAGATTACCTCTCGTCCCACTTTGCCAGGGACAGTCCCTCTTTGTGCAGTTGTGTCCTGCGAAATATTTGTGAACATAGCAAATGTCCTGTGACTTTGGGACAAACATATTCCCTATAGTTTATGTAATAGTTGCATAAAACACTTATTCTGTATCTGACCCACCTACATGTTACAGGACACGGAACACGCATCAAGCCATCATTACTAGAATAAGCTTTTATCTATGCAAAACACTGACGTTCTGGTTTTCGTACTGGCTGGGTGTATGTGTCGGCCTGCACACATCTGGCGTATGTCCCACACTGGTCATTTGAAATGTGGCAACCCTACCGTACGCGGATTGTATACATGATTGCCTGTTCCACTCCTCGCAGTGGTCGCTTTTACCCGTCAGAGCAGGCGCTATTTGTTCAGGGGTGACTAATGCTGGTTTCACCTGTTCTGTACATCATTGACCGTGATCTGCACAGTGGTCAGTGAAGCTTAGCCCTGTTTTGCGCATATTCGTATAGTCATATTTAAACATCACTTACCAGCTGTAGGCAACGCTTATTCCCGCTAACATGTGCTACACATATTCTGATGACCTGCATCCGGAATGCATTACCCCTGCCATCGAGATTACCTTACATCCCTTATGGGACATGGGACCGGGAACATGCACAACAGTCACTGCATGTACCACTTGGACATCTGGGGGTTGTACACCTATTATGTCATTTTGTATGTGAAGTACACTACAGCAGTTACTCCACACTGCACTCACATGGATAACTCCATTAGTTTACAAATGGATGAGTCAGTTAATGGTATGTCCATGTGATGCTTACTGGCTGTACTCTGGCATTGGGTATGTATATCACAATTAGCTACACCCGATAATGTGCTACACCTTCATATGACTGTGGATGCAACATGCTGAGGTGACGAATACCTGTCATGGGTACATCCCCTGCCTTGACACAACATCCATGATTACATTTTGTGGAGCCCATCAGTAATGCAGCGGGAATCCATGCTGAGTGTGTGTAGGACAGTGCTTACACACATGTGCTCCTGCGATTGCTCTGCTCCAGTAAGCGACAGTTGCTTACTCGATGTTGTGGCGACAGGAGTCACTGTTTGCCCCGCTTGGGTTTTGCCTCAGACAATCGGGCGTGTACCTACCGATGTACCTGAGAACCTATACACACAGCACCGACAGATGCTGATAGATGCATCTACTGTTCAGGTGTTGACATTCCGTTTCAATGGCTGTTGCATGTACAATGTTTGAGGGCTGCCTATGTAGGATTCCACAGTGGGCCACCTATACATCACAATTTACAGGTGGTCGTGTTTGTGTGCTATCCATTTTACTGTGTGTGCAGATGGAGAGGGGGGGGTGTTAGTCTGTGGGAGCCTACACTGTCAAGGTATGTGCTATACGTTCCCTCTTTGCCAAGGCATAGGCATATTGGGCACACCTCCATCTGCCTACTGGGGCTGGAACAATGTGCCCGTGGTCTGGATCCCTCTGTGCCTGTGTTGGCCTTGGCAATTGCGGTGGGCTGTGAGGCCCTCCCCCATTTTGACCCTGCTGCAGCTGTTTCCACAAGATCATATTATGTAGCATGGCACATGCTATGAAGATGTGGGCACACGTGCCTGGAGAGTACTGCAAGGCTCCACCAGATGTGTCCAAGCACCGGAACCATGATTTCAGCATCCCAAACACACGCTCTATGATGATTCTGGCTTGTGCGTGTGCCTCATTATGGCATTCTTGCATTGGTGTGTGTGCATTTCTGATGGGGGTCATCATCCACGGCTCCAGTGCATAGCCAGCATCCCCCACAAGGTGGCCTTGTGGGATGTCCCCCCTGACAAATACCTGATACAGCTGTGAGGCATGCCAGATATGGGAGTCATGGTAGCTTCCAGGGCTGCCAGCACACACATCCATGATAATGCCCTGGGCATTGCACACGCATCTGGCAGTTGATGGAGTGGAATCCCTTTATGGTTTATGTAGCACCTACCATACTCACTGGGTGGTGACTTGATATGTATGTGCATGCAGTCTATCGCACCCAGTACCTCCGGGTAGTTTGCCACACGGTGGAAGTGACGCATATTGCTGGCCAACTCCTCCTGAGTTCAGGGGAAGTATATATGCTCATTGGCATGTAGCACTTGGCATCCAGGAACTGGTGTAGTACCCTGGATGCCGATGCCTGTGAGATCCCCATTATATCTCCAGTTGGCCTTTGAAAGGTACCTGTGGCTAGTATTCGCAAGCTTACACATACCTTCATGTCCACTGGGATGGGTTCCCCTCTGTTGTTTCTGGTTCTCAGACGTGGCTGGCACAGCTCTACTATTTGCTGTAAGATGTCCCTGTCCACCCTGTAACGCTGTACTATCTCCAGATCATGTAGCCCCTGGTAGGTTACCCTTGGTCTGAACACTCTTCTCCTCCTCCGAGGCCTATGGTGGTTGTCGGCATCATCCTCCACAACACCGCCAGTCTGTAACACATGCTGATGAATCACAGCTATGGCAGCTCCCAACATGTACATTTTTAAAGTTCCCCATCTGTTTACACCTATGGTGCAGTATTTGGGAATACACAGGTGTGTGTTGGGTGTTTTCACACTTTATACTGTTTTGCTGTGAACACTGATGATGTCATAGGTTGTGTATGTATGATTGTGGCTACAGGGTATATTCTGTGTTTTATTACTAGAACCACTATTGTGCTGCCTTTGGTGTTGCATTACATTTGGCTGTCATGAATTACCTCCTGCCCTTCCCTTTACATTTGTGCACATTACACCTACCATTTGCTGGCATGCATCCAGCAGCCTGCTTTCATCTGCACTTTCCTAGACCTGGCTTATCTTGCGTAATGTGTTCTGTTGCCGGTCTACTGTGGGTTTGCTTTGCTCTGCTATGACAGTTCTCCTATCTTTGCATTCCAAGTCCTCCCCTCCTTTCTTTGCAATTCTATGCCTCCCCTATCCTGTTTTGCAGGTTTCTGCATGCAGGCTTGTCTACTGCCATCCATTGGCCGCCGTGAGTTGATTGGTGTTAATTGCTCATTAGTACACCAATTACCCTGCTTCGGCATTTCCTTCTTTTCTTCCCCTGACCTTCCTGTTTGTGTTATTGTTCTCAGCGCGTGCATCCGCTTACCGGGTTTCGGGCATGTTTTCATCCCTGTACACATGCGCTTTCGGGCACCATGTGTGCTCTCAGCTAAACGGTTCTATACCTTCCTCCCCACCCCTGTCCTGCAGCTTTGCTTAGCAACGGCCAGGCCAGATTTGCATTGCTCCAATGTGCTTACTGATACGGTGGCACACCCCTCTGCTGATGTCATGTATCACCTCTGATACACTCCTCGGTGCTATAGTGCTGCTCACAGGTACATCCTTCATCCGTGGACGCTTCCGATTCAGTATTACCTGCCTCATTTGCACTACTAATTCATAGTTACAGTGCCAAACACTGTTGCGGGCCCTTGGCAACCCTTGCGCCTTGCTTGTGGTGTACCATGCCTACCATTGCATTATGGTAAAATCCTGATTTGTCTTACATTGCGATTTTATGACATTTGTATATATTTCCTTTGTATTCCTGTTTGCACACATGCCCTGCGGTTGCACTGTGCGTTACTGTGGACATGACATTAAATGTTGTTTTTTAGGTGTTGTGCATCTTTTCTTTTTCGATTGGCTGTGTATTTAGCCATTGGCATATGTTAACTTTGTAATACATGAGTCTGGTCCGCTTCCATAGCTCCGATGTTCTGTTTGGGAAAAATGTAAACCGTGTTTTTTGGTTTACATTTCATGGGCTTGCACTCATGCCTGCACCACTTTGTGAATCGCTGTATGCCTTCATTAGTATGGTGCTACACTGCGCATGGGGTGATTTGTATACCTATGCCGAGGGCTGCATAGATCTGGCGACCTGTAGTGCACGGAATTGGTTCATACCTGAATCGCCGGCGGACATATTTGGCATTATCCTGCATATGCTACTCCTACCTGGCAAGCTTCATGAATCCGGGGTCTGTGTTAACAGCCAGCAAGACTTGTGTCTCAAAAAGACTATGGTTCCAGCATGTTCCAGTACAACCTGTAGCACCTTCCTTCAGAAAATGTTCAGGCATTGTACTCAATGATAGGTCTGATGAATGTTGAATACAGTAGAACAATGACTTCCTTGGACTTTGATGCCATACCTTTGTTTATAAGTTGTGCAACATAGAATAATTTCCTCACTACTATAGACATGTGATGGTCAATGGCTGGATTCCTGTCTGTGTGTCCTTAAGTCCCTGACAAGTACGTCAGCTCTAAGAGGTGTGTTGCCAGTATGATAGTTACCCCAGGGGTGGATGACTTCCCAAAGGATACTATTATGCATTTCTTGGCATTTAGTTTTAGTCCAGTTGTTTGTCTATGTCAACCCTTCCTGGAGAACATTTGTGTAAGTGTGGATTCAATGACAGCTCCTAATTTTCAGTCAAGTACAAATTTAGTCAGCCAGAAGCCACTGACATTGGCCTTGACGTTAGGAAGTAAATGCCAGATAGGTGTGGTGCAAGAACTTATCCCCTGAGGAACTCCACTTTTGACAGGCCTCTTTGCAGAGGTGGACTCAAGTTTTAATTTCCTGTGTCCTGTCTGCCAGCCAGTTGGCTATCTACTGGGTGACATACAGGTTTGTACCTAACCTCTTGTGTTTGTCAACATTGCCCGAGTGGGGTATTGTGTCAAATGCCTTGGCTAGGTCAAGGTAGGCAGTGTGAACTATTTTACTTTCATCCATTGCTTTGGTGACCTTCTCAAAGAAGTCCACCAGGTTGAGTAAACATGACCTGCCCTTGACAAAACCAAACTGGGTTGGGTCCAGTGTCTGGAGGTTTAATATAAAACTATTGATAATTTCCATGATAATTCTTTCCATGGCTTTACATATAAGACAAGTGAGACTTATGGGTCTGTAGTTTCCAGAGTCTGTAGATGGCCCACCTTTGTGCAGAGGGATGACTGTTGCTGTTCTCCATTCATGAGGCACAAAGCCTGTTTATAGGATACAGTTAAATAGCAATTCCAGAAGGCCCGATAGGTCATGTTTCATGTTATTTAGAAGGCATCCTGTGATATTGCCTGGCTGCATTGATGCAGTGTTCTGGGCCTTACATAAATCATTAAAGACCTATACCCTACTGATACAGGGGGAGTTATATTTGATAGCATTTCCTAAGGGAAGGTTGAGGGGGAGAGAGGGGTAAAGTTGGAGCTGAATTTATTAACTAGTAGGCTTGCTATATCTTCTGGCTCTGTATAGGTGGCTCCATTTACAATGAGCTCTGCACACAGTTGTGAATTGCCTTTATGGTTGCAGACATAGCTAAAGAATGCTTTGTGGTTGTCCTTGGCTTGGGAGGCCAAATTTACCTCAAATTTCACTTTTTGTAGACTTTATTTTTCCTCTGAGTTGTTTGTTTAGTTTTATGAGAGTGCTTTTACCCTATTGAGTGCTACACCTCCTAATTTTTGCCATGACTTTCTTCCTCCTGTTTTAGAGCCTATTGATTTTGTGATTCCAACAGGGTGGCTTGTTTTTAGAGTCAGTTGTGTACTTCTTCCTGCTGGGTACAGCTGCCTCTACACAACTATTAACATGCTTGTACAGGGTTTCTGTGAACAGTTCTGAGTAGGCAGCAGTATTTTCAGGTTTATGGGGACTTGACATTTTGCCAGGTTATCACTTAATAGCAGGAAGTTAGCCTTAGAGTAGTTCCTGAATATTCCAGGTTTTATTTTTACTTCTGACCTTACCAGGGAAGACATTACAGTAGGGGGGTGTACGGCACTCTCCCATATTAGTGAGGACTAGATCCAGTATGGTTGCACCCCTGGTTGGTGTATTGACTATCTGGTCCAGGGAGTTTGTGTTTGCAAAATCCAGGAATCTCTGTGCCTGTATGTTTGGTGTCATATAGGATTCCCAGCTAATACTGGGATAATTAAAGTTGCCCATGAATATATATTTGGGTTGGATGGTGAGTGTTTCCAATAAGGTTAAATACATGGTATGGGTTTATTGGGACATATAGCTTGCAAAGAAGTAGCATTGGATTTTGCCTATGTTGATTTGAACATGGAGCAGCTCAAGTGCATTGTCCTGTTTGACCAGCCTTGAGATATATTTATTTTTGAAGTAAATCAGGACACCTTCAACTTTAGTCCCTGTCTGTGCAGTAGCTGGTCCAATTGTGTGGAAGGCATTATAGCCTTGCACTGCTGGTGTGCTCTCCACAGCTTTAAACCATGTCTCAGTGGCTGCACAGATGTCAGCATTCTCTAGGGTGAAGAGAGCTTCTAGCGAGTGGAGGTTTTTGTTTAGACTCCTAGCACTAAGCAGTAATACCTCTATATTTTCTTGGTTTAGATTTGCTATGTTGGAAGTATTTTCAGTTTGGCACTGCCTAAAAAGGCACTATGGGTTGAAGACAATGTTTTAGCTAATATTTGAAAGCCTAGAGGGTAGAGGTACAGACCATCCCTGGGAAAGTAGTCTGGTCGGTTGACAATCTCCTTCCACGCTGACAAATATTGCACCCCCTTAGAATGACACCAGAAACTATGTCAATTATTAAAATCCATCATCTTTTGCTTGTATGATGGCATCATCCTTGTAGAAGGTAAAATGCTACTCAATGTTAGGCTCATACCAGACTGAGACACATATTCCAAGAACTCTATGATGTCTCTCTTCATATAGTCTAGGGAGGTATGTCTCAGGTCATTTACTCCCACATAGACTATGACTGAGTCATACTGGTACCTGTGGTCCAATGACCTGAGTGCATGCATAATGTGGCAGATCCTAGCCCCTGATAAGCAACTGACCATGACTTTCTCCTTAGTCAGCCTGGTGAGAGGGACATCAGTGTGTCTCACAATGGAGTCTCCAATGACCAGAATGTTGGATTGTGTGGTGGCTTGATTATGAGCTTAGAAGTAGAGGCTCCATGAGATGTGGCTCTATGTGTCATCTAGGCTTTATCTACACATTAAGATTTTTATTTTCTTTATTATACCATGCTTTATGAATTAACTTTTATTTCCACATGAATTAAGCTAAAACCAGCAAAAATAAGCTGTCAAAATGATAATATTTATGAGTTATGTTTTTTAATTGATTTCCAAAGATTTGTACTTGAATTGAGACTAACAAGTGTAAACTGCTTAGAGCAGATATCACTTATAACAGACAATTCAGTTTGTGACAGTGGTTTCCATTGTAAAAGGAGCATATTGTACTATAGTTTTGAATGTGCTAACATCTGCTAGTGTCATTATGCCACAAAGAAAATCTACAAAAACCCTGCACACGTACAGAAACATATATGTTTGTGAATTAACTTTCTTAAGTTATACATACAGCAATACACATTCCATACTGTGCAGGAAAATAAATGCAGGGATAATCCACAACTATGATGTATGTGATATGAGGTCTGAGTAGTGGTTGGGTTCCTCAACAGCACAGGATTGAGGATGGGCACACATATTCTGAGGAGAAAGAATGTCCTAGTACCACAACAGTAGAGTCTTGCTGGTCTGTAGGGAGGACAAGAGCTGGTGTGGCAATCCTAAGGGTCTGGAGTGGGGCATGTACTCAAATTACTCATTATAGCCTATTCAGTTAAAAGGTGATGTTAGCATGCAGATACGGGACTTAGGATAGACAAAAACATCAGCCTCCTAGGATGATGACACCATTCTATGATGCTCATCTCAAGACTGAGTGAAGCAAGAAACTCATAAGTTGAGCCTTCAGACCTGTCAGAATGAATGTGCCAACAAAGCATGAGGACAAATCTTTGAGGGTTGTGAGTGCAGGCAAAAAAAAAAAAAGAAATTATCTTTGTCTAGAACTATTTATATTTAACTTCAGAATTACATGTCATGTCACAAATTAAATTCAAAGTATAATACCATAATAAATATCTAAATGTAGCTCATCAAAAGTGAGTGCTTTTTATTAGCATTTTCATTAGCATTATCTATTTTTTTGTTTTAAACTACTGAGGTGTCTGTTCCCAAAAGGATTTGTGCAGCATAGTGAACCTTGCAGTTCTTCCTGAGCTGATGACCTTCCTCTAGATTGCTAATCCTTGTTATTCATGTACTGTCTAAATACATTTAATTATTATCAACCTGGCCACCTACTACTTTCTTATACTATAGCAAAGAAATGGAACTTGCTTCCTCCCCTGCTAAGAACCACTACAAGCCCTGAACAATTCAAATCTCTACTCCATTCTCACCTCTCCCAAAACTGGAAATGTAATTGTATACTTCCTACCTAGATCCTATTATATCCCGGTTTCAATATTCTCCCTCCTGCCCCTCTTCTTCCAACTCTTTCTTCAGCTCCCCACCCTCTACTTCTTTATCTTTATCCCCCGTATAAACTCTATGTAAATACTTTTTATATCTTCACTTCCCCACTGCCTATATGCCTGTTCTTGCAACTGTATCTTTTACCATTTCCATAAGATGTATCTTTCACCACAAAGATAAAATTAATTTTTGTCTAACTATTCTTTTTTTCTTTCTCCTGGCATCTCTTCTCCTTTATTTCTTTGCACCTTCTTTTTCCTACACTTCTCCTCTGATTTACTTCATTTACATTTCATATCTATGTGTATTTTTTCTTCTATGCTAAAAATACAATTGTATAAAAATTTTATTTTTACTTGTTTGTAAATTGTTTGTGTGCAATGTGTTAAGAATATGCAGCTTTAAGTGTGCAATGTGTTTGTAATATGGAGCTTTTCTCCCCGGCCTCCACTGAAAATGGGCTTTTGGGCCCAGTGGACATCCCCGATTATCAAACAGGAAATAAATAATAAATAAATAAATAACAGAAATCAGCAAGAAGACATAACTGTAGAAGCAAATTACAAATATGCACACAAATGCAGAGAAGTCCTCTGCTTTGGCAAATAAAGGAAGCGAGCTCACATTTGAGACTTGAATCTAAGACTGACAGCAGTGCTGCCATCACTGCCGGTAGGCCAACAGAAGCTTCTGGAAAGATTGCGTTGAGTTTTTCATTCAGAATTTTGTTCCTTTTGGCTTGGAAACTTCTACTATGGTGATTAAAGTCAAATTACAAACATTTGCTTTCTTAGAAGCAAAAAAAAAAAACAGCAAAGGATACTGGAGGTCTTGAGTTCAAGTTCCAAATGGGAGTTAATATTTTCCTTTCATATCTTTGATTCAAAGAATGTCTGAGCATATTTTACTGAGTAGCAATTATCTGAACAAAATATATTAAAGGAGTTACACAACCAAAATATAGTATTTTTTAAAAAATGTTTCCACATTAGTCAGTCTCAGAAATCAGCACTTACTTTAAAGAACAATTGTAATCTGGTTGTTAGCAGTGCCAATAAAGGTGGGGCATTAATGGTGTGGAACAAACAGGATTATATATAGGAAATAAACCTTCAGTTAGAGAATGCTCAGTTTTATCCTATTCTTCCTCTGGACCCCATTTGTAATTCTTACAAACAAATTCCAAATGTATTAAAAGATAATGTTACCAGAGGTAATTCAAGACCACAAGCATTGTATCCCTTATCTAAACTACATAAACAGATTTTCCAGCCAAGGGCAGGCTTGCTGTTTCTGGGAAGAGTTAATTAACTGGGTCTCCATCATAATTTTTGTAGGAGTGTTTCAGACATTTATTACCATATGTTAATGCTAGAATACAGGACACTACTCAACTTTTGAAAATTATAGACAATCTGTATACTAAATGTAAATTTATACACTTTAGATCTGCTGTCCTTATATACAAATGTACTCAGTGTAATGTGTCAAAACAGCTCAGTATTTTCTGTGCTACTCTAAATTATACAACCAAGAATTCAACAAGTACAACTATTGGAATGTGTAGAAGAAAAGATGATTTTTTTTGAGGGGGGGGTTATGTTACCAACAACTTCACAGTAGTGCTGTGAGGGCTCTTTAGCTCCTATGTATGCAGACTTGTTATAATGTCAGTAATGAACATGTAAGATCTGTGATATACAGAAGGTATTCAGAGGAATGCAGTTTGTATTGAATGACACTACTACTGATTAGATTTTGTTAATTATCTAAGCAGTAACAGATTTGGTATCAGATTAATGACTTCATATGTTAATATTAACCACCATTTTTATATACTGATGTCATGAACTTGATAGATGGCTCTATCAAGACTTATACATATTGAAAACCATACACAAGAGATCCCGTATCAGCCAACAGCTTTCACGCTAAATGCATTATAAATAATATTCTCTATTCTTAATGGGTAGCAAATGTAGTGATTTCCAACATGGCATCTAAGACTTGCAACTTACATTTAAGCAGCCCAGGATATAGTGTTCCCAGCAGCAAGAAAGCCCTTGAATGCACTCAGTGCATGGCTAGGATGGATTTCTTAGAATATAATATTCCTCAAAGGATAAAATACAGACAGAGGAGTTCAGAATAATTACTGCATTAATTTCCTCCCTTAACTCCAACCTAAGATGAAAAAATGCTCTCGTCTCCCCCAGAATTGAGGAGTAATAATTATTTTTTTCTTAAACTGTAGCATCTGCTTGTAGCAGTTCCTACAATCACATGCAGAGGATTAAAGTGCTTAATTTCTACAAAATAAAAAAATGCTCTTCTTTCCTTCTAAAATGTAGCAAACTGTTTGCTACATTTATAACAAGCCGCTGCTATAGTTTGTGTCACACACAGAGAGGTGAAGCTCTTCAGATCTAATATATATGTATATATTCTTTCCGTTTTAATTGTAGCAAAGAAACCAGCTATTATACTTCATGTCACACAATGAGTGTTAAATGCTTCAGTTCTGATCACAGATGCAATCCTGGCATATGAATGCTGGTAATGCCATGCACTGACGACCAATCAACATTTGCCAATCATACACCCTCAACATTTTGCTGGCTGCCCCCTTTGCCTTTCCCTAGCTAATCTGCTGAATATATGGGATACTTATGGCTTCACAATAAAAGAAATAATTCAAAAACATTACAAAAACATTAATAATTAATGCGCAATAACAGCTTTTTTCCCCAGTTTTGTCTCTGATGTGTCAATGTTTTATAGGTTTAAACTTTATCTGATGTCAATTTTTATCTATTGAACAATGCTATATTAGTTTTATGGATATACTGTAGCATATCAGTTCATATTATGTTATATTGCTTTGTTGAGATTTTGGGCAGCATTCATAATCTTTTACACAAATGTGATTAAGCTTTCTACTGTGTCCATGAACAAGCACAGCTGAGCTGTGATTCATTGAGGACATTTACACAAATGTGCAGTGATCTCAAACATGCCTATGCAAATGTGCTAATAATGAGATGTAAATGAGAAATTATGTAAATTGGTGTATGCTAAAGAAATATGTCATAAATCTCAAAATGCACTCGCTCGAAGCACTCCTCAGTATGGAGAATGTCGACATCTGTGCAGTAACGGAAACCTGGTTCAAGGCTCCACAGATCACCCCAGCACTACCAGGCTACAACTCATACCACACATTTCAGCCACAGAACATGGACCAAAACACAAAAGGAGGGTGTGTATCCATATTCATCAAGGATACCTACGCCTCCAGGTTAGTGGTGCAGCATGATACCTCTGAAATCATCCATGTGCAACTAACATTGGGCAAATCTGCAATGCAAATTGTGGCCTGCTACAGATCACCCTCCATGACCCAGGACAACCACTCTGCCTTTCTGGAGACACTGGAAAACATGAAGGTCCTACCAAACACCCTGATATTAGGCAATTTCAATTACCCTACCATTAACTGGGAAAACTACTCAAGTACAAACTCCCAGGTCAAGCGCTTCTTTGAATTTATCAACTCAAATGCCCCAGATCAGCTGTTAAACTCCTCTACCAGAGGTGAAAACATATTGGATCTGATCATTACCAACATGGGCGACAGGTGTTCCACACTGGAGATCAACCCGTCACTTGTTAGATCAGACCATAAACTAATCACTCTGGATGTCCACACCACACCACCACCCCCAACCAAGGAAACCACAGTGAAAAACTTTTCTATAGCAAACTTCACCTTACTTAAGACAGAGGTTGTAAGTTTCACAGTCCCCACACTAAAGGATAACAGTGTCCAAGATGCAGGAACCTTTACAAATGCACTCTATGAGCACCTACAAGGATGCATGGATCATGCCATCCCTAGCAAAACCAAAACTCATTCCCCTAAGAGAAGAAAACCAGTCTGGTGAACCCCTGCCATAAACAGGCAATACAATAGAAGGAGGAAACTAGTTCAGAAAAAAAAAATCCCAAGAAGGAAAGACATCCCTGATCAGTATCAGTAAGAAACTGCAGAACAATCTAACCTCCTACCTAAACACACTGTTCAACCTCAGCCTCTCCACAGGCTACATGCCCATAGAATGGTGCACAGCAGTGGTTATTCCATGCCACAAAGGAGGGGCCAAAACTGACCCTGGTAACTATCACCCCATAAGGCTGACTAGCCTGGTCTGCAAGGCTATGGAGTGCATCATCATGGAACTCATTAACAAAGACATTGGGAACCTCCAAACACTTGGCCTGACCCAGGTCGGCTTTGTTAAGGGTAAATCATGCCTACTAAACCTGGTTGATGTCTTTAAGACAGTCACCAAGGCCATAGATTAGGGGAAGGTGATTCACACAGCCTACCTTGACCTCGCCAAGGCTTTTGACACCATTCCCCACTCGAGAATTATAGAAAAACTCACTAGCCTGAACATAAACCCCTATGTCACAAGATGGGTTGCCAACTGGCTTACAGACAGAACTTGTATGATAAAAATAGCGGACTCCAGGTCCAACTCTAAACTAGTCACAAGTGGTGTCCCACAAAGCTCAGTCCTGGGACCCCTACTGTTTGGCATATACTTCTCAGAAGTACAGGCAAACACAGGAGGACTATGACTAACCAAGTTCACCGATGACTGCAAACTGGGAGCCATAATTGACTCTCTGGCTGACACGGACATCCTCCAAAAGGGCCTTAGTGAGACGGACACCTGGTGTCAAAGTCATGGCCTCAAGCTAAATGCCAAAAAATGCATACTCATCCCATTTGGGAAAAACAAAACACCCATAAATTACCACATAGGTGGCAGCCCCCTTAATACAGAAGAGGTAATAAGAGATCTGGGGACCCAGGTACATAGTAATCTCTCCTTTGACAATCATATTGCCAAAGTAGGATATGTGCCCAAGGAGTGGCGTACGGCAACTGTGGTCCCACTCCACAAAGGCGGTGCCTCTACGGACCCTGGTAATTACCGCCCCATAAGCTTAACAAGCCTGGTCTGCAAAGCTATGGAGAGGATCATAATGGAACTCATAAACAAGGACATAGGGGACTTGCAAACCTTGGACCCAACCCAGTTTGGCTTTGTCAAGGGCAGATCTTGCCTTTTGAACTTGGTCAACTTCTTCGAAACAGTCAACAAGGCCATTGATGAGGGAAAGGCAGTCCATACAGCCTACCTCGACCTTGCAAAAGCTTTCGACACAATACCCCACTCGGGTATTATAGAGAAACTTACCAGCTTAAATGTAAACCCATATGTCACAAGATGGGTTGCAAACTGGCTAAAGGACAGAACCCACAGGGTTAGAGTTGCTGGAGCCATGTCAGACTCCAAGCCGGTTACAAGTGGAGTCCCACAGGGCTCAGTCCTTGGCCCCTATTGTTCGGCATCTACTTCTCAGAAGTACAGGCAAACATAGGAGGACTATGACTGACAAAGTTTGCGGATGACTGCAAACTGGGTGCCATAGTGGATAGTACATCAGACACAGACATCCTTCAGAGGGGTCTCACGGAAACTGATAGCTGGTGCCAGAGCCATGGCCTGAAGTTAAACGCAAAAAAGTGTATAGTCATACCCTTCGGGAAAAACAAGGTAACCCCAAGCTACCATATAGGTGGCAACCCACTAAGCACAGAAGAGGTTATCAGGGACCTGGGGACCCAGGTTGACAGTGGCCTCTTGTTTGACACTCACGTTGCTAAAGTGGTTCAAAAGACCTTCTACATTGCCCACCTGATCATGAAGGGATTCACATCCAGATCAAGTGAGGTCATTGTTCCCCTGTACTCTTCACTTATCAGACCAATGATCGAGTACAATGCCCCATTTGGGATGTATCTCACCCGACACCTGCAGCAATTGGAGAGACCCCAAAAGTTCCTTATCAAAAGGATAAAGGGACTCCAAAACCTGTCATATGCTGCCAGACTGAAGAAACTCCAACTCTATTCAGTTGCATACCGTCTGCTCAGAGGTGACCTGTGCCTGACATACAAGGCCATGACCAACCCGGAATTAATGGACATGCTCCACCTCAAAAAATCCAAATCCACCAAAACCACTAGAGCAAGAGACTTAAACCTTAGCACGGATATAAATAGGACATGCTGGAGGAATAGATTTATCCCCATGCTGTGGAATAAAATCCCGGTTCATGTGAGGCAGAGCACCTCGCTGGCTCTGTTCAAGAGAAATCTTGACCGGTGGATGGGAGATCGTAGGTTTACCCCGGGAATCATCTCTGTGTCACTACTGGACAGAGGCACAACAAACTAATGGGCACAGTATTTCTAACATAAGGGGTGGCGTAAGCCACATAACTTTGGGCTAGGCTTATAAATGCCCTAGGGCAGTTAAACCTATGAACCTATAAAGTAGTTAGGAAATCCTTCTATGTAGCCCATCTAATTACTAAAGGGTTCGCATCTAGAAATAAAGAGGTTATAGTGCCCCTCTACTCGTCACTCATCAGACCCATCATAGAGTACAATGCCCCATTTGGGATGTACCTTACAAGACACTTCTAGCAGCTGGAAAGACCACAAAAGTACCTCACCAAGAGGATTACTGGCCTCAAACATATGCCCTATGCAGCCTGACTGGAAAAACTTTGGCTGTACTCAGTGGCATATCGCTTACTCAGAGGTGATCTCTGCCTGACTTACAAAGCCATGTCCAACTCAGAATTGATGGACATGCTCCACCTAAAGAAATACAAGTCACTGCGAGCCACTCACTCTAGTGAGCTAAACCTTGCCACAACAATAAATAGAACATGCTGGAGGGATAGATTCCTGTCACAGAGACTCCCCATGCTTTGGAACAAACTACATTAGGCAGAGCCCCTCAGTAACACTCTTCAAAAGAAATCTTGACGAGTGGATGGGTAACAGAAAATACACCCCCGGGTTCACTTCAATGGCTCTTCTTGACAGAGGCTCAGTTAATTAATCAATGGGGTGGTGAAAGCTGACACACTCTGGCTAGGTTTATAAATGCCCTTGGGCAAATAGCCTAGTACCTACCTATGAACCTATGACCCTATAAATCATTTGCAAATCATAGTCAAATTTTCCATCTTGTTTGGGCTCTTCACACATATGTTATATAAGGGGAAGCCATGTCAAATATATCAAAGTTGCTTTCAGTGAAAATGTTGTCACTTTCTGCTAGCTTTACTATTTCCAGCGGTAAGTTGTTTGCCTTGGCTAGGCAAAAAACACTTGCACCCAACTGTGCCCACCAGGCAAACAGTCAAAAATATAATCTTACAATCAAGAAATCCTTGATAGGTTCAGGGGTTCAGAGTAGACAGGGGTAATATAAAGTGTTAATGGGTATGTTTAACCCTCCATGGGATCACTGGATGAATGTATGGACGTCCTATCCTTGTGGACATTAAGATATGTATAGCCCTCACTATACTTGCCATGGGGATCTTCCAGAGACAAACTGGGGACATGTTGGGGAGCTCACAGGCTTCTGCCTTGAGGATACTGCAGTAGTTTGTGGATGTAGTCTTCAGACAAATAGATCAGTGCATCTATTTCCTGTGGTCACCTAAGGACTGAGCCAGGACTATGGGTGCCTTTTATGGGCTTGGACATTTCCCTAAGCTACTTGGTACAATACATTGCACCTAGATTGCAATTAGGGCCACTTCTGGTGGTGGTATCACAATAGGAAGGGCTACCATTCCATCAATTGCCAGGTAGTATGTGACATAATTGAATGAAAATGTATCATACCTTTCTTATATTATGCCATCTCTTTTCAGATTCTGTTTTCCATGGTATTGCACATCAGATTATTTTAATGTTGTCATACACAATAATTTCCATCTTCAAAAGCATAAAAAGTATCATTATTTGTGCAGTGGAGTGGGTGATATGGCAGCATTGCAAGTTTACATGGCAGGATACTCATTTAAATAGGTCATTCTCTTTTTTGCATATTATCCCCGTTATAATTAAACATTCAGCTGTGTCTTTGAAGATGCAATTGTAAAGTTACTGAGTTGTACGATATGATTCACAGTAGTTTAAGATCAATGAGTCATACACATCTCCTATAGATAGGCTAGGGAATGATGCAAGTGATTTTGAAGAGGGGCTGCCATGAGAACTGTAAGGTGAGCTGTTCTGATGTCATGACCTAGCTGATAGAGGTATTCCTGCACATACTGATCTGACAGTGCTGCATGACCATGATAGTGATTTTGAACTGGAGGTTCTAATAGATGCACATGAATGCTGGCATGGCTGGCTTCTTCACCTTGACTACTTAAATTACTTTCCTGAGAAGCAACAATATTATCATGTGATCTCCCCTCACATGTTTGGACAGTACCCCATCATTTTTCTCTTGCATGACTGACTCCAGTATGACTCTGGTATATCCTAAGCAGTGTATGAATGGAGGTGGCCACAGATGTTTGATGTGCACCAGACTATACATTAGTGTGATCATGGCATTATCCCTACACTGTGTCACGGTGTGCACCAGACTACATATCAGTGTGATCATGGCATAATCCCTACTCTGTGTCATGGTGTGCACCAGACTACACATCAGTGTGATCATGGCATAATCCCTACTCTGTGTCATGGTGTGCACCAGACTACACATCAGTGTGATCATGGCATAATCCCTACTCTGTGTCATGGTGTGCACCAGACTACACATCAGTGTGATCATGGCATAATCCCTACTCTGTGTCATGGTGTGCACCAGACTACACATCAGTGTGATCATGGCATAATCACTACTCTGTGTCATGGTGTGCACCAGACTACACATCAGTGTGATCATGGCATTATTCCTACTCTGTGTCATGGTGTGAACCAGACTACACATCAGTGTGATCATGGCATAATCCCTACTCTGTGTCATGGTGTGCACCAGACTACACATCAGTGTGATCATGGCATAATCCCTACTCTGTGTCATGGTGTGCACCAGAGTACACATCAGTGTGATCGTGGCATTATCCCTACTCTGTGTCATGGTGTGCACCAGACTACACATCAGTGTGATCGTGGCATAATCCCTACTCTGTGTCATGGTGTGCACCAGACTACACATCAGTGTGATTGTGGCATAATCCCTACTCTGTGTCATGGTGTGCACCATACTATACATCAGTGTGATCGTGGCATTATCCCTACTCTGTGCCATGGTGTGCACCAGACTACACATCAGTGTGATCGTGGCATTATCCCTACTCTCTGTCATGGTGTGCACCAGACTACACATTAGTGTGATCATGGCATTATCCCTACTCTGTGTCATGGTGTGCACCAGACTACACATCAGTGTGATCATGGCATAATCCCTACTCTGTGTCATGGTGTGCACCAGACTACACATCAGTGTGATCATGGCATTATCCCTACTCTGTGTCATGGTATGCCACCATACTATACATTAGTGTGATTATGGAATTATCCCTACGCTGTGTCATGGTGTGCCACCATACTATACATCAGTGTGATCATGGCATTATCCCTACTCTGTGTCATGGTGTGCCACCATACTATACATCAGTGTGATCACGCCATTATCTCTATTCTGTATCATGGTGTGTCACCATACTATA
The DNA here is from genome assembly GCF_019279795.1 of Protopterus annectens. Taxonomy (NCBI): domain Eukaryota; kingdom Metazoa; phylum Chordata; order Ceratodontiformes; family Protopteridae; genus Protopterus; species Protopterus annectens. Next base: position 722,956,690 of record NC_056751.1, on the reverse strand, counting down.
CATTAGTGTGATCATGGCATTATCCCTACTCTGTGTCATGGTATGCCACCATACTATACATCAGTGTGATCATGGCATTATCCCTACTCTGTGTCATAGTGTGCTGCCATAATACGCATCAGTGTACTCATGGCATTATCTCTACTCTGTGTCATGGTGTGCCACCATACTATACATCAGTGTGATCATGGCATCATCCCTGCTCTGTGTCATGGTGTGCCACCATACTATGCATCAGTATGATCATGGCATTATCCCTATTCTATGTCATGGTGTGCCACCATACTATACATCAGTGTGATCATGGCATTATCCCTACAATGTGTCATGGTGTGTCACCATACTATACATAAGTGTGATCATGGCATTATCCCTACTCTGTGTCATGGTGTGCCACCATACTATACATCAGTGTGATCATGGCATCATCCCTGCTCTGTGTCATGGTGTGTCACCATACTATACATCAGTATGATCATGGCATTATCCCTATTCTATGTCATGGTGTGCCACCATACTATACATCAGTGTGATCATGGCATTATCCCTACAATGTGTCATGGTGTGTCACCATACTATACATTAGTGTGATCATGGCATTATCCCTACTCTGTGGCATTTCCACGTAGTGCTATAAATCCTCACACATACCCTGGAGAACTCTGACCATTTCCAGCTGACTCTCTATGGTAGTGTTGTGCACCCTAACAATGTCACAGCACATTTCCTGTTGGGCAGTACTTGATTCCAAGCCATGGTCCTCTCGGCTTGTCTGGGACCCCATTTATCTAATAGAAGTTTTCCATATGTCCTAAGTGTTGCCTTGAGGACATTATTTTTCTCATGGTTGATGTTATCCATTCTCTGTTTTGGTCCCTTATTTCCATCATTGCTGCATGTTAAAATGAGGGCCACAGTCAAACAGTGACAATTTGTGGATGTAATCATCTTTTCTATTACAAAACGCTGACCAAGTCTGCCTGCCACCCACATTAGAAAATGTTAGCTGACACAAACCATATAATTATGTATATACTCACCAAGATATAGTCAAGTAAAATTGCAGTTTATTAATTGCAGTTCATTCATCGCAAAAAGCATCTTTCTCACACCCTCTGCCATTGTCGTTGTCATAATACTGCCATTTTATTTTTCATGAATATTACTCAGAAATCTCCCAGTAACCACACATGCATGTTGATATCCCTACCACTGCAGAACTTCACTATTATATTATTGCATTTATACCCATGTATGCACAGTTATTCAATTATACCAAAATAATGATAATTTCTGTGCTCAATAATAATTTCCACTGCTTATAAACTCAAATCCATCTAAATGACACAAAAGTTTCCAGCAATCATTTATTGCCATCATAATATGCACATAACTTTTGTAAAAGCAACATATATGATCCTTAACTCACTAATTTAACTTATTTTTAAGTGTTTCTTATTAAATGATTATATTTTTTTAAATATTTCCTTACTTTAAGAAGTCTGCATTATCCAAAAGCATTTGCCTCTTATTTCAGTTATTGGTAAATTACTATAGCATTGTTCATCTTTTCCTGTAATTTCAGGGTCATCCACATGAGGCCTATTTTCATTTATCTCTATGAATTGTAGTAACATGCAAATGTTTACAGCAATGTATGTGTGAACTTTGGTCTTTGACGATCATAATCATATGAACAAAGTAACATGAGCACATGTTAAGACTGACATGAGTCCACTGCAGATAACTTTGTAGTACACAGTACTCCTTAGCAGTTCAACACTTGGTGCAGTAATGCATGAATAGCCCTAAACTAACAGAAATTAGAATATGATTGCAAAAAAACAAAATGGAGTCATCTTAGTGACAGTCTGCAGCAATCTAAAATGTAATCCCTACCTATCTAATGTCATCTGTCACACCGTAGCACCTCAATTAACTCACATGTTCCTACAACTTGTACATAATGCACATATTAATATTTATTTCTCCACCCGTCCCAAAATATAATAAAAAATGAAAAATAAATGATATTGTGCTATGTGAGACATGTACTCATGGCACATAGGTGTTAAAATACAAAAAAATGACCCTTCAGCAATCAGCAATAGCAATTGTTAATCATATATTTCTGTTTTTATCAAGCTATAAGTGAAAGGTGACTGGTTTCCTTTAAGGAAAAAAAATGTATGTGACAATTAATTTTTGGTTAAACCAAACTTACCAATATCAATAGCTGTTGTAAAGCCCCTACTAGTTAACAGTGTTTGGTTACAGTGATGACATGCCACACAGGGAGTTGTTCTGAGCCGATTTATACAGCCCTGATCAGACTTTCTTCATTCTAGTTTTGGCACTTTGCATCATGGCATCACCTGTGAAGGTATGAGGCCATGACAAAGAGACCCTTATAATGCTCTTCCTTCTCAACAATTTGTATTGGGAAAAGATCAAGGAATGCACATGTACTACTACTTGGAAGAAAATTGATATTTGGTGGGAGTTGAGTGACCACCTGTCAATCCTGACAGGTATAACCTGCTCTGGCCAGTATTGCTGTCATGGTTATGATGACTTGCAGAAGCATAGGGCTTGTCACATGGCTGAGTGGGTACACTTGATAGTGTAGACAAGGACAGAGTTCTATAGTATGTAAAAAAAGTTATTTCTTAATATTCACTATTTCAATGGGTCATATTAAAGATAAAAAAGTTTAACAACTTCGCAGGAGTAAAAAAAGATATGACTTACTGCAAATATTACCTGTGCTGTTATGAAATCCAGAGGAAATCATGACATCTGTATACAAATAAATGCAACTTTTGAAAGAAAGAGTTATGTATTAATATAATTTTCATAATAAATGCAAATATGACATATGTTTACAAAAATAATAATCTTCATATGTAGCTCTGTAAATCATATGCTGGATTAGAAGTAATATTTGTTCATTGATTTATAAAGACTGAAAATACAATTGCAATTACACATTCTAATTTATTGCTATTGCATAAAATGACTTAATTACATTTCTTGAAGCCAGCTTTGTGTAGCTTTAGATATATAACTAAAACAGTTGCTTAAATGTATTTCTACCCACACATACGTCATGGTTGAAGTCTCAGAAACCTTACCCTAGTCAGAGTGAACATACCTACCTCTCAAATGTCCAGATTTTTGCAGAATGTCCACACCACATGTTTGCCTTATATTTTTTGTCTGTTCCTCATAACATGTTGGTTTTCTGGCAAATCATTGGTTAATAAACTATTAAAAACTTTGACTGTTTGTAAATATTTATATTTATATATATTTTATATATATATATATGGATCTATCTGAGTTCATCGACATTTTAAAATACCGAAAACGAAATAACCGACACCAAAACAGCGAAACTCATATAACCGACGCCAGAAGATCGACAGTTCACAAACACGACATCGCATACACCCGACACAACATACCAACAAACAAAACACATCCCCTATCCAACACTCACACACACAACACAAGCACACCAAAATCCTTACAAACAAACACTAACCCATACATACACAACTATCCACAACCCTGACCCAAACCCTTACTCCTAAGGTCCGTCACTATCGCACACTCACCTAACCCGCCTAACCCTAACTCACTTATCCCACCCCTACCCCTACAAAACACCAACATCGACACTTACCTTACTCGACACTCACCTAACCCGCCCTCTAACCCTAACTCACTTATCCCACCCCTACCCCTACAAAACACCACCCTCGCACACTTAACTTACTCGCACACTCACCTAACCCGCTCTAACCCTAACTCACTTATCCCCCCCTACCCCTACTAAACACCAGCATCGCACACTTACCTTACTCGCACCCTATCGTCCGTCACTACCGCAGACTTACATATCCTTTCCCCATCGCAGCTTCTCAGCGTCGGTGTCTTCTTCCGTCGGTCTTCTGCCTCGTCGATCTTCTGGCGTCGGTGACGTGACTTTCGACATTCTCGTGTCGGTTAATTCGTTTTCGACATTTTAACATGTCGATGAACTCAGATAGACCCATATATATATATATATATATATATATATATATATATATATATATATATATATATTATATATTTATAATAATAGCAATATATTTACCAAAAAAGCCATCCTTGCAGATAAAAAGAATTATTACTTTGAACTTCAGCAATCCACCAGAAATGAACCAAAAAAGTTCTGGTCTAGTATTAACAATCTACTAACCTCAGGCAAAATAGTTACACCCAACCCTCAGGATTCTGACCCTGATGATCCCACCTTAATAGCTAATAACTTCAATACTTTCTTTACTACTTCCATACAAGGTCTAGCTAACCACCTATCACCTGACACTTCTCAACTACTTTTAAGTAACTTCAATGACTCTCTTCCTCCCCTTCAACTACAACCTATATCTACCTCCTATATACAATCTCTTTTACAAAAACTTAAACCCACTACCCCCTCAGCTGATAAGCTTCCTGCTGAATTCCTTCAAATAGCAGCTAAAGCTATTGCCTACCCTGTCTCTATTCTAATAAACAGATCCATAAAAGAATGTACTTTCCCTGCAATCTGGAAGATATCACACATCATACCCTTACACAAAGGAGATAAATCTACTGACCTCTCCAACTTCCGCCCAATAGCACTATTATCTCCTCTAGCTAAAATCATGGAAAAATGTATACACAAACAACTACTTAACCATCTCCTCCATAACAATCTACTAGCTAACACTCAACATGGATTTAGACCTTCACATAGTACCACCACTGTTTTACTCTCTTTTACCAACATTATCAACTGTAACCGTAACAACAACAAACTAACCTCTTCTCTTTTCCTAGACCTATCAAAAGCCTTTGATATGGTAAACCATACACTTCTCTTACACATACTTAAATCCCTTGCCTTGGATTCCTCTTCCTTAACCTGGTTTTCATCCTATCTTGAAAACCGCCAACAAGCAGTACTCCGGAAAAACTCACTATCTGCTCTACTTCCTATCTCTTTAGGAGTACCTCAAGGATCTATACTAGGTCCACTTTTATTTTCTATCTTTATTAATGATCTCCAATCATCTATTCAAAACACTACCTGTATACAATATGCAGATGATTCTACCATAATTTGTATAGCTTCCTCTCAAACAGAACTCCAGGCTCTCACACAAACAACCTTCTCAACTGTTGAACAGTGGTTCTCAAATAGATGTCTTCTCCTGAACCCCAATAAAACTAAACTATTACTCTTTTCACCTACCCACAAATCTACTCAACTAAACTTCACTATTACTACAAGTGATAATTCCCACATTTCACCCGACCCTACAACAAAACTGCTTGGTGTCACTATTGATAATAATCTTAACTATGATTATCACATCAATAACACAATAAAAGCGGTTAATAAAAAGATTGGTTCACTGTACAGAATCAAGCCCTTCCTCACACCTGAAGCACGGACCGCCTTAGCCCAATCACATCTTATCTCTACCCTTTTGTATGCTTCCTCTATTTACACTAATCTCTCTAAAAGCAACCTCAGGAAACTGACTACATCTTACCATAATATTGCTCGATTTGCCACTGCATCTCAGTATAGAACTCACCACTGTCTAAATTTAAAACAATTACACTGTTTAGAACTTCCTAACAAGCTTATCTATCAACAACTCCTAATAGCACACAAAATCCTATATCAACCATCAAAAACACCTGCTCTTAGCAGCCTCCTGACTCCCTATAATAACCTGAAACAACTACGTTCTTCGGAAAAGCTACAAGTTAACACTACTAGAACTACAAATTCTGCAGGGAACTGCCTATTCTCCAACTCAGTTGGCAAAATATGGAATAACCTTCCCTCACACATCTCCTCTCTAGCCACTCTTCCACTCTTCAAGAAACAACTTCTAATACATCTGAACAAGTTCTGGCTTTGCTCTTGTACCAGTCCTGACTAACTACTTCCATCTATCCCCTATCATAATTCTTTATTCACCACTATAATATTCCCTCTGACTACAAATGACTTAATGCCTCTATAGTTACTATTGTTCTCATACAAAAAAAAAAAAAAAAAATTTTGGTTTAACAATTATGTATTACATATTGAACTTCGCAATACCATATTTTGTAATGAAAGCAGCTAATGCCTTCCTGATTACTTAGTTGTTTTATTTGTCTTCTTTTTAGATTTGTATTACCTGTACTAAAATCACTGTATTTTTGCCTATTGCCTTTGTAATAAGTGTTTGTTGTTTATGTTTATTATCTTGCTTGAATCTTCAGAGCTTTTCTCCCCGGGCCTCCACTGAAAATGGACATGGATCCAGCTGGACTAGCCCGGTCAACAAATGTAAAATAAATAAAATAAATAAATATTACTCTTATTGCATTGTACTAATATATGTACTCTACTAATAAGTGTTTTCCTATTTGTTTAATTTTGCTTCATTTGTGCACATTACATTTCTCTAATAACTTACTCATGTTAAATCTGTAATTTGTAATTTTCTGGAGCTTTTCTCCTCAGGATTTCATTAAAAATGGGCTCCTCATGGCCCAATGGACAATCCTGGCAAACAAACTATAAATAAATAAATAAATGTTAGTTGAGGATTAAATTCAGAAAATGACAAATGTTTGAGTTTCAGACGTCATACCCATCAGAAAATTCATGCTAGTGCAAAACCTTTTATTCTATCAACTTTGTCAGGTTGTAAGAGCAATATTTAAAAATATCCTTATTTTAGGCCTTTGCACCCTCCCCCCTTTTTACGGCTTTCTTCCTGTAAGAGGTTGAGAGGTATGAGAGTGAAGGTTGGGAGAGGGAGTGGGGGTTATTGAGACAAGTGAATGACTGGCACAAACTTTACTGAAACATGAGTACTTAAAAACTTCTGCATTATCTATAAAAACAGTCACATTTGTACCGCAAATGAAATGCATACTTCCATGGATTTCTACATTTCTATGTCTGTGAAGAAGTTATACCTGAACACAGTGTTACATGCATGGCATAGTATTTTGAAAACAACATTCCACACACATTTCATACATTTATTTTTCTCTTGGATGATAAGGAATATTGGCACATTATTATAAGAATTCATACAGGTATTTTATTTATTTATTTATTTATTTATTTTACATTTGTTTACCGGGCTAGTCCAACTGGATATATTTCCATTTTCAGCAGAGGCCCGGGGAGAAAAGCTCCACATTTAGGTTAGTACAACAAGTAATTCAATAAAAAATAGCAGAAAAAAAAAAAAAAAAAAAAAAAAAAATACAGCGATTAGTAAAAAATGTACATACAAAATTCAGGTGAAAACAAAAATTATAACAAAAAGTTTATGCTAGAGAGGACATATTCCTTCTATTTACAGTATAGGAGAAGGGGAGTTAAACTTTGTAGGATATTCAAAGAGAGAAATATAGATAATTAAAAGAAAAAAAAAATGTAACCAACTAGAATTATTAATTAAATGAAACAGAGACTAACAAAGGTATTAGGAGCTAGTTTTTCAGATGGGACAGGGTCATAAGATTAGTCAGGATTGATGCATGGGCATAGCCAGAGAGTCTTTAGGTGTTGTTTGAGTTTTTGTTTAAAGAGGAAAGGTGATGTTATAGTACTTATAGTGGTAGGTAGTGAGTTCCAGTGCTTACCTATGGTGTTAGAAAAAAGTGAATCGCCCGCAATGTTGTTGGACTTAGTTAGCTTCACAAGAGGTTTATTAGAGGAGCAGTGAATTTAGATTAGAATAGGGAGATATGAGATCTGAAAGTATGGGGGTATTTTCAGGTTGGTAGAATAACCTGTGTATAAAGGTAAGTTGGGAGACTAGTAGGGTATTATTCAATTCTAACCAGTTTAGTTGTAATAGATTAAGACAGTGGTGAGTTCTAAATGGATTTAGTAGCAAATCTAGCAATGCTATTGTATGCATTTGCTAGTTTAGTAAGGTTTTTTCTTTAAGTTAGTGTAAATGGGGGAAGCATAAAGAAGAGTGGAAATAAGATGAGATTGAGCGAGTGTAACTTTAGTCTGTGGAGATAGAAAGTTTTTAATTCTAAATAAGGAGCCAAGTTTTCTATTTACAGTTTTGATAGTGTTATTAATGTGGTTTTCAAAAGTGAGGTTATTGTCTATTGTAATACCTAGGAGTTTAGTGGTAGAGTCAGGGACTATGTGTGTGCCATTATTAGAGGTAATAAAGAAGTCAGTGAGGGAGGACTTCCTATTAGGACTGAAAAGCAGGAGTTTGGTTTTGTTGGCATTTAAAAGTAGGCAACGTTTCAAGAACCAAGCCTCAACTATGGTAAATATGTTCTGTGTTAGGGTTTGTAGGTCAGAGGAGGTATTGGCAGAGCAGATGAGAGTTGAGTCGTCTGCATATTGAATGCATGCGGCTTGAGGTATGGCTACATGTAAGTCATCTGTAAATAAAAAATAGCAAGTAATACAATAAGTGCTTTGCCAGGAAAGAACAAAAAAATATATATATATATGAGAAATACAGATAAACAAAACTTCTCTTACCTCTTCTATTTATAGCTGAGGGGAAGAAAAGGAAAGAAGGTAGTAAGGTTGGTTAAAGCCTCTGAGATGTAGGATGAAGTCTAATTTAATAGTATATATATATATATATATATATATATATATATATATATATATATATATATATATATATATGGGTCTAGGACACATGCTAGACTAGCATATGTCCGAATCACAAAACATCGAAAAGACATACACGAAAGCACTTAACACTGAAAAGCGCTTTGGTGTATGTGTAGTTCAAAACAAAAATCTACATTTCTGCAGGGGGCGAAGCCCTGCACCCCCCACACCCCCTACTTTATTATTCTCAGTCCGAGATCGCACTACAGTGGGGAAAAGGGAATTTTCCCTTACACGCACTGTAGTCCGATCTACGAAACAGGCACACATACACGGAAGAGCTTGTCAATGTTAAGCGCTTTTGTGTATGTGTGTTTGATGTTTTGTGATTCGGACATATGATAGGCGAGCATGTGTCCGGATCCTAATATATATATATATATATATATATATATATATATATATATATATGAAATCAATTCTGTTTTATTATTTTGTAATTTATATATAAAACTATAACACTTAGCTTAAAAAGGAAGTGAAATCATTTAATCACAGTAAAATAGTGAGAAATATCTCAATGTGTAACTGCTGTACTATTTTACAACTGCTTCCTTCATTGGTTAAGAAATATTTTTACAGCAACGTAGGTAAAAGAAATGTAGTAAACCCATTACAGTTCAAGTAAATGTAAAAAAATATGTTAATATAAACGGCAATAATCTGTGTTTAAGTGATGATTTCTAATAATTACAAGTGGTATATGCAATACGGTATTAATATCAGAACAAGAAATGTACAGCACTTGGGAGAGAAACACACTCCACTTTCAGGTACTCAGAAGCACTTGCCACCTGAATTCATCTGACATCTACATAAGCACTACTTACAACATTCTTCCCACGTACACAAACACTTCCTAACTCACTACTCCCACTGCATGCATAAGCACTTCCCTTACTCATGTTTTACTTCAGTAAAGATCTTAGTGTAATAGTATTTGAAATGGCATGTAAACATGATGTGTCTGGATTTATTGTGCATTGCCTGTTTTATCTTTCCTCATCTCATTTTTCACATTTTTTTTTAAATTTCTTTCTCCTTTATTGTTTTGTTTCTCTCCCATTTATTTTACTTTTTTTACAGAGTCAAATCTCTCAGGAGCAGCCCAGGATGTACCTCCCAGGTCAGAGAATGATCACTCCCCTCACCTGTCTGGGGATGTCCTCACAGAATCAATGCAATGGCACCAGTCCTGTAGATATCCTGGCATGTGGCAGCTTGGTAAGCCTCATTTAAAAAGGGCTTTGGAACTTGGAAAGGGACATAGTGCAGCAGGCAGTGAACAGAAGAATTCAACCTGTCAAAGCCTCTCTTCAGCGTGTTGAAGACCCACTGTCCCAGTTGGTGCTCACTACCACACCAACACAGGCCATTACCCCTTGAACACTGCAGTCCTCTACTGCAAAACCATCTGGCAGTGGACTTGCTTGAGGCTGTGTGTACTGGGGATTCCTGCACAATCTCTTCCTCAGCCCTTCTTCTCTTATGCTTTGTCCATTAACCTCTTCACTCACATTACCCTCTCATATAAAAAAAATATTTGAAAAATTAGTGGGATCTATTCACCGACAAAAACATAATGTGTATCCTCTTCCCCCCTCATCCAGCACAACCCCTCTTGAACATTTCCTTGACTGTTCCCCTTTTTGTTTGTCTCTCCTATTTTCAGTCTTTCCTGCTTTTCATTTTCTATTCATTAATGAAACCAACAGGGTGTCCACAAAAGGATACCCATATATAAAACATTATTAATACCTTTCTTTAAAAAAAAAATCAAGTATAACTGCTGCACAGTCCACCACTTTCCATAAGCCTTTTAAATGTGACTTTGCTTAGCCCTTGTCCAAAATTCTGAAAGACAAGCAAAATAATATGAATTCTCAGGCTTTTGTGTAGTTATTCATAAGTTCCTAATGATATATTTTACACAGCTTACCCTTTTGTGAGAAAAGGGCATGTTTTCAAAAAGGCTTTGCTTTTCTTATTCATTATAAATGATCTCCATTTAGCTAATTTGCATGTCTGTCTAACAATGCTGCTCACAGATTACAGCAAGGCATTTGCAAAGTCCCAGACCATCAATATCACCCCTTTGGTATACTGCCTAGGACAACAAATCAGATACATGTACACTTCTATCTTTTTTAGGTTAATGGTATACTTTAATGTTGGTTTTAAACCAATTAAAGAATATGGCCATTCAAAGGCATTAGATATAGCAGATACAAGTTTTTTTTTTAATAATTAAAACTGCATGTTAATACATGGTAGGTTTTTCATGGTTTAATTTCTCCAAGTCCTTTGGGTTTCCAGTACCATGGTGAGAATGGACCCCATTCCTAAATTAAAGTATGATTAAAGTTCATGAAAATATTACGGTTTCAATCTTTAATGTTAGCTAAATGTGTTCTTCACAACACCTGTAATGTGCTCAGAACTAACTCCTGCAATTCATATTGAGTTACATGTATTGGTAGCATATCTAAAAATGACTGTAAATTCTTTTTATGAGACTCATTGCTCCTACTACTATTGGAACTATCTGGGTATCCTTCTTCCACATTGCCCTAATTTCTGTCTCCAAATTCTGATATTTTATGACTTTGTGTCTGTCTGTATGTAAGACACTGTAATCACTGGGTGTAGTAATTTCAATGATCAATACTAATCTTGTCATCTTTTCATGAACTACTATATCTGCTTTTCTCACATCTATGTTCTCAGCTGTTGGTAATGGGTGGTCCCATGTGATATAAACTTCATCGTTGTCTATAATGCTTTGTGGCTCATGTTTCCAATGCTTCTCAGCTACTTCAATATTGTAATGTTTGCACAGTCCACAGTGCAACAGTCTTGCCACATTATTATACCTGTCAGTATGCAGGCCTTCTGATGTTAGAGTATCATACCCAGTAACAAGATGTGTGACTATTTCCAGTTCTGTTTTATAAAACCTGCATTTGGCAGGTTCTATAGGGACATTCATATACATAAGAAGAAGATCTATGGCTATGTTTGCTTTTACATTTCAGTTCACCTGCTAACTTTGGATTTAGCAGAAATCTTGACACAAAATTGAAAGGTATAATAACAACATATCTTCTGTTAACAGTTATGGTAACTTAGATCTCCAAATATGTGTAGTGGGAACAATGAACTCAACAATTTGTTAATTACTAGTAAACATGTATTTTGGTCTGAAATGAAACTTGTTATAAACCTAAGTCTGCAATGAAAGCAGATTGCTTAAGCCACATATTCTGTTTAGTAGATGTTAATTTAGATATTTCAATTATATTTTGTTTAGTTGTTGTTTAATTTATTTTACATAAGTGGACTGTAGCAGATGATTACATGAACCACGATAGTGTTATACTGAATGACAGAATCAAGGTATTACATGAGTTTGAAATAGATGATCTTGTCAATGATTAACTTTATCCCCGGGATTCATGAACCTTGCGCCAGGCGCATGCATAGCGTAGGCGTTATAACGCCAAATATGGCTGCCGAGCGATTCAGGTACGACTCAATTCCACGTGCATACCGGCGTACACCAGATCTGCGCAGCCCCCGGTGTAGGTATGCTAAACACCCTATGTGCGGTGTGTCACCATGCAAATGAAGGCATATAGCGATTCACAAAGTGGTGCAGGCATAGCATAAGCCCACGGCAATGTAAACCAAAAAAAAAAATGGTTTACATTTCCACAAACATAACAACGAAGTAATGGAAGAGTGTCAGACCCAGGTATCACACAGTTAACATATGCCAATGGCGAAATACACAGACAATGTCAAAAGAAAACATGCACAACATGTAAATAACAACTTAAATGGCATGTCCACAGCAACTCACATCAGAACCCTAGGACATGTTTGCGGAAGGTGCAATACAATGAAATAATATAACAATGTTATAAAATAGCAGCGTAATACACAGCAGGTTCACAGGATAATACACCATGGTATGCATGGAATGCCACAACCATGGTGCAACGGTTGCCAAGGACTCGCGGCAGTGTTCGGCGTGGTAACTATGAATTAGTAGTCAATGCCATGCAAATGAGGCAGATAATACTGAATCGCAAATCCCCCGCCGGCGTAAGGCTGCACCAAACGGCGCAGCGGTTATACACCGAGGAGTGGCTCAGAGGGAATACATGTCATCTGCAGAGGGGTGTGCCACCATAGCAGGAAGCACATTGGAGCACAGCAAACCTGGGCTGTACATCACGAATCACAGCTGCAGGACCGGGGTGTGGGGTAATAGTTCAGCTGAGAGCACACAATGCGCGCAGAAGTGCATGTGTACGAGGATGACTATGTTCCCTTACCTAGTCATGTGATGCTCGCCCTGCAAACAACATCGGAAACAGGAAGGTGATGTTAAGAATATGAGGAAATGCGGAAGAAGTGTAATTGGAGTACTAATGAGCAATCAACACTAATCAACCCACGAAGGCCAATCGGCGGCAGCTGACAACTCTGCATGCAGAAACCTGCAAAACGGGATAGGGGAGGCATATGAATGCAAAGAAAGTAGGGGAGGTAGTAGATTGCAAAGATAGAAGACCTGACACAGCAGAGCAAAGCAGACAGGCAGCACAACGGCGGCAGCACACAAAACGCATGATATGCCATGTCCTAGAAAGTACACATGACAGTGCTCTGCAGGATGCATGCCAGAAATAGTAGGTGCAATGTGCAGAAATAGTAAGGGAAGGTCAAAAGGTAATCCATGGCAGGCAAGAGTAATGCAACACCAAAGGCAACAGCGTCGTAGTTCCATCAGTAAAACACGGAAGATAACCCCCAGATACGGCCATACAAACACACCCTATGACATCATCGGTGTGCACAGCACAATAGTATAAAGTGTGAATGCACACAACACACAGCCGTGTATTCCCAAACACCGCACCATAGGTGTAAACACACGGGGAACTTTTAAAATGTACATGTTGGGTGCTGCCGTGGCTGTGATCCATCAGCATGTGTTAGAGACAGACGGTGTTGTGGAGGAGGGTGCCGACAACCACCGTAGGCCTCGGAGGAGAAGGAAAGTGTTCAGACCAAGGGTAACCTACCAGGGGCTACAAGACCTGGAGATAGTAGAGTGTTACAGGGTGGACAGGGACACGTTACAGCAAATAGTGGAGCTGTGCCGGCCACGCCTGAGAACAAGAAACAACAGAGGGGAACCCATCCCAGTGGGCACAAAGGTATGTGTAAGCTTGCGAATACTGGCCACAGGTATCTTTCAAAGGCCAACTGGAGATATAATGGGCATCTCACAGGCATCAGCATCCAGGGTACTACACCAGTTCCTGGATGCCATGTTACCACATGCCAGAGCATATATACTTCCCCAGATCTCAGGAGGATTTGGCTAGCAATATGTGCCACTTCCACCGTGTGGCACAATACCTGGAGGTACTGGGTGCGATAGACTTTACGCACATACAAATCAAGTCACCACCTGGCGAGCAGGGTAGACGCTACATAAACTGCAAGGGATTCCCCTCCATCAATTGCCAGGCCGTGTGCAATGCTCAGGGCATTATCATGGATGTGTGTGCTGGCAGCCCTGGAAGCTACCACGACTCCCATATCTGGCATGCCTCACAGCTGTATCAGGTATTTGCCAGGGGGGGACATCCCACAAGGCTGTCTCATGGGGGATGCTGGCTATGCACTGGAGCCGTGGATGATGACTCCCATCAGAAATGCACACACACACATGCAAGAACGCCATAATGAGGCACACACACAAACCAGAATAATCATAGAGCATGTGTTCGGGATGCTGAAATCACGGTTCTGGTGCTTGGATACATCTGGTGGAGCCTTGCAGTACTCTCCAGGCACATGTGCCCACATATTCATAGTATGTGCCATGCTACATAATATGATCCTGCGGAAGAAGCTGCTGCATGGACATAACGGTGAAGGGCCACAAAGCCCACCACAACTGCCAAGGCCAGTCAAGGCACAGAGGGTTCCAGACCAAGAACACACTGCGCCAGCCCCAGTAGGCAGACGGAGGCGTACCCAATATGCCTACGCCTTGGCAAAGAGGGAACGTATAGCACATACTCTGACAGAGTAGGCCCCATGGACTGACACCTCCCTACCTGCACACACAGTGAAATGGATGGCACACAAACATGACCACCTGTAAAGTGTACTGTATGGGTGGCCTCATATGTGACTCCAACATAGGCAGCCCCCAAACACTGTACACCCAACAGCCAGTGGAGCATGTAACGCCAACACCTGAACAGTACGCGGGTCCTACAGCATACGGCGTTGCTGTATGCCTGCCACGTCACGCAAGATGTATACATATAAATATATATATATATATATATGTGTATATATATATATATATATATATATATATATATATATATATATATAGATGTAGATAGATATAATTATATATATATAGAAATATATGTACACATATACATATAAATACTACAGTTAAGACAGGGAATTAGAAGGATATAAGGTGACTAAGATGTAACCCGCGATATCTGTACATAGTATTCATAGTGAAACGACAACCTGAACATCCGGGAGGTTCAACATAAGAGGATACCGCCAACCATGGAACGGGTAACATACCGATATGCATAAACGCGAGGTGGAAAGATCGCCAGACCACAGTACTGTAACAGTACATGCGCATGTAATAGTATGATGATATGAAGGGAGAGGTAGGCACCGCCGCCGGTGCTGCAGTCCACGTAGGTACTGTGTGCAACCGTCCCCGTGAGTGCCGTAGTATGTGTACGTGTGCGGTGAGGGTGCCGTGTGTCGCTGTGTGAGTGTAATGTGTGTGTCTGCAACATGTGTATGTTGGTGCCACGTTAGAGGCAGAGCAGAATATTAGGTGTAGGCATACGGTAAACTAGCCTCAGGCATATGTACACTACTAGTCCCAAAGTAGTAGTGACAGCCCCACCCTGGCTAGGTGTGTCGCGACATAGAACGATACAAAGTGAATATGTCCCAGATGGTAGCACAGGAATATACCCCATATGAAATGGAAAGGACGTATGTAATAGTCATGCCTGTATGTACGACACCGATATGTTAATTGCAATAAGATACGTCGGCAAAGTCACACAGCAATAGGTATGTACCGCGGAAATACATATGTGCTACCCCAGTACTGACCGTGGCCACGTGTCGGCCCGTAAACACCGCTGTGTGTTCTACAAGTGTCAAACAATCATTTCCCATCTGAATATGTGGCAACCACTGGCAAACCGGCTATCCCAACAACAGGACCACAATGACTGCAAATATCTGGGACAGAATGACAAGGGATAGTTGTCACGTACACACAACCGCTGATATACCACAGATGTTACGGAGGTATACATGCATCAAGCTCACCCGCAGGCGATACCGACACCACATGACAACAGCCCAACCTACAATCCCATAACAAAAGACAATTAACTGTCAACTCTCCAAGTAGGGATGGAGCACACAGACAACTATACTGGTTATGTAGAGATGCAAGGCCCACAAACTGTATCCGTGACATACAACCACTGACATCCCCCACTGTACATAATAAAGGAATACAAACCGTAACAGCAGCACAAACATGCAGTCGGTCAATGACATCTGCATAACCACAACATATCGCGTGGGGGGACACAATTAAAGGCGGCTGCATATTTGCATGCGTTGTAGAAATGCAAACAATAGCCATGTTACAGTTTTGAATGCAATACTCCGTTATTATACGTCGGCAGGACAGGTACACCCACCTGTTGAAACAAATACTACACCTGCCACACACAATCCATGGGTGACATGAATGCAGACCATACTTGTTCCCATGCATAGCAGATGCAGTCACACAACATAAGACAATACAGACCATCCCCACAAAGGTAGGGTGAATATCCAACGCCCAGGCGGAGAATCCAATTATACCCCAGTATCGACGCGTAATTACCGAATGGAGTAGATGCACAGGTGATATGCACGTAATTACTCACGTACACATAGCCGCTGATATACCACAGAAGTTACGGGGGTATACATGCAGCAAGGCCACCTGCAGACGATATTGGAACCAATTAACAACAGCCCAAGCTACACTCCCATAACAAAAGACTATTAACTGTTAACTCTCCAGGTAGGGATGGAGCACACAGACAACTATACCGTCTATGTAGAGATGCAAGGCCCACAACCCGTATCCGTCACATACAACCACCGATATCCCCCACCGTGGATATTAAAGGAATACAAACCGTAATAGCAGCACAAACATACAGTCAGTCAATGACATCTGCATAACCACAACATCTCGCGTGGGAGACACAATTAAAGGCGGATGCATACTTGCATGCGTTGTATAAAGGAATACAACAGCCATGTTACAGTTTTGAATGCAATACTCCATTATCATTCGTCGTCAGGACAGGGACACCCACATGTCGAACCAAATACTACACCCTACACACACAATCCACGGGTAACATTACTTCGAAATATACTTGTCGCCACGCATAGCGGTTGCAGTTAATAACATAACACAATACAGACCATCTCCACGAAGGTAGGGCAAATAGCCAACACCCAGGTGAGGAATCCAATTATACCCCAGTATCGATGCATAATTTCCAAATGGAGTAGATGCACAGGTGATATGCA
Organism: Protopterus annectens; assembly: GCF_019279795.1. Classification (NCBI taxonomy): domain Eukaryota; kingdom Metazoa; phylum Chordata; order Ceratodontiformes; family Protopteridae; genus Protopterus; species Protopterus annectens. The sequence continues at coordinate 722,939,280 of NC_056751.1, read as the reverse complement.
CGTAATTACTCACTGAGGAACAGCAATTGGTGGGATGAATTCACATGTTGCAGGTATTGACGGATATAAGGATGACTCTCAGGATATTCAAACCGTATGCTCATACCGAACCAGCAGTGTACAACCGAAAGCGAAAGAAAACGGAAAAACGATACACGGAACGAAACACAGAACGAAACACCGACAAGGTATGTTGAACACACGATATGTACGGTTGTGTAACGCATGATGTGTATGACGAAGCTGTACTGTATGTGAATGGTGGTTGTAATTACACTTGTCTGTAATGCAGAAAGTGGTGAAAGGTAGTTATGTAGTGATATCCTGCTGAGCATACCAACGCTTGTGGACACCGTGTGTACAGCAGTGGGACATCATGAACACAGCGGAGACACCACAAGGGCTGCCACAGGGGGCATTAGAGAGAACAATGCCATACCACACGCTGTTGCTGGCAGTGGATGTCCAACAAGGAAGTGCCATAGCAGGGGATAGGACATGTATGTATACTGTCACAGCACGCATGTGTATGGGCATATACCGTTGATGTCATACATAAGGTGCGGTCGACGTGCAAGTATGCCCTGCATTAGGGGATACTATGTGAAATATGTGTAATGTAAAGCTGTCTAGGTAGATATGACAGATATCATACACAGTATCACAGGCATATCATGCATAACACAGGTATTGCTTATTGGTATGTACAATAACAGGATACATATGGCCTGTAGGTATGGGACAGAGTAGTAGCATGATAGCTAGCTGAAATGGAAGGGACACCAAGTAACCATGCCCAAAGGACCTGTAGCAGCTGCACAGGTGCACAGTGGGCAACAATGCAAACTGGCAGGTCCATGTGTAAACACATGTGCAGTGTACACAGTAGTGTCACCTCCCCATGGTAGTGTCCTGTGAACAGCAGAGGCGGGTGTCAACTGCACATCTACACAGTATTGCTGCTGTGGTGGTACCAGGACTACGTGTCACTCAAACAGCAAGGGAGGTATCACATGAACAGTGCTACTGTGTGTCCCTGCGGGATGTGCACAGGACCTATGTTCCACAGCATGGTGTGTGTTGTGTTTGTGGAAGTAACACAGAAGCCCAGCCCATGCAGTGTGGCGTGTGTGCACATATCCAGGAGCAATCCATTCACACTGCCCACCGCAGATGTCATGTATGAGGGGTATATGCATCAGTAATGTGGAGGACATGGGCTGTGTCAGAGCAGAAGACACCCCTGAGTATGTGGGATGCAGATGTGTACAGATATGTTGTCCGTATGTCAGCCGCATATGTAAACCGTCTGAGCCTGGTAAACATTGTGGCATGACAATGTTGTGCCATGTAAAGCTGTAGCTGTTGTTGCAGGTACACCATAAATGTGTTATTGTACCCTTGACTGTGTGTAGATGTGTGTATTTCACAGGTACAATGGCTACCTATGTACCAGCATCACACACAGTACAGATAGGTGTGGCCTTGCAGAAGGGTATCCATGACACAGTGGAATACAGTAACCACAGGACTGTGTGTGGCATATGTGTGTACAGCAACCATGTACAATGTGATATGTATGTACGGGACCAGTATCCATGTGATAGTCAGTGGGTGAATGTTGTTATGCAAAGGTGATGTGCATGCACCATGTGTCATGCATCCTGATGCCATGTTACTCATATGATGTATCCACCACACTGACACCCGTATGGTTGGTATTGGTATGAGCTGGTGGAGCAATAATGGTGCTTGGTATGTAGGCGTGGGATATCTAGGCATGGACAGTACTCTGTGACAGCATGTTCTGTATGTAAGCATATAGTGAACATGAGGGGCCCCATGACTGAGGACTGTGTAATGCCATATGTACCTGACATGTAGTAGGTACTATGGTATGCTCGCACCACTGTGTGTCCTGTCCATGAGCCACATAGCATAACATCCTGAGACACAGGGTATGATGTGCAGGTGGATGTGTAAGCTGCCAATACCAGAACATGGAATGGTGCTGAAGAGCAATGTGAGGACAACGTCTGATGTGTCGGCCTCCGTACCACCCCAACCGCCCATGCAACGTTATGACAGGTGGCCAGCATGTGTATGTGCCGTGCTGTGGCATGCACAAGCCCAACACGGGTGCTAGGAAAGGCCTGGAGGCCATCAATGTGTGTGGGAATCATGTTCGTGAGGATGTGCCCCATTGCCATTCAGAATGGTCCAGTCATGGGTGTATGACTACTGTCCCACACGTGCAATGTAGTGCCACCCGTGGGTAGTGCGAGAAATGCCGCTGTGTGGCAGTCAGGGTACACAATGTCCGACAACAGGCTTGCAGTGAATATAGTGGCCTGGTGTGGAGACATATACCGAACAGGTTGGTGGGACATTACAGCCAGGGACATCGGAAGGTGACATCGGGCCAGCGTCCCAGGACATATCGTGTGCATGTCAGTACTGTGTATGTGTCCACAGGGACACTACAATGTCCATGTACAGATTGCGACCCTGTAGTGAGTGAGAGGGTGTATTGTCAGTAAGTATGCCATCGCCTGGCACGTTGCCAACATTAGCTCGGTCTGCAATGCCTGGGTGACTTTTGTATGTGACATCAGATGTGGATGTCGCCAAACAATACAGACATACCACCACAATGCCTGAGGCCCCACACCGCAATGTGCAGCAGTCATGTTTAGGTAGCTAGCCTTGGAGTATGTGATGATGGACCTCGAGGACCCACCATGGCTGACAAGTGATGCACCCCACACATGTGAATGTACACCACTGTGCAACAGCCTGCACATGTGGTTGTACATCATATGTGCATGGAACATGACCACCACAGTGGCGTCTGTGAACAGGTCAGTACCGCCATGTCTCTGTGTGGAATAGCATGGTTTCTGCAATTGTGTACATGCTATGGAAGCGCACTGTGGTATGTGTCAGCATATGTATGTGCACTGTCCATCTGCTGGGGTGTCATGCCGTTAACAACTGCTGTCAGCAGACGTCAGTAGTACTGGTTGTAGTACACATGTTCCGTGTATGCTGCGATGGGTGTGTTTCCAGGGTGTGGCTAGCAGGGCCGTGTAGCATATGTGTTTAATCCACCAAAGAGGGGATAACCCCAGGTGCATCACACCAGTCACATGGAGGTATTGTGCATGCTAAGGGTAGTGAAGGTATGGTATGTGTTGTGTAATGTGTCATCCAGCTGAGCGGAGTGCATGACTCAAGCATGTGTAGGTACATGGGTGTCTATTCCAGGGAAGTGTGGGTTGCTGTCAGCACATGGCAGTATTAGCTGTCTGAGGCCCAATGTACAGTATAACAACACAGACGGTATGTAACCTGTGGTGTACAATGTCGACTCTGTCACGTGTTACAATGTGTATAGCGGTCACAAACACGGGTATCTGCACATGGAGCACCTATGATGCATTGTGTTAGGCAACTATCCAGGATGTGTGCAAAACACTGTGTGATGTGTGAACCCCTCACCTGTGGGTGTTCCAGTCCAGGTATGTGCCTGGGAGGTACGATCCATGTACAATCCATACTCGCAGGCGTGCTGCGCAGAGCATGGAGGCAGGTCCTAGTCACCGCAGAGATATGTGAGTGGTGCAATAGTGTGTGTGCCTCGCTTGTGTGCAGCACAGTGGAAGATGCAAGCATTGTCCCACATGACCCCATGCCGTGCCTGCCTGTTACAGCCCTGCTGGAGACAGTTATGTGAAACTGCCACAGAGGCAGTATAGCATGTGAAGATGTACATGTGTGCTCCACACCCCAGGCCGATGGCTGCAGGTCATGAGTGCCACAGCATTGTGGTCGACCAGGACTGTCATAGCGGTCAGATACCACATGCCTGTACAATAACAGTAGGAGCATAGGCAACAGTTGCAGTGACACAGTAGGTCAATGTACAGTGTCCCTGTGTCCAGACCACTGCCTACTGTACACTTGGCTAGACACACACCCAGAGGGCTATAACACCGGTGAGCCATTGCATGTCCCAGTACACGTAGTCTGTGTATTGCCATCACAGGGCAGTCACAATAACATGTTGTATGAGAGATATATTGTACCAGGTGATGTGTCATGTGTGCGTATGTTGAGTTGCACAGCTGTTCACCCATCCACAACATCTCAGTGCATGATGCCTTCTGTAACATGATGTGTGGAACTGCAATGTGATCCACAACAGGGTCATCCGTGACTGGTGCATTGTGAATGGTGTAACCCATGGTTCTGCGGGATATACACTGGTGCTGTCGGCTGCCATGCTGGGGGCCACCAGTGGTGCCTACAGTGGTCATACAGACATACTGCATACATTGTTCTGGCAGGAATGTCCATTGCTGTAGATGATGTGGTACTACGTGAAGGTAGGTGTGTGTTGTGAATGTTACCCATCCAGACGTGACCATCAGGTGCAGTCATGGTTGTCGACAGCATCACACCCATCCACAGCTGTCAGCACCCTGTCCCCAAAATGGGTAACAGTAGCCCTTGCACTGTGTGACTAATGTGCAGATGGCGGAACACCTACTACTGGCTGGCTAACAGTGTCATCTAGGAAGGCTATATGATGGCTGGAATACGCTGCTCTAATGTATAATTATGGTATCCCAATGAATTACATTGATTCACATATAGTAAGCCCTGGCTGGCATGTAAACCATGTATAACAATGACTGTGTGACAGACCCAACCAATGTGGAGCCGTGATGAACATGCACCCGTTAGAACACCAAATGAGGTACGTTGCACATAATGATGTACAACTGACAGCTATGGGCACAGCATGGATGCAGAAGCACATCCCCCACATGCAGTACCACTCCATGTTGGTACGGGGGCATTGCACAAGTACATGTGACAGTTGCTGTGTTGCCACATGTACGGCATATCCATCATATAGGGGTAGCACTGGTACGTGACTGTCGGACATGCCTGTACATACGACCATGTCCCACAGGATATGTGTTTCATGTGTACAACACCTGTCGTACCTTCATCAAGCTGTGAAGTGTATGGCTGCCAGTGTACCTGTGTGACATGTTGTGCAATGGGTGCAAATGTACACAGTAGCGCATTACATGCCCACATGTCCTGCACAGGTGCATAGCCTGAACATACAATACAAATAGGGTGTTGGATAATAGCAACCCACAAGAGGTGATGGGTATGGGTGGCAATCCACTATCACCTTTCCGGGTAAGGTGTGCATGTCCATGACACATTAGCACCTGAGATGTTAGCAGCACAGCTGTACAGGGCGGCATGCATATTTGATTACAAATACCCTTGCGTGTTCCACCACTGGCCTGTTGACAGACAAACACCAACACAATGTGCAGCATTGACATGTGCACAGCACATCATCGCTGGCTACAGTAGAACAGGGTTACTGTGTTGACATGTGCACAGAACATCAGCGCCAGCCACAGTCGAACACGGTATGTGTTGAACCCCACCGTCATTGTAGCCCATGCCACAGACAGACGTGTTATGCATCTGTGTATGTACAGCTGGGAATGGCCCTGGCCTAGCAGTATAGCTGTGTCAGTGTTGCGAACAACATACTGAATGGGCTGTGTGTGTGAGGTGTGTGTCATACATGTATGGTCTGATGGATGATACCAGCAGTGCCCCCGCTATGTGAACATCCCCGTCCCCATAAATGAATACCTAGGCTGTGCTCAACACCATGGTCACTGTGGGAGGGATGGTGCTGTGCATTGCACCCGCCGACATGGTGGTGACAGCAGGCACTGGATGTAGACATATGTGGTACCCATGTCAGGACGGGGTACCATCCATGTGCACGGGATATCACCGTGCGGGCACATACAGCACTGTGTTGAACAATATGACAGCACATAGCACCTGTCAGGGGTAATGTGTATGCATGGATGTGCGGTGCCAGCATGCACCATACACACCCCCACCAAGCAGCATGCTGCCTACCTTGCAGAAGGCCATTGTCCACACCATGATGATGGACATGCGACATGTCCATATACCCACAGAAATGACATATGGAATGGACAGCCACCCTCCCAATACTGGTATCCCACAGGCGGGACACATCCCTGTGCCATGTATGTGATATACCCTGCCATACCATGCAGCCCTGTCCAGCAAGGCTGCACGTGCCATCACAGTCATACATGGTGCAATGGCCACATGGCACTTGCACTATCAACTGACCAGATCTGTAATGTGGCACTGATGCACCTTGTGGTGTCACAAGTGCTGTGTGTCAGCGTGTACAACGTGCGCGCACACATGCTATGTATGACCACCCCTGCTAATGTCATATGATTAGACATTGTCCCATGTGTATCACATGTGCAATAAAAGCGAGCCGTGGCAGGTTGTCCAACACCCGTACAGTGCTGAGTAGATGTATATGGCACAACACATGCATGTACAGGTGTCCATGTGTATGTGTGCAGTGCCACCGCTGACATCCATAACGGCTGTGTCTGTGATGCTATGTGACATATACACAGCATCCAGGTGAACAGTAGAACCATGCACACATCGGGCCATGTGCTGATTGGTATGAACACAGGTGCAGGCAGGTACACATGTCCACAGCAGGTTACCATCTACATGGGGTATGTACAGTGTGATGAGTTGACACAGAGATATGATATGATACCCACTGCATAACGGTGTGACAGGTGTGACAGCAACACATCAGCTGTGTCAGTGTCATGATGCGTCTCAGAGATTACTGTGCAGATGTCGTACATGTCATAGCAATGTATGTTCAGCGGTATGCCAGTACATCAGTGTGAATGTGACCTGTCACCATCATTATGTCTTACAGATAATGTCTTGTTCACGACTGCCAGCCTTCAGCCGCCAGGAGGATGAAGTAATCATACTGTTGCTCCATGACAGCTATGACTTGCTATTCAGCCATGTTCCACAGCAAGCGCAGCAGCAGGATGACCTGTGGCAGGATATGCGCAGGAGGGTGAATGACGTGGGTGGCAACAACCGCACCTACCAGCAGGTACGCTGACACTGCACGGACCTCATACGGCACGTGAAACAGCATGCTGCCGCAATAGCCAGAGAACAAGGTGGAACAGGTGGTGGGCCACCAACCCAGCCCCCACTCACACACACGGAGGAGCTCCTGGCCAGTCTGGAGACACCCAGGGAACAGCATGCAGAAACACTAGCCGCCATCGTGGAGGTGGGTGTCTCCCAACCAATGAGCCTGGAGCTGCCTGGTAAGTCAGTCTTGCATATGAGTATGATATCCACTGTAGGTGTAGGTGTCACTGTACATCATGTAAAGTAACAACACATGCCAGGTATATGGGCACACAAGCCGCATACTACAGTATGCTACGTTGTGTTTGCAGATGTGTGCATACCACATGCTATCACACAGGTACATGATGTGACATGCACAGTGCGAACTGTGGCTGTCATACAGTCATGGATAATGTTTATACTGTTGTGTCACCCCTATACAGGTACCTCTGGTGTGTCACACAGACATGGGTCCGTCGCAGGTGAGACTGTTGTTAGTAACAGGCATGTTACAGTGTAGAGTTATTCGCCATGTGGCCAGGTATAACATGCACACCTGGGTTTTGTTCCAGTCACGGTATACAGGTTGCACCACCAGACACACACATGCCACCCGTGTGCAGTAGATACAACCATTATTATACACCGGCATGAAACCACAGTACCTGTCAGTGTGATATGTGCGGTCAGCTATGCATACAACGGTGGAGGTGTTCTACAATGGATGCATATGTAGTATGCATTGGAACACCATTCATGGTACACACACAGTACCACACAGTGAGCAGTGATCTGGGCAGCACACAGGTGTCACCAATGTGACATATGCCCCTGCATTGTGTGCACATGTTGTGACATGCCACCAGACATGTCCCACGCCTGTGGTGTTCAGTCTGCAATATTGTCACACCATCACCATCACATGACCTACACCCGACATAGCAAACATCCACACTGTTGTCTGCATAGCCCTCTGGATTGTGACACCTCCGACATGTATGGGTGTATGTCACATGGTACACCACAGGAATGGGTACACAATGCCCATCACACACAGTTTTCCAAGACCCAGTCACACATGGCCATGGGTGATAGCCACAGGCATGTTGCTACACAGTACGTCTGATGTGGATAGACACTGTTGCACATTGTCCACACATAGTGCGATCATAGCCGTAGTGGACCACCTGTACATTTGATGTGGTACACCAGATAACCGGAATGCCTGTCTGCAGCCACCAGAGGTGCCACCGATGTCTACTATATACGTGCTGTGGAACAGCATGACTGTGTTGCAGTCATGGCAATGCAATGCGTCCATGTTATGCATCGCACAGCAACATACATGCGTCCTGTTGCCATGCAGTGGCACAGTGCCTGCACTCCCCACTGTATAGCTATGTACACGGCTCACACTAACCACACCTGCACATACATATCTGCTAAACATGCATTCTATCTGTAGGCTGTACACACAACACTGCACTGTGAAGCCCATTATGATGCGGTGCATGTGGCGGGACACCATTGTCACACATGTCCACATGTTACCACACATGTCGGCGGATTACATGTCAAGGTAACGTCAGCCATGTGTACTGTTAACCTGTCTGTGGCCACATGGTGTATCACGGTGATGCATGCAAACTACCATGATTGTGTGTACTGCAGGCCTACTGATATGACATCTGCTTGATGTAGTGTGCACCCCAGGGCGGTATGCATACTAACACTATTAATGTCTGGGCTGCATTCCCTGTGCTGTAGTGTGGGAATGCTGCATGCCATCTGCAATATCACATGCATGGTGTGTCTGTGTGTGTGTGTGTGTCTGCGTGTGTGTGTGTGTGTGTGTGTGTGTGTGTGTGTGTGTGTGTGTCTGCGTGTGTGTGTGTGTGTGTGTGTGTGTGTGTGTGTCTGTGTGTGTGTGTGTGTGTGTGTGTGTGTGTGTGTCTGCGTGTGTGTCTGTGTGTGTGTAATGTACCTTACAGTATGTCTTTGTATTCACAGGTGGTGTAGGTGTGTTCCCCTCCTGCGGTCAATCTGATGTTAGTGTCCCCACAGATACTAGCGTTGATGACCATATGCATGAGGTACAAGCAGGTTTGTCAGGGGCAGAAGCTGTGCCATTGGGTACCATCCCACCTATGTCCCCCTCATCCCCGCACATGGTTCTGATGCCAACACATACCACATCACCGTTGCCAATAGAGGAAGGACAGTCAGCATCTGTTGGCATTGAGTAGGAATGTGTGGTGGCTACAGAAGGTGCGCCTACATACCATGTTTCCAGTGTAATGACTGGTGATGTGCCACACAGGCATGTGGCTGGTGCTGCTCGTAGGAGGACCTCTGGCAGACATGCACCTGCTGTACAGGGCACAGCAGCTGGTATCACCAGACGCATGTTCCAGACTGTAATGGCAGCACAGGCACATGCAGAACAGCAGAACCAAGAAGGGCAGAGGCTGCAGAGGGCTGCAATCCGTTCCCTAAATGACAACATCCAGTCATTGGCGAATGCTCAACAGCAGATTGCTAATGTACTGTATAGGCGATTAGGTGAAATGGTTGGAAACCTCGACCGAGGCATGACAATCCGCGAGCGTGAGCTGTCTGTGCTGGAACACCTGGTAGGGGTGAGGTGTAGGACACATGGGCGTAAGCCAGCAACACCACCTAGTGTAGGTCGACGTGTGCGTGCCACCTCTCATGCCCACTCACACAGTGCCGGTAGCAGCAGCAGTGCAGCTGGTGCTACACCGTCCACACCAGGACACAGCAGGCCATGTGGACGTGGCCCTGGCCGGTCCCAGCATGGACATGGTTCCAGCGGACATGTGTCATCGGACAGTAGCCACTCTATACCTCCACCCGGTAGTGCCGGTGCGACCCCAGGCAGGCACGGGTCACGTGGCTGCAGACGGACACAGTGAGCCATACAACCTGCACTGTACAGTCTGGGGCTGCCAATTATACCCCGTGTAGGCATCACATATGGCTGAACTGTGTACACACATACCCACACACGGCAGGCACAACTGTAGGGCTCCACCACATCCACATGCATTCTGCACAGTCATGCCCAGTAAACTCACCAGCCCTTACACACACACACACATGATGTCATCCATTGGTGCAGCCTATGCCCCTGGCAGACATATCACCCTGTGCATATGATGAAGCCTCCGCCACATCCCTGTCATCCACACCATCGGTGCAGGGTTATGCAAATATATTCTGATGCACAGGGTGGACAAGATAGTGAGAGGTGTATGTGATATCTCTGTATGCATAGCATGTGATGTGTATGTTGCAGTGGTTGTGTATGAAAACTGACTGGTGCGTATGTGACGTGGGTTGTGTACTGTCAACATGCAGCAGACATACCATGTAGTGCAGGTGCAGCATGCATTGAGCTGTGTTCACGGTATGTGTGACGGTTACATGTGTAGCACCATGTTGGTTCTGATAACCTGAATCCCTCCTATGGTGTATTTGCATGTGCCTACAGGGAGCACGGTTATCGGTCCCCCACGTGTAGCTGTGGATTACCCACAGGCACATCTGGCAATATCAGCATACCACATGTACCCGCAACCTGCCTGGACACCTACATAGGTTCATAGGTGCATAGGTACATACTAGGCTATCTGCCCTAGGGCATTTATAAGCCTAGCCAGAGTGTGTGTGGCTTTCACCACCCCTTAGGATGAGGATACTATACCCATTAGTTTGCTGTGCCTCTGTCCAGCAGTGACACAGAGATGATTCCCGGGGTATACCTATGATCTCCCATCCACTCGTCAAGCTTTCTCTTGAACAGAGTCAGTGAGGGGCTCTGCTTCACAAGGACTGGGATTCTGTTCCATAGTGTAGGGAGTCTCTGGGTGATGAACCTGTCCCTCCAGCACGTCCTATTTATATCCATGTTGAGGTTTGTGTCTCCTTCTCTCGTGGCTCTGGTTGATTTGGATCTTATGAGGTGGAGCATGTCCATTAATTCTGGGTTGGACATGGCCTTGTATGTCAGGCACAGATCACCTCGGAGCAGATGGTATGCGACTGTATAGAGCCGGAGTTTCTTCAGTCGGGCAGCGTGTGACATATGTTTGAGCCCCTTTATCCTTTTGGTGGGGAACGTTTGGGGTCCTTCCAACTGCTGCAGGTGTCGGGTTAGGTACATTCCGAATGGGGCGTTGTACTCAATCATTGGTCTGATAAGTGAAGAGTACAGGGGTACAATGACCTCCCCTGATCTGAATGTGAATCCCTTCATGATCAGGTGGGAAATGTAGAAAGTCTTCCTAACCACATTGGCAATGTGAGTGTCAAAAGAGAGGTTACTGACAAGTTGGGTCCCCAGGTCCCTGATAACGTCTTCCATGTTTAATGGATTACCACCTATGTGGTAATTAGGGGTTACCTTGTTTTTCCCAAAGGGTATGACTATACCTTTCCTGGCATGTAGCTTAAGACCATGGCTCTGGCACCAGTTATCCATTTCTATGAGACCTCTGGTGGATGTCTGTGTCTGATGGGGTGTCGATTATGGTGCCCAGTTTGCAGTCATCTGCATAATTTGTCAGCCACAATCCCCCTATGTTTGCCTGCACATCAGAAAAATTAATGCCGAACAAGAGGGTGCCCAGGACTGAGCCCTGTGGGACACCGCTCGTGACCGGCTTAGAGTCTGACATGGCACCAGGAACTCTAACCCTGTGGGTTCTGTCCTTGAGCCAGTTTGCAACCCATCTTGTGACATATGGGTCTACATCTACGCCGGTGAGCTTTTCTATGATGCCCGCGTGGGGTATTGTGTCGAACGCTTTTGCTAGGTCAAGGTAGGCTGTGTGAACTGCCTTACCCTCATCAATGGCCTTAGTGACTCTTCCGAAAAGGTCAACCAGGTTCAAGAGGCAGGATCTGCCCTTGACTAAGCCGACGTGGGTATGATCCAGTGAATGTAGGTCCCCAATGTCTTCATTTATGAGCTCCATTATGATCCCCTCCATAGCTTTGCAGACAAGGCTCATCAAGCTTATAGGGCGGTAATGTCCAGGGTCCGAAGAAGCACCGCCTTTGTGGAGTGGGACCACAGTTGCCGTACGCCATTCTTTGGGTACATATCTTGTAGTAAGGCTAAGATTAAACAGCAGCCTTATGTGCGGGTTTAGGTCCTCATTGAGGTTGTGTAGCACACAGCCGGGGACACCGTCCGGTCCCATTGATGCTGTGTTTACCGCTTTAGAGAGAGCAGCTCTCACCTGGGCATCTGAGATGTTTGGGAGGCTAGACTCTGGTGGGATACATATCTCTCCTCTTGGGGGGGAGGGAGGGGAGAAATATGCACGGAACCTGTCTGCCAGTATGTTGGCAACGTCTGTGGGTTCAGTGATCATTGTACCATTCTGGACTAATTCCGAGCATAACTGTGAGCTTCCACCCATGTTTCTAGCATAGCTAAAGAAGGCCTTATGGTTGTCTTTTGTGTCTTTCACGAGTCCTCTCTCACAGGTGGCCTTGGATGATTGTATGAGTGATTGTATTTTACTGCTAGTATTGATCACAGATGCCTTCCCTGTTAGGGATTTTGCTCTGTTATGTAGTAGCTTTCTCCTCTTGTTGTAGAGTTTGTTTCTGGCTGGGGTCCACCAGACCGTGCGCCTGCCTTTGGTGGAAAGGGCCCTGATGTTATTAGGGATTGCTTAATCCATACATTCCTGAAGGTGCTCGTAGAAGGCATTTGTAAGGGTTTCAGCAGCGTGGGTTGTGTTTTCCACTGGCTCGGAGGCCTTGAATGGTACCACTCCAGTCTTAGGAAGTGTGAAGTTTGCTTTTGAGAAGTTCTTCACCGTGGTCTCCTTTGCTGGGGTTGGGTGCGGGATGTGGATCTCCAGTGAGATTAATTTATGGTCTGATCTCACCGATGAGGGATATACATCCGGTGTGGAGCATGTCATCCCCATGTGTGATGATCAGGTCTAGTATAGTTCCTCCTCATGTGGGTATGGTCACTAGTTGTTCCATAGCATTTGGGTGTATGAACTCCAGGAACCTTTGGGCTAGGGTGTTGGGTCTTGGGTAATGTTCCCGGTCTATGTTTGGGTAGTTGATGTCACCCAATATGATGGTGTTTGGAGAGACATTCATACACTCCACTGTCTTCAGGAAGGCTGTGTGGGTATCCTGAGTTTGAGAGGGTGGTCTGTAGCATGCTACAAACTGTAGGGCAGTTCTACCTATGGTTACTTGCACCTGGATGGTCTCCGCTGCTACGTGCGTTGCCACTAACCTGGAGGTGTGGGTATCCTTTATGCATATGGAGACTCCCCCTCCTTTTGTGGTTCGGTCCGGATTTGGGGCTGGAACGCGTGATATGAGGTATAACCTGATAGTGCTGGGGTGCTCTCAGGAGCCTTGAACCAGGTTTCAGTCACAGCACAGACATCGATGTTCTCCATACTGAGGAGGGCTTTGAGGGCGTGCAACTTGAGGTTTAGACTTCTGGCATTGAGCAGTATTACCCTTAGTTCTTTCCAGGTTTGTTGTCTAGGGCAGTAGGTTTATCATTTGAGCCTTGCCTGAAAAAGGCACTATGGGGGTGGCAGGAGCCTTTGCCAATATCCGGAAGCACAGGGGTGACAGGTGCAAGCCGTCCCTTGCGAAGCAGCATGGCTTGTCAAGCATGTCATCCCAGGCAAACAGACATTGGACCCCCTTAGACTGACACCGGTAATTAAGCCAATTATTAAAGCTGATCATTTTGACTCTGTATTGTGGCATCATTCTTGGTGAGGGTAGGATACTGCTCAGGGTCAGGGTCATACCGGCCTGGGCTACATAATCTGAGAGCCCCTCTATGTCTCTTTTCATGTAGTCCAGGGAGGTATGTCTCAGGTCATTCACACCAGCATGGACAATGACTGCGTCATACTTGTACATGCTGCGGAGTGACCTGAGTGCTTGTGTTATGTGGCAGATTCTAGCGCCCGACAGGCAGCCTACTGTGATCATTTCCTTGTTCAGTCTGGTGGATGGGACGTCAGTGTGTCTGACTATGGCGTCACCTATAACAAGTGTGTCTAGCATTGTGTGTGGCCTTAAGGGCTGTGACTGTTTAGCACACTGACTTTGAGAACTATGTGTTGCATGTCCTATGTCTTGAAGAGGCAGTTGCTTGGGTGTCTGCTTTGGAGGCCTCTGTAGTTTTGGTATATGTTTGAACAGTGCCTCTGAGTATGTCTTTGTGTGTTTATGTGTTTGTTTTGCAGTTGTGATAGTTCTATGTGAAACTGGGTTTGTGGTGTGCATGGTGTCCTTCTCCTCCTGTCTGGTCTTGCCGGTCCGGAGTTGAGAGAGCTCAGCCTCCAGTTTGGCTATATAGTTGCATCTCTCACATGTATTTGTGTTTTATGGGGAAGGTGTGGGTTGTCTGTGTACATGAGGCAATTGTAACATTGCCTCAGGATGCCCAGATTCACCAGCTGAACAGGAGAGGACGCTAGCAATTGACCCTTCGACATGCTAGAAAATGTGAAAGCGTTTGCTGTGTAACTGAGTCAGAAGGGACCTATAGGGAAATGGGTACTCAAGGGGATTCTAGGCTAATGTAGTACTTTGTTTAGTATATATGTAATTTACCTGTATAAGAATGCTTTAGGAGCAAGTGCTGAGCTTTTGTGATAGAGAATAGACAGTTTAGATTGCAAGTAGAAAAGTTCTAAGGGAAAACTTGAAGAGCAGAATGTACGGAGCCAGACATAGTGTAACATTGTTTACACAGTACATGACACACATGCCCACACATATACTGCACCTGATGCCTGTGGTCGGTGCCACAGGCTACAGTGGACAGAGACATCACATACATGGCAGGACACAGTACAGGTATGGTGACATTGTGCAGGTGTCATACACAGCATGCTGGCCACTGACCTCAGGTGTCACCTGTCAGCTGTGGTGCACGCTGTGCAGCAGTAGGACGCTGTACCAGTACAGGAATATGGCTGCAATCACGGGGTGTACACCACTATGGCGCACACCCCATAGTGTGCAGATGGGGACACCTGCCTGTGTGGTCAGCACCCTCACAATACAATGCACCCACACGCCATGTCACAGGGGGTGGACTTGCACAGGTGGCCAGTATGGCTCACACCTATGGCATCGACAGGGTTGTGCAATGCAGCACCAGTACGGGATGGTCACCCTGTGTGGTTAGTGTCCGTTCACAACAGTATATCTGCATACACCCTCACACCAGGCAGCGGACATACAAACATGTTGACACACACACACATGGTGGTGACCACACATGTATACACAGAGAGACGACGTGTTGCATGTACTGCACCATCCACATCCATGCACCCCACACTGAGGTATGTACAGATCTCTACTATGGTGTACAGGGATGTGTGGCACGTGGGACATAGTCCCCCCGATATGTGGCATACATGGGCACACATTCCTGCACACGTTGGTGCTGGGAATGCCACACCCGCCATATGAGACATGTGCAGGCGTGCAGCGGTATGTAGTGCATTATGCGTACCAACACTGTATCCGGCAGATGTGCCGATATATGCACTTGGGAGGTGATAGGTGTCACAGTAGCCATGTGACATACAGTCGATGACACCTGACCGATGGGTATGCATTATGGCAGCACTGTCATGTAACAGCGACATAGCATACTGTATGCACATGGCAGGGTAGGATGGTGTGTGACACACCTGTGAGCCACCACCTGAACACATACATGTGGACAGGTGTTTAAACACATGATGTACACACATACCGCCATACGTGCTGTTACTATGCCACCATATAACGGCCCCCATGATGGGTGTGCATGTGGTAGGGAGTTGCAACTATGTTATGGACATCGGCCACTGCTCATGCATGGCTGCGCCATGCACAGTACATGTGTCACATGTGTCCCCTGTTGCCATGTGTGTATGCATTGCTACGTTTTGACATGTGTGTTGACATACATAGAACATGGACTGTGGTATGGTATTACAGCTGTCACAGGCGAACAATACAAGGGTATGTGTCCCAGTCAACACCGCTACACCCTGTAGTGGGAGCATACCACAGACATGTGTCTACCTTCCATTCGTGTGTGTAGCACCGCGTACGCCAGTGTTATGCATGGGGTACATCACAGGCTTCGTATGTCTCCTGTGTGCAGTCCATGCACACTGCCAGACAATCACATGTATGACATATCCGGACATTGGTTCACTCTGGTACATCAGCAGTCTTGTGTCATAGCTGTGTCAGGGCCGTGGTATGTGTGGAGCCGACCTGTCTATGTATACTGATATGGGCGGACTACATCACACATGTGGGATCATTGTTAGTACATGTGTACTCTGCACGACTGGTGTACACCACTATACAGACCTGTGGACATATGTCACATGCTGTTGTTGGACCGTGAGGCATACTGCTGCACCGATGACATGATGCTGGCATGGCAGCTACAGTGTTCACTGCAGTGTGTACATGTTTGACCTGCACCCGTGATGCCTGTGATGTCATCTGTGTGTGTGTACGAGTAACTGCATGTGTGACCACCCTGTGCGTGTGGACGGGTTTACCTGACCGTGACCTGCGGTGTGTATACTCCGTCTGCATGCTGGACGGCGCATAGCACATGCTAAGTGTGTGAGCATGCCCGGTTTGCTGTTGTGTAGGTGGACACACACGAAGTTCCACACTCTGCCCTTTCATGCTCACACTCCATGTGTATGCATGTCTGCACTTTGCAGATGCTAAGTGTGTGAGCATGCCTGGTAAGCAGTTGTGTAGATGGACACACAGTACAGTGCACACTGCACCCATCTGTGATCATACCCCGTGTGCATGTATGTTCCCCCTTTGCAACCACTAGGTGTGTCAGCATGCCCGGTTTGCTGTTGTGTAGGTGGACACACGCGTTCCACACTCTGCCCTTTCATGATTCAACCCCATGTGTATGCATGTCTGCACTCTGCAAATGCTAAGTGTGTGAGCATGCCCAGTAAGCAGCTGTGTAGATGGACACACAGTACAGCGCACACCGCGCCCGTCTGTGATTATACCCCATGTGCATGTATGTTCCCCCTTTGCAACCGCCAAGTGTGTGAGCATGCCTGGTTTGCTGTTGTGTAGGTGGACACACACGACATTCCACACTCTGCCCTTTCATGATTCAACCCCATGTGTATGCATGTCTGCACTCTGCAAATGCTAAGTGTGTGAGCATGCCCAGTAAGCAGTTGTGTAGATGGACACACAGTACAGTGCACACCGCGCCCGTCTGTGATTATACCCCGTGTGCATGTATGTTCCCCCTTTGCAACCACCAAGTGTGTGAGCATGCCCGGTTTGCTGTTGTGTAGGTGGACACGCATGACGTTCCACACTCTGCCCTTTCATGATTCAACCCCATGTGTATGCATGTCTGCACTCTGCAAATGCTAAGTGTGTGAGCATGCCCAGTAAGCAGTTGTGTAGATGGACACACAGTACAGTGCACACTGCGCCCTTATGTGAGTATACCCCGTGTGCATGTATGTTTCCCCTTTGCGACCGCTAGGTGTGTGGGCATGCCCAGTACGCCATGCGTGGAGACACAGTACAGTCGGCACTGACGTCTGATACTAGGCATGTAGCCATGGCCAATGACATCCTGCATAGCCATGGTGGCTGTCCAGGTGAGTTATATGTAGTTGCTATGCCACAATGGCTGCCTACATCATGCACGCCGGTTGCTCTCTCATAGGGTGTACTGTCTGTGGTGCATCCCGTATCCATGTCGTGATGTTGTGCTCCGTAGTTAGTTAGTATTCCCGAGGGCAGCACTGCCATGTTACTGTACGCCTACCTTGGGATAGTAACATGCTGTGTGACTGTGCACTCTGTCTTCATTCCCTATCGGCTGCCTTGCCTCTGCAGATGATATCACCCACCTAGGAGTATGCATCTTGACAGTGCTGTGCTCAGTAATCTCGGTAGCGCGCTCTGTAAATGCATCATGCTGTAGTGTGTTCATGTAGGTAGGCGTAGGTTCAACTCCCGGCCCTTCCCCGTGTGTGTGGTGTGTGTATGTGTGTTTCCAGCTGCCTCTGGAGATAGTAATGCTTTTAGACGCTTCACAACACATACCTTGGCTATCAGCGTCTATTCCTTTGCGGATGATGTCACCCGCCTAGAAGTATGCTTCTGACAGTGCTGTGCTCAGTAATGTCGGTAGCGCGTTCTGTAAATGCATCATGCTGTAGTGTGTTTCATGTAGGTAGGCGTAGGTTCAACTCCCTGCCCTTCCTGGTGTGTGTGTGTGTGTGTGTGTGTGTGTGTGTGTGTGTGTGTGTGTGTGTGTGTGTGTGTGTTTCCAGCTGCCTCTGGAGATAGTAATGCTTTTAGATGCTTCACAACACATACCTTGGCTATCAGCGTCTATTCCTTTGCGGATGATGTCACCCACCTAGAAGTATGCCTCTGACAGTGCTGTGCTCAGTAAACTCGGTAGCGCGTTCTGTAAATGCATCATGCTGTAGTGTGTTCATGTAGGTAGGCGTAGGTTCAACTCCTGGCCCTTCCCCGTGTGTGTGTGTGGTGTGTGTGTTTCCAGCTGCCTCTGGAGATAGTAATGCTTTTAGACGCTTCACAACACATACCTTGGCTATCGGCGTCTATTCCTTTGCGGATGATGTAACCCACCTAGAAGTATGCCTCTGACAGTGCTGTGTTCAGTGCTCCGAGTAGCGTGTTCCGTACCTGTGTCATACTGTCGTGCGGTTGGGTAGGTAGGGGTAAGGTCAATTCCCATGCCTGCCAGCTGTGTGTGTGTGTGTGTGTGTGTGTGTGTGTGTCTATGCTCCCAGCCACATGGGTTTGTAGGTTATGGTTTTAGACGCTCCGCAGCACACATATATCCTGCTGACATCTCTGTGTTTGCGGATGTTGAGACGCAGCTAGTGAGCTGCCTGTGTGCCTGCTGTGGTTAGCGACCTCCGTAGCGTGTTCTCCACGTGCGTCCTGCTGTGGTGTGATAGGGTAGTGATGTGTAGGTTCCACTACCGGCCTTGCCACATGTGCCTGTCTGTATCTCTCTCGATGTATATATACATACATATGTTATGCCCATAGTGCTGCTCTTGCATGGACAGCTGTCTGTCCCATGTATCGCATATTTGCACGGCTGACACAGAGACATGTGGGACGATGCATATCCAAACATTGTCCATGCAACGTCCATGTTCCGGGAGGTGTTGCATGCCCTAGAGACATCTGCTGTATATCTTGGCAGACAGCTATCCTTGCTGTACTGTCACTGTACTTGTACACATCATAGACCTTGTGTATCATTGCCTGTTTATGGTGTGTGTATGTCTATCTGAGCTGTGTGCATGGTCGTGTGTATGTCCCACTATAATCGTCTGTGCAGGTGTCGCCACTATGGGTAATCCATGTAGACAGCTGTTTCATGTGCATTTCAGCACATACCTGCGGACAGTACTACCCCTCCTACAGCAGCACATTCCATCATCTTGAAGTGGATACTAGTGTTTCCACACACATGTATCTGTGTCTGTTCATAACACTCCACCTCAGGGAGCATATATCTGGACACGGCCTTATGTGATAGTGGGACACTCGGGGCCAGTCATGTCATGTTGCTCTTAGAAACATTGATAGTGGGCACAGTGATATGTTATGCATTCGTATGGCATTTCTGTCTGATTTGGTGTCTTCCTCGCATGTTTGCCATTGTTTCCTGTCGTCAGTTATCATGAGGGCGCCGGACTGGTACTGTTACGTTGAACACAGCGAACATATGAGGCAGACTTCTACACAGTCTGCGTACATCTGTGCAGTTGCAGGGTATGTGTCTAATACAACATACCTACTGTCTGACTACAATACACACACAGTGTGTGGCGGAATGACAGACCACATGACATTACTTTGTATTTGCACGGCACACCCACGCAGACAGTTGTATTCCTCACACAGGTCTACATCTGCTTATCCACACTACTTGTTCTTTCATGTACCATATGTGTGCATCATATTTGCACTTCCCGTCAGTGGCGGGGCTCACGTACGACTATGGGGGCCTGGTAATTGGTATGTTGACACTTCATGGCACCCTGGGGGACACTTCACCTTTGTGTCTGATTACCTTCCACACTGAGCTTCACGTGGCATACGTTGTCATTCACAATTACTGGGGTAGGACATTTACATGTTTGCACATTTGTCCTGCTGTCTTTCTTCCCACCTGTCTGCCTAATATCACCGGTTTAATACATGTATTCTGGACAGGTAGCTCCTTCATACCCTGACCTGTTGTCATTATGTGTACACGCCCTGACGTTCGGCCATTGCCCTTGTTACATTTCGCATAGTGCTGTGCCTTCCTAGCTGATTGCTGCCTAGGCATTCCGGACTGTGCGGTGGGTGATAGGGAGCGCTATTTCCATTGCATGATTAGTGACACTCATAACATCCGTATTCATGGCTATGCCACGCCAGTATTCACACAACGGTCTGACTTTGTATGGGGTATTTCTAATGTAGTCCCTATCTGTATTTCCTGTGCTATGCCTTACTGCAGCTGTGTTATTCCGACAGATTTCCAGTTATGGGTGCCATCTTGGTCGTACGCATGCCCATCCATGGGAATCGCCTACAGGACACTGATATAGGGCTGTACATATTTCACACCTGCTTTCTGCATTATCCGGTGGATGCTTTGCACCATTAGTGGGGATTAAGGCATGTGCTATACCCATATCCCTCCCACGGGGCGGGCCTATGGATTCTCTGCCAAACAACACCTAGGCCCATTTCTGCATACCCAGGTTCCCATGCCTGCAACCCTCGACGGTACATATTACACATGGTTAATGTGTGCGGTACTGGGATGTGGACGCACTTCTATGGACTCGCCACTCTGGGGATATCTGTCCATATGTCCTGCATTTCATGGACACATGTGTCATCAACCTTGAACAAGCTTTTAGTGCATGTATAGCTGTTCCGTAGTTGCGGCTGTCACTTCTTTTGCATCAATCGCAGCAGGGGTTGCGGATGGAGCAATTTTTGGAGTCCTACAATGGACACCAGTGTGCATGTGTAAAGTGTAGAACTTGCTAGACTGTCACCTTCTGGCCAGTGGTTTTGACTGCTGCTGTATGTTCCCCGTTCGCGGATTTCTGTTTGACTACCCATATTATCTATTACTTGGCATATTTATATCCATGTGTCATATATACGGGACGTAGGTCTGTTGTGTGTACATATATACATGTGAACCCCTCATTTCATACCTTGCTTTGTTACTGTCTGTGGATTACCTGTGTACACACATCTATAACCATACCATACCTTTCCACTGTACAGGTTCTGGCAGAGTGTACGGCTGGTTGGCCCTTTATCTTAGGTGTGTGTTACATTGACCTGTGTCTATCTGGCAATTTGCTGGCATTTCATGTGAGACTTACTTGATTCTATAGAGACTTGATTCTATAATTATGACGTGCTTCCACTGACTATATTTTTCTTTGTCTTCTGGAATCTTTATGTAACCAGTCCTTTTTGGACACTTTCTATTGTTGTTCATTTTTGTTTACATATATGACTACTTTGGTATGTTGTGCTATTATTGTGTGTGGAGCATTTCTCCCCGGGCCTCTACTGACACTGGACATATATCCAGCTAGCCTAACCCAGTCAACAAATGTAAACCAACATAAAACTTACATAAACGCACGGTGGCACCTTCTGACAAGTAGGTCGGGTTACAGATGCATACCCTTCGTCAATCCCTGCTACTAACACACCCGTTATTCTATCCACATTCTATGTTTGTCTTATCACATATCATGTGTTTCTCACTATTTGTACCAGTACTTTGCATGGCATTGTCTGGTTCCATACTTTCAGAGGCTGACAGTTTTGAGACATGTATAACTAACGTGGAGGACACAGCATTAACTTACCCTGCTGTGAGAGGATCACACACGCACAGGCGCACTTGCATTTCCTAATTGTGGGTTACGTGCAGGCGCACATGCATATCCGTATTCTGGGTTACATATGTTTACTGAGTCTGTGTGATTACGTGGCCTGTATTAGTTGTGACTGTTCCAGTAACATATCTCTGATCCGGTTAACAGACGTGTGCGGAACACACTTTCACCTTTACACATGTAACTGTCTTTGCGGCACAGACGCATTACTTACACGTTCACATTTATATGTTCTATAGTTGTAATTCAAACGGGACTGCATTCACGTTGGCCGGTTGCTGTGACCACTACACGTTTGCTGTTCTGTCTCATTTATATGCATACCCATGGTACATAGCTACGTTAACATATTCCCCCTCGCACTCACTTACGTCACAGGCATCCATTCTCCTGCTGGGAAAAGTGCGGTACTACATGTTACACATTCCCTATTCCCTATTGCTCTTGACCCAGGATGCATATGGCGTGACCGCAGGGATATTCAGATCACGGGGGCTTATAGCCCCAACGCATACAGGTCTTTGATTGTCAGGGTGTTCTGTGGTGCTCTGGGTTTGGTCTTGTCCGCCTAGTGTACGGAACTGCCCTGACCGTGTACGAATGTCAGACGAGGCACATGGGCATGGTTTGTCCATGTCTGTTATACCATAACCCCCCATTATTCCTAACCGTGCACGCTGATTGGCCAGCGTGCCCGTTGTAGATTGGGTTATAGTATTGGCACACGGTCCGGTCACCAGGACCTATTTCCATTAGTATACCTCAGTATTTATAACCTGTCTCGCTATGTTACATGGGTTTAACATAGCGTGACAGCTTTAACTGAGCCACGGAGATGTCCGTTGCTTACTTTGGGGCAGTCTCGCTCTGCTACACACATTTAACATAGCGGGACAGGTTGTACAACACAGCAACGGGGACATCGAGCTCTCCGTTGCTGTTTTGTATTGATTTGCTATGTTGACTGTGTTTTACATAGCGAAACAGTTTCGACATTAGCAATGGACATCTCGCGCAGTACATCAGCACCGCCGCGGATGCCAGACATCTGCGGATGGGCAGCAGACAGGCATTATGCTGTGCCATTATGTCTGGGGATTAATAGTTTATTTTCCTAGATGATATGGCATAATAGCAATAACCCACGTCTGGGTGTGGGTACTGCTGTATTTACCCACGGTTGCCTTTGTTTGGTCCCTCGGGCATCACCCTCGGGACCGCACCACATTTACCGTGGGTATATCCAGCATTACCCACACCCAGGCGTGGGTTATTGCTATGATATTCATTCCATGTGTACAGATATGAATGTTTGGACAACCAGCAATAGCTTCTGCTATTGGCATACAATGCTGTGGGTGGTGCTGGTTATCATACATGTGCCATGTTCTGCATTTTTCCCATTCACACTTGTCTATCCCCTGTCCTCATTCATACGTGGATATTTATGTGGCACATGACTGAACTATGTATTACCTGCAGGTATGCTGTGTACAGTGCACATATGTGACGGTTGGTTACAGTGTATCTGTGTACCTACCTCTGTGATACTGGGGACTACCACACATCCTTCGCAGCATTACATGCGTATGTACATACTATTATTCGGTGGCCTGTGGAAGGTTGTCGGAGCACCGGTTACATGTGTCCCTATTTGTGCATGCATTGTGTTGGTCTTTGTCCGGCCTTCGTTGCTATCATGGGTTGGACGGTGGTGTTGGTGTGTGTTTGGGTTGTATTTACACTGCCGATACGTCAGTGGGGGGTGGGGTTGGCACGTGTTCCTCTTTGCAGGGGGCCCTATTATGGACATTTGTGTCCTGCATTGACACTTGACACGTGCCATATGTCCTGTGATATTGACACAGTCATGTATGTCTTCCTGCATTACTACTTGCGTGTTACAGGCATTTTGTATCTGGTACGCATGACTATTATGTTGGATAGCTTAAGCTATTCCCATGCTATGACATAACCATTCATCCGGGCATGTAAGTGTTATTCTATCCTTTGCATTGGCCATGGGTGTTTTGCCATACGGAACCACACATATCTATGAGTGATGTCCCACCTTGACATTCTGTGCATGTGGCAAACCTGCTGGGGTGACCTGCTTGGTGGACGGCTGTTCCGCCCTGTGTATTGTGTTTGACATGTCTGCAGGAGGAGACGATTCTTGGTGTAGTGAACTTGTGCTTTCTGATTACCCTGACACAAATTTTCTCTTCTTGTTTTTTTGGTGCAGTAACAGTTTGTTTCTCATGTCTGCATAGCTAATCAACGGTACAGTGGCTGCACATACTGCTTTGTCGAGATGTGTACAGTTATGGACACCGTGGCGTGTGAACACCTATGGGGTTTCGACAGGTCCGTAACCACACGCGGGATGTACACATTCTGCCGACACATTCACATGCAGCCATTTGGATATCAGTACCTGGGATGGGATGTTGACATGTGGGGTACATATTTGCACGCGTGTCACTGCCTAGGACAATACTTCCTACTACATATGGGGTATACCCGCTGTGTGTAGGTGTGCAGCTGTGCAAGGCTGCTAGCTGGATTGGGTGGACAGTCGGACATGGGTGCGGGTTATGTGCTATGACGGGGTTGTTGTGTATTACATTTGCATTCATGGGTTCTGGGTTCTGCTTCTGGATATTCCGATTTGGCATACGCCATCCTATGTGTATGTGATGGTTACGTTGCTGTGTCTAGCACATTTTCCTATACACATGTTTGTCTGTGTTTGGGATATCTGGTTTCTTTCTGGTTGTTATATGGCCACGACTGCCCAGCTGTGTACTCTCACTACCACTGTGGGACTGCTGGTGACCATGCCCATGGGGCTAGTCATGTGTAGTTGCGGTGCGCTGACATGATGCAGTACACCTCCACTGGGTATGCCTGCTGACAGTGCATTGCGTGACGGACACGGTATTCCGAGTATCCTTTGTTCCGTGGATGGGAACATGTTGTACTTCGTGGATTTATGTTTGGTTCTCCATTTTGTGTGGACGGGTACTATGTTGCATACTCTGTATACGTTTCATTATCCACGGACACTGGTTGGTGCAGTTACTATTGCAGGCGGCCTGTGAGAGTCAGCACTTTAGGTTGCTCATCGCCTGCCGGCTTGGCCACGCCTACGGGCGCATCCTACTTGGGCTTCCTGGACTCGCGCACGTGCCCTATGCACGTGGTTGTGGTTGCAGCGCACACTCATTACTATGCATGTGGCGCTGCTATGCCAGTTATACACTGCACGGCCGGCGCAAGCCTTACGCCTTCCTTGCGCCGAGCTTCATGAATCCGGGGGTAAGTTTATAATTCAAAGTTCACCTGCCCCTTCAAACTTTTTAAAAAATCTTTGGTAGTTGATTAAAGTAATACTTATCAGCTATAATTCTATAATGCAAATGCGTAATTATGCTAATAAAACTGCAAATATTACAAGATATTAATCTACTGAGATATTATAAACCAAGAACTCTAAATGGTTTCACTTGTTATAATAAATGGCTTATATAAAGAAAATTTAGTTATTGTAAAATCAGAGCTTGAGAATTAATAATCTTCATAACTGCTGTTGTTTATATAGTTTCTTCAATTTAGGCTAATCTTGCATTAGACATATAGGGCGATAGTTTTTTTTGGGGGGGTAGTTTAATTGATATTAATTAATTAGTTTAGGATCCAATGAACTTTGGAAGATTTTTAGTTCTTTATTTGTGTGTGTTTTAATGCTTAGCTTTTGAATTTTAGTGAATGTTGTAGATCAGAGTGTGTGATGTAACTTTAAAAAGTATTCCAGTCAGTAGGCATGTTACTATAAGTATTGAGCATGTGAAAGCAACAGTGCTATTTTGAGTAAGCAACCAGAGTGAAAGCATGCAAGTGTGTAGTAGTCAGTCAGTCA
This sequence comes from Protopterus annectens, assembly GCF_019279795.1. Lineage (NCBI taxonomy): Eukaryota > Metazoa > Chordata > Ceratodontiformes > Protopteridae > Protopterus > Protopterus annectens. The sequence goes on along the minus strand of NC_056751.1, from coordinate 722,913,264 downwards.
ATTAGTTTAAGTTTAATGTTCCTGCCATCCATCCTGATGTGTTTGTATGTAATAAACTACTTAAACAAACACCCAGCCTCATTGTCTTATTCAGATACACAAGACGAGTGACATGGTGTCAGAATGGGATGCAGAGTCAAAACCATGAGGCACACAGTTAGAAAAGGAGGAATATACAGGAGTGGATCTCTCTACTGCTCAAATGACTCACAAACAGGTCAGAAACAATTTCCAGGTACTAAACTCACTTAAATTATTTTTTGCAACAAATATAAAACAAAGCACTCAGAACACTCAAAAAATTTTTAATAAAACAAAATGTTTAAAATTGCTTTATATTGATAAAAATATTCAAAACAATTATGAAAACATTTGAAGCAATATCCAAATCACATAAAATGTATAAAAAAGGGAAAAACTACAGTATTTTTCACAATGTACTACTTTTTTGTATTAACTAAAGTTATTTGTAGTATCCAAAGTATGCAAAGTGTCGGCAAGTATGTGCAGTGTGCTGTTATTTCGCAAAGTGCAGTTATTTCAAAAAATATTTCACAAAATACAGTCTTTCAAAGAGATTATTATGCATTTAATTATTATTACAAGTACCTGATGTGTATGCATGTTCATACATAATTACAAGGGCCAAGATTGCATTGTGTTTGAACTGTAATTTGTTGGCATGGCAGAAGGAATTTGCAGACCAAGTCCACTTGTGTTTGATAACAATATTGCAGAAAATTGGAGAGTGTTTGGGCAGGAATATGATATTTTCATACAGGCTGCTTTTTCTGTCAAAGATGGATGTACAACGGCATTTATTCTGCTTAATTTAGCTGGTTCACAAGCCATTGAAACACAGCATTCATTTGTGTACGCACCTGTGCTGTTTTCAGGGGAGGGGGAAGACCGGCATATTGTGGTACCGACTGGAACGCTGAAAGACCCTGAGTGTTTAAAACATAAATTTAGAGAAATGTGCAGCCCTCAAATAAATGTTACAGTGAAAAGCCACTTACTTTACAATCAAAAGCCTGGTGAAACTTTTGCATCATATATAATGTACTTGAGAATAAGGCTAAAATATACAGATCTGGTGATCTGAGAGATTAGTTGATAAAGGACATGTTTGTGTGCGGTGTTAATAGTGACACAGTGAGAAAGATTTTGCTTTGAGACAGTCATTTAACATTTAACAAGGCCACTGAAATTTGTCAGATATATGAGCTTACAGAAAGGCACACAAATATGCTTACAAATGAGAAACACATGCACGTGGCTTTTTTAATGCTAATGTGGACAGCACAAAGTTAACAGATAAAGGCCGAAGGCTGTGGCAGCCACAGCCTGAGCTCCAGCAAAACTCAGAGCAGCTTCAGTAAGGCCTAGTGTACATACAGCAAAGCATAAGGATGGCTCAGCAAAACCTGTAGCTAGCCTCATAGTCAGCTATTATAATTGTTGTGGAAATCATGAGCCCAAATGAGAAAAGTGCTTAGCTTTTGGTCAGAAGTGCCATTATTGGAAAAAGTGGAATCATTTAAAAAGGTTTTGTAAATCAAATAATGCACATTATTTTATTAAAAGAGAGCAGTTAAAGAAGCAAGTTGATTAATTAGGAAGCTGTGACCCTACATTTTATGTTGATGGTGTGTCTGTGGTTGAGGAAACAGTCAATGCAGTAGATTTATGGGCAAAGAACAAAATATTTTGTGCTTTTCAGAATAATGGGAGACCCACAGAGCTCAAAGTAGGTACTGGTGCAATGTACAATGTTATGTCAGCAGAAATGTTTGTTAGAGTAAAAGCTGCAAAACAACTTGATTTGGCAAAGTGTGTGAAGCCTGCTTCTTATGGTGCTGAAGAGATTCAAACTGAAGGCTCAGTAGTGCTTTCATGTTACTCAGTTGGGAACAGCAATGACTGCAGTTTTACATAGTCAAGAGACATGTGCAGTCATTATTAGGTCTCAGATACAGTTTGAAAATTGGACTGCTTTCATTTAACAAAGAAGTCCACCGTGTAAGCTTGAATGAAGACAGCTCAAATTTCACCCAGACTATTTTTTCTAACTATGCTGATATTTTTTTAAAACAAACCAGGCAAACTCTCATTTGTGTACTCCATGAAGTTAGACCCAGAGGTAGGCCCAATTATCAGACCAGCATGGAAAGTTTCAGTACCTATGCAGAAGAGAGTCAAAGCAGAGTTAGACAGAATGGTGCAGCTTGGAGTAATTTGACCAGTGGAAGAACCTACTGAATGGGTATCCTCCATGGTAGTAGCTCACAAGAAAAGCTCATATGATATCAGAATATGTATTGATCCAATAGATTTGAACAAAACATTAAAAAGACCTCAGCATCCTATGCAATCAGTTGAAGAAATTGCTGCTCTCATACCAGATGCCACTGCTTTTTCTGTCTTAGATGCAAAAAGTTAATTTTGGCAAATTCAGCTTGATCGAAAATCTTCCTTGTTAACCACATTCAGTACACCATTTGGAAGGTACAGATTTCTGAGAATGCCATTTGGAATAAATTCTGCCAGTGAAGTCTTTCAATGTGTGATTGAACAAAATTTTTCTGGCTATCCATGTGATATTATAGTAGATGATAAAAACCTCAAAAAAGTTTTGGAAAGAGCTTGTGAAGAGAATCTTAAGCTGAATCCTCAGAAATGTAAATTCAGGTTATGAGAAGTTACTTATGTGGGTCATTTGTTAACCATTTCAGGCTTACGACCAGATCCTTCCAAGCAAACAGCTATTCTTGAGATGCCAGCTCCAGACAATGTCCAAGCCTACACTGTCTTCTTGGCATGATCAACTATTTAAAGTCCAAAAAAGAAAGACAGTATACCATGGCTGGAGTGCTGTAAAAAACTTTAATTTACCATAAAACAATAAAAGCAATAAAATGCAGTAAGTGCTTTCACAGTCTATTATACAACTGCTTCTTCAGACCTAAAACCACACACAGCCTAAGCTCATTTATACTAAAAAAACACCCAGTCAGCAGGTAGCATTAAGTAAGGCATGTCATTCACTCAGACAGGTTGCACCAAACAGAGAAACTTTTAGTGTGTAAGGTGTCTTGCTTTCAGAACTGGTTTCAAAGAGACCCTGTCATTAAGCCTGGGGGACTTATCGCTATTCAAACGTATAATCCACTTTTGTTCTTTCACCTCAGTAAACATCTTAAAGTCTCCCCCTCTTGAATTTGTGACCAAGACTTCTAAAACTAAAAATTTAAGTTGTGATTCTGTCCCTTGTCCAGTACATGCTGGGCTAGGGCATTCATAATTTTCATATTTTTTTTATGTCATTAACATGCTCTAGCACTCTATCTTTCAGTTTTCCCTACGTAATAAGCATGGCATACTAGACATTATGCAAAATGGATCAAGTCCTTAGTCAGAAAGTCAGCATAAAGGGAAGTCTCAATAACAAACTTCAGCATAGGGTGTACAAACTTGTTACTATATGTATAAACATGCAGGTCTTACATTTCCTACAGGTAAATGTCCCTGCATGATCTGACAGGGGGATATATACATCCCTCATGTTCTTATAGCATAACTGTCTCTTCAAGGATCAACTATTTAGGCAAGTTCATTCCGGACCTGAGTCAAGTTTCAGCACTGCTCAGAGAACTGTCATGCAAAGATGTAACCTGGTCCTGTCCAGAACAACACCAACAACTACTTTATATCCTGAAACACAAAATTGCCAGTCCATCTACTTTAAGATACTATGATGTTCACAAACCAGTTACTCTTTCCTGTGATGCTTTTAAGTTTGGTCTTGGTGCAGTCTTTCTTCAAGAGTGTAGACCAATAGCCTATGTACTGAGAACTCTTACCAAAATCGATATGCAGTATGCCCAGATTGAGAAAAACTCTTGGTAATTGTGTTTGCATGTTTGAAGTTCCATCATTATTATTTATGGCCAACCTATCCAGATAGAAATTGATCACCAACCTCTAGTCACTATATTGAGAAAGCCAATGCACACATATCCTGCGAGAATGCAATGCATGATCCTCAAATTGCAAAAGTACAATTTCAATTTTATTTACACAAAAGGCAAACTTCTTTATCTTGCTGATACCTTATTTCAATCACCTAGGTCTCATGCAGTTTGTGTGTGTGTGTGTGTGTGTGTATATATAAATAAATAAATATATATATATATATATATATATATATATATATATATATATATATATATATAAAAGGATCCTGGTCTTGGCTCAAACAACAACAACTTTGTGAGTTGTAAGTGGTGAGCAATACACAATACTGCATCTAGGCATTTTATTCAGTATTTCATTGAATATTAGACAAAGATTTGGGGGCTGCTAAGACCATACAAGATGCAACAGTGTTACTGATGTTCCAACAATCAGTGAATCAACAGATAATGAATTAATGGATATGGCAGATTTGGTTACTGGTTTTAAAATGTGATGACATTTCTGTCATATAAAAAGTTTTTATTTGATTCTTGCCTTTTTGTATATCTGTTTCAAAGTGCATTACAGGGGAAATGTTTTGTTGATGCCTGTCTCCCCATCATTTGGCTCAAAGATTCGTTCACATCAAAATATTAATACAGATTATGTTAATTTTAGTCATCAAAAAGCTAATGAATATTTGAATAAAATGTCTTAAAGGTATTATGCAGCCAGAAGAATTGTGTTTTTAAAAGTGAGTCACTCTCAGGAAACAGCACTTCATTTAAAGAACTATTCTAAACTGGTTGCTACTAGTGCTTACTAAGGTGGGGCAGTAGTGGTGTGGAACATGGAGAATTATGATCGGTTCACCGATCATAACTTGCTTATTATGTGTTCAATCTTGGCATCCATGTCAAGAACGCATAATAAGGGGTTACGATCAATGAGGCAATCGTAATTCTTTGCAGTATATGGAGCTTTATCTGCTCCATGTACTACTAGTTAAAGGGAAAATAATTGTTAAACATTTTCCTGGCTTTCAAAGCCATGAACCCTTAGTGAGTGCTGTCACATAGGTAGTGTAATGCAGTCTGTTACATTTACACTTACCTGCAAGCCTCTCAAGTATCTATATTTTTGCAGGACATCCAGATTATTGTTTCATATTTTAGTTCTGCTTCTCATAAAATATGTTTTTGGACAAACCTCTGAGGCTTGAAGTCACTGAATAATGACACACATTTGGATTTTAGCATTTGCATTATTCAGATTATGCAGGCGAACACACATTCTGTTAGCAACTCTGCTTTTTTTTCAGGAAGTTAAGGGCATGTTAAGAGTATTGACAGCAGACAGAAATAAATATTTTGCTCTGCTGTTGTCATTTGCAAGTCAGTACAGTCAGATTTTACTGCCTAGTGTGGCAGCTGACCTTAACAACATAACCAGGGAGTGCTTAACATTAGTTAAGGTTGGGACATGCATCATTCTGTTGCTTAACTGGTTTGCCTTTTTCAAATATCAGGGTGTAATCAGCATGCACCATGCACTACAAATAGGATTATGTGCAGGGAGTAAACCGTCCAATATAGAATGTTCATTTTTGTCGTATTGTGGAACCCATTCCCAATTTTTACGCAAAAATGTAAGATTTATTAAAATGTACTGTTCTGGGGGTATTATTTCAGATAAGTTAATGGAGGTACTAACTCTGGCAAATTCAAAGCTACAAGCATTTTATATTTAATCTAAAACAGATAAAGAAATTTTCCCTTTTCCAGATAGGCCTATTCTTTCTGGGAAGAGGTAATTTACTGAGCCTATTTCACAATTTCTGGAGGGGTGTTTCAGAAATTTGCTATTTAATTTCAGTACTAGAATACATGATACAAGCCAGTTTTTGAAAATGATGGAATATCTGCATATTGAGATCAATGTGCACTTATTCACTTTAGATGGGCTGTATTTATATGCAAGTGTGTTCATGTAAGGCATCAAAGCAGCTTTGTACAATAATCCAGTAATTTAATGAGCTTCTCTTACAACTACTGGAATATGTATTAAAACATAATGTATTTTTTCATGGTGTATGTTACCACCAGCATTGCAGTATGGCTATGATGGAGCTGCCTTTGTCATTCTAATGCAGATCTAGTCATCAGTTGTTTTGGATGATACCAATAATAAACATGTAGGGTCTCTGATAATGTGGAGAAGATATTTACATGACACTAGCTTTTATCAAGTGACACTACTACCTGCTTTGTTAGATTTTGTTCATCTAAACAGTTGCATATTTGGTATCAGATTTACAGCTTCATATAACCTATTTACTCCTATTTACTTCAAATCTCATTGGCATAAAATTGATAAATGGTTCTATCAAAACATTTATATATTGGAAAACATACACCTGGACTTCTTTGTTATTGGCCAACATCTGACATCCTAGATATATCAGCAACATCTGCTCTTCTAAGTGTATCCATGTTAAATGAACGAGTAGCAAATCTAGTGATTTTAAACATGGCATCCAAGACTTGGAACTTACACTCAAGTAACCAGGACAAAATGTCCCCCACATCAAGAAAACTCTTGGCACTGTTCAAGGCATAGTAATGATTGATCTTTTGGAATTTAATATTTCTCAGCAGGATGTAAGATAGACTCAGTGCATCGGATTTATTACTGCATGTGGTATTAATGGCTTTAAAATAAAGCAAATATTAAAACAAACATTGGCACATATTGAGCAGTGACAGTATTTTTAGCAGCTTGTGTAGTAATATTGGTAGGTTTACTTTCAGAAAACTAAAAAAAATATTGCTCACATATCATTTATTTCTGAAAACATTCTCTATTAATAAATTATCAATATCAAGCACAAAGTGACAAAATGGATGTCTTACTTAAGTCAGCTGTTCTTTTAGTAAACATAGTTGCAACACTAAATGCCTATCTGTGCCAATACAATTAAACTATATAAGATAAGGGAACCATGTAAATTGTATTAGGTGATCTACATGGCTATATGCATGTGTAGCACATATTACATATGCTAGATAGACATCCAATATATGGATGCAAAGGACCTGCTGCACCTGAGTGATCTGAAGTGTTGTAGGGAGTACATTACTATATAAACACTGAGTGGCACAGAGCTACAGTTATCCCACTCCACAAGGGGGGATCCACCTTGGATCCCGGAAACTACCGTCCCATCAGTCTGACAAGCCTTATCTGCAAGGCCATGGAGCGTATTATCATGGAACTTATAAAGAAAGACATTGGCAACCTTCAAACACTGGACCCCACCCAGTTTGGGTTCGTGAAGGGCCGATCTTGTCTCCTGAACCTGATTGACTTCTTTGAATCAGTCTCCAGAGCCATGGACAAGGGTAAGGTGGTCCACACAGCCTATCTAGACCTTGCCAAGGCCTTTGACACCATCCCCCACTCTGGAATCATAGATAAACTTACTAAGCTGGGCATTAATCCATACGTCACCCAGTGGGTTGCTAACTGGCTTACTGATAGAACCCACACTGTAAAAGTAGCCAACTCCAAATCCAGCTCCAGACAAGTGACAAGTGGAGTACCTCAGGGTTCGGTCCTGGGACCGCTCTTGTTTGGCATCTACTTCTCTGAAGTAGGCCAACACTAAGGCACTCTGGATAACAAAGTTTGCAGATGACTGCAAACTGGGAGCCGTTATTGAATCCCCAAATGATGTGGATACTCTACAAAAGGGCCTTACAGAAACAGATGCTTGGTGCCAGAGCCATGGGCTCAAGCTCAATGCCAAGAAATGCATAGTTATCCCCTTTGGGAAAAAACATGTACCAGTGAATTACCATATAAGTGGCAGTACACTAAACACCGAAAGTGTGATAAGAGACTTGGGGACACAGGGACAGTGGTCTCACCTTCGATAACCACATCGCCACAAAAGTCAGGAAATCCTTCTATGTGGCACACCTCATCATTAAGGGCTTTTCATCCAGAAAAAAGGAGGTCATTGTCCCACTGCACTTATCCCTCATTAGACCCATTATAGAACACAATGCCCCATTTGGTATGTACCTCTCAAGACATCTGCAACAACTGGAAAGGCTGCAGAAATACCTCACTAAAAGAATCACAGGCCTAAAGCAGATGCCCTATGCTGACCGCCTTAAAAACCTCCAGCTATACTCTGTCGCATATCGTCTACTCAGAGGCGATCTCTGCTTAACATACAAGGCCATGTCAAACCCAGAGCTGTTGGACATGCTACACTTAAAGAAATCCCAATCCCTCAGAGCCACACGCTCCAGGGATCTAAACCTTGTCATCACAATAAACAAAACATGCTGGAGGGATAGGTTCCTGACCCAGAGACTCCCCAGACTCTGGAATAGATTGCCCATACATGTCAAGCAGAGTGCCTCTTTGGCCCTCTTCAAAAGGAACCCTGACGATTGGATGGGAGAAAGGAAATTCACCCCGGGGATCACGTCAGTCGCCCTGCTAGACAGGGCTCCAGGGAAGTAAATAGTGTGGGAAGAAATAGCCAGGGAATTGTTATGGCTAGGCTTGTATAGGCCCTAGGGCTGATAGCCTAGTACCAACCTATGAACCTATGAACCTATAAGACTAAAAGAACAGCTGTGGTTAATAATGCAGGAACCTTGTATCCACTTGGGCAGACTTAGACAAGTTAGATGCAGCTAGTTACCCTTGGTCTTCATATTCTATTCAGAAACTACCACAAACGCAGCAACAATGATAATGTTTTTGAGTCACTAATTGTCCATTGTTTTTGACTCCTTCATATTCTATTGTTGACATTCTGTTTTGGAGTATAGAAAACAAGCATTTTGTATTATGGCAGATGATTTGTTTTAGTTTAACATATTGCACATGTCACTAAAGGGCTCTAATGTAATAAACATTTATAATTGAATTAATAAAACCTCATGCATAGTCAGATGTTTGAATAGTAGGTTGAGATAGAAATAATTTCAACATTCTGTAGTTGAAGATTCAAAAGACTTTTTTTCCTTACAAATGGATATGGTACCATGCAGCATTCAATGTTTAATTGGATATTAATGAGGGCTGCATTACTTCTCACAGTGATCCCTTTAATACAAATTTAGAAACTGTACAGTTACACATGGACAGCCCTCTTTTTCATGAGTTATTTAACAGTTACACAAAGAACATGGGACACAGTGATAAGGAATTAGAAGCCAGTAAGACTAAAACATACAAACATAGTTACAATGACTAAATAGCTTAAGCTGCATTCAGATGGTATAAGTGGAAATGGATGGTTTATTTTCAGCCAATGGAAACTAGGTGAAATCTGAAAACCAAGTACTGTAAACTACAAAGAACCTCTATCAACCAAATTAACTCTCATTTAGGTAACTCATAACTGGTTCTAATATGGCTGTCACACCTGCTCAAGCAGACTCAGACAGCAGTTTGCACTTAAATTGCCTAACTATTCTAGATGTTATTGCATTGCTGTTAGAATTTTATACTGCTTTAGGTTCTTTTAGGTTTTTTTTTGCATTTTTTGCATTGTCTCTTCCATTTGTCATAATACTTTAACTGCTTTCAACTAATATTGCCTTCCTAGTGGTACTTAATACATCCTGACCATTCTGTTTTGTTAATACTGTTTCATTCTATTTAAATCACTGCCTTGAGTGAATACATTAGAGACTGTGCCGTTGTAAAGATTATCTTCCGATATATTTTGGGTTCTGTATGATATACAAGGTATAATTCTGCTTCATGTCATATAGCAGTGCCACATATAAGTGAAGGTATTATACGATTATTTAGAAAGCTGCATATTTATCACAAACAGTTACATTACTAAATTAGCTTGGCTTCATAGCACAAAAGTAAAAGGATGAGAAATGTTAGCAATTATCTCTAATTTTTTTCCTTCATATCTAAAATTCAACACTAAATATATTTCAGCATCCAGGAGCACCCACAAAATCATGTCAGATATCTTCTAACCAAGATTCAACTGTAAGTACACTCTTGACACTAAAGTCTTTTGGCTTTTCCTGGTTAGGGGTCACCACAGCGGAACTCCCGTCCGCTAATGATTGGCAGTGGATTTTTATGGTGCCGAGTTGCCAGCCCGATGCCCAACCTTCAAGGAAAGCACGCCCATTCATGCACGCACCTACCTGCATGTCTTTAACATCAACTTGACCATGGTGGGGACAGGCAGACTCTACACAGAAGGTGCTCCAGCCGAGAATTGAATGGGAGAACCTCTTGCAGTGCGGTGACAACACTAACCGCTGCACCATTGCGGCCTCCCTAAGTACACCCTTGACACTATGTTCATTTAATTGTCCATCCTGTCTGAGTTTAAAGCTGAATTCAGAAGAAGACAGTCAGAGTCTGGAGTGACTGTTATTCTCAAAGCAACATTGCACTAGTGTAATGATCTGCAATCTATACTGTTTTGAACATGGAGTCTGTAGAGTACAAGCATATAAATGGATATTAGAAGGAAAAACACTGCATCTAACGACCAATTTCCATACTTTCATCCATTTAAAAATATTTCTTTACCACTTAGAATGTATAAAATGAAAAATTTAATGTCCTTTTAAATGATTATTTTTTGATACACAGTTTCACTTAACTGTAAAATATTTTTCATTTATTCTGCATCTTTGCACAAGTTGCTTATTGCATGCCTGTCCACAGCACCAGTGCAGAATGTTGCACTTTTTTGTACTGGTTAACCAGGTGTGATTTTGCAGTTCCACACTGGCCTAAGTGTGGTGTACTGGGATATTTCTGCAAAATGACTGTTAACAGAATGTGTGATACCTCGTACAATACTGCCCCATGCCGCATTATCCCAGCTATTAGCTCACAAAGGCAGCAATGTAGTTTCAATCTCTATACAGGAGCTGTTATCATTGCTTTACCACAGCATTTACTGGGTATTTAACTGAGATATGACCATATAAATGAAGAGGTTTTATTAAAACTCAGATATACTTCTTTCTGTAAAGAAGTAAATCCCCCCATAGATAGCTAGTATGAATATTCCAGTAGCACAGTTAATACCGTCTTGACTCACTAACAGCCCTGTAAGCAGGATGGGTATTTGTTCTCAGTATGTTTACTTTATTTTTGGAACTGATGTACAGAGGTCCCCTCATAAACATTTTAAGGACCACAGTAACACTGTCAGTATTTGATCACAAGTAACTTTATCTGTTTTTATATTTGCATATTAACAATACTAAGTACTTTAGACATTACATATTTATTATTCCAAAAAGAAAGAAAAAATACACAAAATATTCTTCATTTAGCATTTTTACAAGTGTTTCAAGTGAGCTTTTAAACAAATTGTTCACTCAAAAAACTTGAATGGGAAATGGTGGATTACTTCACAGTGAAGAATGACATACTTGGCATTTTGAGTTTTCATGATGTGTATTTTTTGCAAATATTGACTCCATGCAAACAGTGCTTTATTGCTTGTCTGACAAAAGCATGAAATAAAAATTAAATGTTGCAAATATGGGAATCCTTGTAGTTAGTAATACTGTTTCATAGAGCTTAGACATTATGTTCCTTTCTTGGTTGGGTCTATGTCACTTAATCGACCGTCCAGATGTTTGAACACCAGAAGTTCGGGCAGGGAAGTTTGAAAATTGAAAATGTGGAAGCTGCGGGAATATGAATTCTTTCCCATGGAAAGTATTTGGTTCGCTGTTTCTGCGGCTTTAACATTTTCTCCACTGTGGTGCAAAAGTTATGGAACGGGTTAAGGTAAGTGTGTGAGAGTGACAGATGTTGGGGTTAGGGTGCAGGTAAGGTAAGTGTGCGATAGTGACGGACTTTAGATTAGGGTGCTGGTAAGATAAGTGTGTGATAGTGACAGACTTTAGGGTTAGGGTGCGGGTAAGGTAAGTGTGCGATAGTGAATGACCTTAGGGTTAGGGTTTGGGTTAAGGTTAGTGCATTTATAGTTGTGTATGTAAGGTTTAGTGTAGGTTTATTAGGTTTTTGGTGTGCTTGTGTTGTGTGTGTGTTTTTCAGAACAGCACATTTTTTCCCTGGGAAAAAATTTGCTGTTCTAAGGTTTCGATGTTATCACAATTCAAACTTCCAAGTTCGAACATATGGTGTTCGAAATTTTGGAAGTTTGATTTTGTGACATAGACCTTCTTGGTTAGAGTACCTTTACTTTTTTTCTTAATTTATAAATTCCTTAACCTGTAAAAGTAAACTACTCCTTGTAACCTTTTCAGTCATGAGCTGGGTCAACAAATGCAATAATCCACAAGATATCTATGCACTGCCCAGCTACCTCTCTGTCCACAATCTCCTTGAAAGATCACAAGCATTTTCAACAGCATGCACAGTGGCTGGAGTGTTCCATGAGTTTGAGTGAATGAATGTGCTGTGTGTCATCTCAGCAGAAACATAGTTTCTGATTCTGTATCCACAACATCCTATAACACTGGATAGTGATATGGGAGTGATGGTGCCATAGAACTCAGACAGTACCCCCCCCCCCACTTGTTTTCCCTACCAGAGATAGAGTGACCATGAGAAAAGCAGCAGCTGTGATTGATGGTCACATAAGGACATCTGCAGCATAAAGTCTCCCCATGATGGCTCGCCATTATGCTGTATAAATAGGACAGGCTCTCCTGTAAGCCATCACAGAGACCATTTACAATTCCAACCAGTTTAGCTAAGAGCTGCATTAGAGTCTGCCTGCCCAGTATATTGGCCCTGTACAAACAACAAACAGTGGATGTAGAGGCACTTAGGTCAGAAAGGGGATGGTACCAATGTCCTGGCTGGACAGCAGTGAACAGACTGCTACCATCCTCTTCATGCTCAATGAAGTTGGTGGCAACCAAGGGTGACTCTGCCACTGTAGATGAGAGTGGACCCTGCACTGATATGTTGGCCATATCCTGTCACACTGTAGCATCCTGTGTCTTAGCAGTGACTTGATCAGGTACAAGAGCTATATTGGATGATGATATGGCTATCATATTATCCGTGTCTATCACTGCCACTGTGACCCCTCCCATTGTACCAGTATTTGCTTTCAATCATCAGTGGATCCAGACAGTTCCCTGACATCAGGCATGCCCATATTTACAACAAAGGAATCTGACAGCACAGCACATTTGAAACCACATGAGCATGAACATGTCCATGAATGCACCCTTCACCAATACCAGCAGCCCAGTGTAGGTAAAACTACATAACAGAGTACTAGAGAAAATCAAGTTAACATACCTTGAGCAGATGGAAGTTGCAAGTGTTCTCATGATATTCCTATAAGCGCAAAGAAGCCAAGGTCTTTAGCTGCATGGTCCTGAGTCAAAGATGTATTATAGATACTGCCATGTGGTATGGCATATCAAGCTGGGACATCATCGACTGATATCCAAGACACTTCATTCAGTTCAGTACCCATGTCCAGGACACCAACATGGAAAGCAGGACTATTTAGATCCCCAGACAGAGATGCATGGAATCTCTCTGTGTCTACAAAGGATGATTTTGTCTACAGACATCCAATCATGGCCCTCTGCTCCTGTGGAAAGTGGGTTTCCTTGCCACACTCATGCAAAATCATGTTGGTGACCCTTTTCTGGACCTGTTATTTTGTCCTGTTTTGATCAACAGCCACAATGATCTGTTTTAAAGATCCATTTAGACACACTCACAAAAGTGGTGGTCAGCTCTCTCATTCTGTCGCACCTGCCAACCATGCCCACATTCCTTGCCAGGGAGAACTTTCCCTTATGATTTCATTCAACAACAAACAAGACTACCAATAGTATAAAAAAATACAAACGTCAGCCGTCGGAGAGTTCTAAAGGTTATACTCATACCACAGTAATGCATGGATATACCCAGTGTTCACATTACCTGTTTTTGTGCTTCCCATGATGTGGCACAAGCCATGTGTTTGGTTGATTTTCATGTGGTGGCACTTAGTATGGTATGTTTCTGAGAGTTGCTATGGTGCGCAACAGGAGGCTGCAGCACCCTATAATGGAAACTAAGAAGAAACATAGTTGTCTGGGGCAGGTCATGTCTTCTTTGTATCTGTTTGCCACAGAAGCAACATATTTCCCCTAACTGAACTGTTGTTGGGTAGAAGGGTTGTTAAATGCATTGTGTTAATCTTCTAGACTGTATAAGTGTTACAACCCCAGCAATGAACTTGCCTGCTATTGTCTGATAACCACCCTGACAATGATACTCTTTAAATGTTAACTACATTATGTTTTTCCCACATCATACTCAGTTGTTGTATAACCCCTAACATCAGTGTGCATGTGTGTGTGTGTGTGTGTGTGTGTGTGTGTGTGTGTGTGTGTGTGTGTGCGAGCAGCACAGCAGTCAGTTGAGGTCTTTGCTAGGACATCTGTCAGGATGTGTGTGTAATTCTCTAGTATTATCACAACATATATCCTACATGCATGAGTAAACATACAACACCATAGTATGTCTACATGTATGGAGACCTCCCGAAATACAAATCCAGACATAGTACCACCATGGTAGAGATATAGGGACAGAAAGCCCATGCATGCTACAGAAGCCTTAGGTACATGCTTTATTTTTTTACTCTCTAAACCAGTCAAGATGCTTATGTTTGCTGCAAACTACTGTGGAGCATAACCAGGCCAACTGACATAACAGGTTGCAGTGTAGGCCTACTTCCCCTTTAGCTAAAAAGACACACATTCTTCTTCACAGCAGCATTCCATAAAAGGAGGCGACTGTAAAAAGTACATGGACACACCACTCATGTGGTCACACCATGAGAGGGCTGTGGACTTATAAGGGCAACAACAGGATGTCCCCTTGGAGACACAAGTGACAACCCCCCCCCCCCCCCAACAATGGAAAAAGGCACACAATGTATCACTGTACCCTCAGCAGGAAAATATTTACTTTTCAAAGGTCACTTATTGTGGCTCAAAGTGATTGTCATAATGTTGTGACATTGAGCATGCAAAGTCACATACATGCACCATGCATGCTATTGCTGCATAAGATTTCTGCAGCCACACTACTGAAACGCCTTTGCCAGTACTAAAAACTCCAAAATCCAAGATACAAAAAAACTGAGAAATTAAAACAAAAACAACTGGCAACTTCACTGAAGACTGAATCCACAAAGTTTAATGAAGTGCTTTTCGTCCAAATACTTCTTTGAACTTCATTAGATACTAACATTTAAAAAAATCAAGTTTAAATAGTCATGTTTAACCGTGATTAAAATCAGCTGGCCTCGCTATCTTAAAATTTAAAGGAACAGTAGTTAAAATAGCATTGTGAACATAATATGCATTTTCATGTTCTTTAAAACTGCCTTATTTAACAAGCAAATGAATACATTTATCGCAGCAGCAATATGGTGAAAATCATATACGAAAATTGTGCAAAAATGTAAAGAGTCTCCTCATTTATCTAACCTTACATTATAAACATTTTCAAGTAAAAATTAATAAGTAAAACATAATTTCTATAATGTTGTTACTACAGTATTTCATCTCATTAAGCTTTTCACTTTTAAACAGCATGTGACAGAACACATGTCGTTCAATCCTGGAAAGTTATACGCATTGAGACGAATTTGCCAGAGCAATTCCAACTTTTCTAATAATAAGGTGAATGGACCCCCTCTTAGATTACTGTCCACTTGATCAAGTATCCAGAATTTAAAGAACAGGGAAATGCAGTTTTAAAGAACAGGAAAATGCATATTATGTTCACAATGCTATTTTAACTACTGTTACTTTAAATGTTAAGATGGAGAGACCAGCTGATTTTAATCATGGTTAAACATAACTATTTAAACTTGATTTTTGTAAGTGTTAGTATTTTATTTGGTTCAAAAAAGTATTTGGACGAAAAGTGCTTCATTAAACTTTGTGGATTCAGTCTTCAGTGAAGTTGCCAGTTGTTTTTGTTTTAATTTCTCACCTTTGCCAGTACTGTCATTCTGTGAGTGACTTCCTAAATTAGTCAATAGCCGAGGTGCTCAATTGTTAATTGATAATTACATTTGAGCCATTTCTCATGACTTCAGATCTGCCCAGAAGTCCTTACATGGACATGGGAGGCACGTTTCTGAAGGGAAAGGCTTAATATACATTTTAATAAGATAAAAGGCATGCATGTTATAGAACTGGGTGCACAGTAAGATCCTGTGAAACTAAAAAAATTAAATTTACAAAGGTTTGGGTTAAAAGAGCTGAAAGGATATGTAGCACTGATTGTACAGATATTCTTGCTAAGGGAATAGTACTCTGTCTAAAGCAAACATTTTTTTCACATTCTCTGCAAAAAGTTTACAAAAAGTTAATTCATCTATAATAAAAAGGAAGATGGAAGACAAGCCAGTCAATATTCAGCTGGTCACTGGGCAGTCTTATCTAAATGAGTGAACAGAAATTCATATATAACATAATCTGGCAAACAATTAATGCCATATAGAAAACTACTACAAAAGAAATAAAAACAATGAGGAAAAATGAGAACTGCTGATGTAAAACGTGATTATAGATATCAAAAGAAAACATTAACTTTACTTACCATTGTTTTTTATTACATATAGCTGTAAGCATTGCAACATCAAGTAGAAGTATACAGTTACTGCAAATAACTGCAAGTAGCTCAGTGGTGATGTGGTTAAAAGAGAAATATGTAAAACAAGAAGATGGAGGTTTGAGACTGCGTAGTTTTCTGTTTTTATCTGGTTGATGTCAGTTTGATAATATGATTACTATGACCTAACTGTTTTTGCCTAAATCCAATGTCAAACATGAGCAAAGCGGAAGACTTGGACACTGCAGATGGCTTATATTACAACAGTTAGTGTTATACGCGTGGCTTTTAACTTACAAGTCTTATACCAATGCAGGCTTGTATTACAACAGTGTATGTATATACATGTACAAACACACACATGCAAGCACACATACATACACGTTCACATGCTCGCATGTAGACACACTTTATAGTCCACTAACTGGACCTAGGAATATTTGAGTTTTTTGATAACATCTATTGTAGACATAGACAAGCACAAGGAATTCAGCCACAAAAGTAAAAGTACAATAGATCTCTCAGAGATATTCTATTTACTGCTGTGGTTAAAGTCAGTGTGTTGTTCCATCTCACGCAGCTGGTAAGTATGTCCTGGTTACTGCTACTGCACTTCTGCTAAGACTGTTGTTTAGGTATTTTCTGTTTGCATTTCTTCTGCACAATTTTTCTTTTATAAAACCACATTTAGCAAGTGGAAAACAAATGACAGCTTAAAAGAACTTTTATTTACAGCAGATGGATTTAATGCAGTGAATAGGTGACCTTTTTTTCTGTGGGATCGCTCTGTACATTAATATCTTTTTGAAATGCTGTGTGAGCAGTGGGATTTATTTGTGCAGCCCATTTTCTAATATAAATGAACTCTAAACAAATAGCATCTTTACAGCATTACCTGGTACAATGAGTGAAAGATCAGTTCTTCACTGTTAATAAGGACTCTGGGTTTTCTAAATTAGATATAAAATGTGCTAATCAGTAAATAATCTTGCATGGCTCCAGTTTCCTCCCACATTCTAAAGACATGCATCAGGTGGAGTGGACACTCTAAATTGGCCCTAGGTGTGAGTGGGTGTGTGAGTGTGTGTGGTAAAGTTGAATTACCACACCAGGGCTAGCCACCCCGAGGTCTAAACTTTTGCTCTGGATGATTGTCTCTCTTGAAGTGACACCCCGACCCCATGTGCACAAAAGGGAAAAGGGGTTGAGGATGGATGCATAGATCAGTCTAATAATTACTTAACCAGAAACACCCATAAATGACTGATTGCAAATTGCCATTTACCTTTTGTAATGTATTACAATTCCAATTAAAATGTAATGATTGTTACATTTCAGAGAAGAAACTCAGTTTATTCCAAGGCATGCTACAGTGTGCTATTTATTTAAAAAAATGTTACATAAATAATCACAAATGAATGTTCACAGTACTCAGACAAATTGTTGAAAAGACTAAACAATGCAAACTTGCATCTTTAACAAGTTTTTAAACAGACGTGCTGAGAATTAGAATAAATAGATGCATGTTGTCTGCATCTTGTGAAAAAGCTCCATCTCTTACATTACTGATTTGAAAGTACATTTTGGTTTATTGAATAATTTCAGCAAGTTCTCAGACATGCCCTATAATTATGACTATTGTAGTGCTAAATTCCATAATGCTGGGTAAAAACCTGTTATGGTTTGCTGTGGTCATTTGCTCAAACAGCATATGCATTTATCTAGTCTCTCCATTATATGTCACATGTTCATAAACCAGTTAGCTTTACATTTAAAGCAGTTTCTTTTATTACAGACGTTTTTACAAGCACATTTCATTTTTCATCAAAATTTCCACAGGAACAGTAACATTGTTTTCTTACACACTCTGTTAAATCAGTACTATTGCAAACTGGCACCATGTTTCAAGTTTTAACTAGCTGCTGTAATCAATTAAAAGATGTTCCAAAAATCCTTAAACTGATTTTCATCAACAGTGTTCTTATAAGAGTACCAAACATTAAGTTCCTACACATGTACATATTTTATAACATCATTAGGTTTCCTTTTCCAAAAATGAAAAATAATTGCCATAAAAAGTAAAATGACTCCCCAAAACTATATCATACCTGCAGGGTCTAAATGCAGTAAGGAATCTTTCACTAATAATATCCAAAACAGCTGTGAATATGTAGATGGAAGGTTACATCAAAAGGCATAAAAGGTACTTTCCAAAACAGTAGACCATTATGGCCTTAAAGTGTACTTATGCCCAAACATATGTACGTAATCTCCTTCTCTGACACCTCATCTTCATCATGTTGCCTCCTCTTTGAGACCCAATGTATACAGAACATTCAGTGTAATATGCCATAGTTGGAGTAATTTGAAATTTGTAAATAATAGCATTTTTTTTCTAACCCTGACTCAGTGATATTATTATTTGATGCCATTGCACATCTGAAATCTACATTTGTAACATTCATTGATATTAGGATTTGATGCAATTGCACATCTGAAATCTACATTTGTAACATTCATTGATATAAGGATTTGATGCAATTGCACATCTGAAATCTACATTTGTAACATTCATTGATTATATTATCTAATGCCATTGCACATCTGAAATCTACATTTGCAACATTAATTGATATTATTATGTGATACCATTGCACATCTGAAATCTACATTTGTAACATTCATTGCAATTATTATTTGATATCATTGCACATCTGAAATCTACATTTGTAACCTTCATTGATTTTATTTAATGCCATTGCACATCTGAAATCTACATTTGTAACCTTCATTGATTTTATTTAATGCCATTGCACATCTGAAATCTACATTTGTAACCTTCATTGATTTTATTTAATGCCATTGCACATCTGAAATCTACATTTGCAACATTCATTGATATTATTATCTGTTGGCATTGCACATCTGAAATCTACATTTGTAACATTCATTGATTTTATTATTTAACGCCATTGCACATCTGAAATCTACATTTGTAACCTTCATTGATTTTATTATTTGATGCCATTGCACATCTGAAATCTACAGTTGTAACATTCATTGATATTATTATTATTTGATATCATTGCAGACCTGAAATCTATGTTTGTAACCTTCATTGATTTTATTATTTGATGCCATTGCACATCTGAAATTTACATTTGTAACATTCATTGATATTATCTGATGCCATTGCACATCTGAAATCTACATTTGTAATCTTCATTGATATTATTTGATATCATTGCACATCTTAAATCTACATTTGTAACCTTCATTGATTTTATTATTTGATGCCATTGCACATCTGAAATCTACATTTGTAACATTCATTGATATTATTATCTGATGCCATTGCACATCTGAAATCTATATTTGTAACATTCATTGATATTATTATCTGATGCCATTGCATATCTGAAATCTACATCTGTAACATTCATTGATATTATCTGATGCCATTGCACATCTGAAATCTATATTTGTAACAGTCATTGATATTATCTGATGCCATTGCACATCTGAAATCTACATTTGCAACATTCATTGATATTATTACCTGATGCCATTGCACATCTGAAATCTACATTTGTAACATTCATTGATTTTATTATCTGCTGCCATTGCACATCTGAAATCTACATTTGCAACATTCATTGATATTATTATCTGATGCCATTGCACATCTGAAATCTACACTTGTAACATTCATTGATATTATTATTTGATATCATTGCATATCTGAAATCTACATTTGTAACCATTAATTTTATTATTTGATATCATTGCACATCTGAAATCTACATTTGTAACCTTCATTGATTTTATTATTTGATGCCATTGCACATCTGAAATCTATATTTGTAACATTCATTGATATTATTATCTGATGCCATTGCACATCTGAAATCTACATTTGTAACATTTATTGATATTTTTGTCTTATGCCACTGCACATCTGAAATTTACATATGTAACATGGCACCCCATTTTTTTGTCCTTGTTTTCTTTTAGAATTGTTTCTCACTCATCAGACAGGCTAGCATGACAGCATCCCCAATCTTTACTTTTCTTCAAACTCCCGGGACAGGCTACATCATATATGCTTCTTCCCAGAAATCACTCCAGAGGTCATCTCTGTCTTGAGCCCTTGATTCTGCAATTAGCTCCTACTCAGAACAACTCAGTTCAGTCTGTCTCTGACAGCCATCTTGTGAAACTCCAGCTTCACAATATTTAAAAATATGACCTGCAGTGCTTTCCTTGAAAAGTGAACTGTTATCCATACTTGACTCGGGCTGCTTTTTGCCAGATATATCATGGCAACCCTAAAATTCATGCTCTGCAGTGCCTTCACTGCAGAACATTAACAAATTGCCAGGTTCTAGAATTTGGGAGTATTTAATTGTAGGCTTCTGTACAGACTGTACCATAACTCTACATGCGGAGCTTCCTTTAGGGAGATGAATCAGTTTGGGACAAGAATATGATATAAAACAATTTGAGCAACAGGGAATGTATAAATATTCAGGAATTGATGAAGAATCAACAATAAAACATGAACAAATGTGAATAAAAACTCAGTAAAGAATATTTTAGAAGACTTAAATTAATCCTGAAATCAGCATTGACATCTAGGAACAAAGTTCAGGCTATAAACCAGTTTGCTCTTCCTGTCCTAACTTACAGTTTTGGAGTGACTGATTGGCCCAAAAGGTGTTGGATAGATTAGATAGAAAAGCAAGAAGGATACTTCATGTACATCAAATGATTTAGAAAAATTGGTGCATACCAAGATTACATATTCCCCATTCCAAAGGAGATATGGGCCTCTTTGAAATTGATTACAAGTGCAGGTCTGCAATCATGGGACTGCATACATATCTGGTGACCTCACAAGACCCAAATGTAGTGAAAGTTTTGAAACATGAGGAGAGTAAATCTAATATGACTTCCCTGCTTAGTCTAGCAGAAGCATATCAA
Organism: Protopterus annectens; assembly: GCF_019279795.1. NCBI lineage: Eukaryota > Metazoa > Chordata > Ceratodontiformes > Protopteridae > Protopterus > Protopterus annectens. Next base: position 722,891,685 of record NC_056751.1, on the reverse strand, counting down.
CATCAAGCAAGAATGGAAATTAAACCAAAAGTAGATAAAAGTCAAGCAGCAACTGAATCTGCCAAAAAAAAAAAAAAAAGAATATAAGGTAAAGGATCAGATGAGGATGCAAGAAATGTAGAAAATGCATAAATATAGTTGCAAGTATGGACTACTTCTGGAACAACCTGAGGTTGATTAGGATCAAATGCAGGAATGGTTAAGGAGAGGCGAATTCAAACCAAAAGATGAAAGGTTAATATGGGTGGCTCAAGAGAGTGGACTATGTACACGTTGGTTTGCAAAGTCCATTGAACATGTAGTATAAACAGACAAATGTAGGTTTTGTAAAACAAAATTGGAAACAGTTGTACACCTTGTTGCTGGTTGTGACTTACTAATGGCAGAAGGACTGTATACTGAAAGGCATAATAATGTGACAAGACTGTTGCACTGGGGATTCTGCAAACATTATAATATTGATGTAGCTGAAAAACACTGGAAACATGAGCCACAAAGCATCATAGACAATGCTGAAGTCTACATCGCATGGGATCACTCATTAGCAACAGTTCAAAAGATAGATGTGAGAAAACCAGATATCGTGGTCCATGAAAAGAAGACAAAAGTAGCATCGATCATTGAAATTGCTACACCCAGTAACTACAGAGTCTTGCATACAGAGAGACACAAAGTCATAAAATATCAGGATTAGCAGGCAGAAATGAGAGCAATGTGGAAGAAATATACACAGACAGTTCCAATAGTAGTACGAGCAATGGGTCTTATAAAAAGAATCTTTCATCATATTTAGATATGTTACTGATACATGTAACTCCATATGAATTGCAGAAGGATTCATTACTGGACATGTTGCAGGTGCTGCAAAGAGCACTTCTAGCTGGCATGAAAGATTGAAACGATACTAATTTCATGCACTTTAATCATACTTCGATTTAGGAATGGGGTGCACTCCATTCATGGTATTAGAAACTCAAAAGATTTGGAGAAATTAAAAAAGGAGATTACATATCTGCTGACCTCATCAGATCCAAACATAGAGAAAGTTTTGAAACATAAAGAGAACAAATCTAAGATGACTTCCCTGCTTAGTTTAGTAGAAGCATATCACTGTTGAGTGGGAATGGAAACAAACCAGAAGTAGACAAAAATCAGGCAGTAACTGAATGTGCCAGAAAACAAAAGAGGAAGGATCAGATGAGAAGGCAAGAAATGTGGAAAAGGCATAAATATAATTACAAGTATAGTGGGGTACATGTACATTATTTTACAAAGTTAATTGGATGGCGCAGTGGTGCAGCAGTTGCGTTATCATCTCACAGCAAGAGGTTCTCCAGTTCAATTCTCAGATGGAGTGCCTTCTGTGCTGAGTCTGTATGTCCCCCCTGCATTCATGTGGGTTTTCTCTGGGTGCTCTGGTTTCCTCCCACGTTACAAAGACATGCACCTGGAGCATTTCTTGCCAGGCCTCTGCTGAAAATTGGCTCATTCTAAGGTGGACTTTCCTTGTAAACAAATGTTAAACAAATAAAAATAAAATAAAAGGCACGTGGGAGAAACAGACAAATGTAGATTCTGCAAAACAGAACTGGAAACAGTCACACATCTTCTTACTGGGTGTGACACACTAATGGAAGAGGGCCTGTATACTGAAAGGCATAATAATGTGGAAAGATTGTTGCACCAGAGGTTGTGCAAACATTACAAAACTGAAGTAGCTGAGAAGCACTGGAAACATGAGACACAAAGCATTACAGAAAATGATGAAGTTTATATCACAGGGGATCCAACAGTTCAAAAAATAGATGTGAGAAAACCAGATACACTGCTCCATGAAAAGAAGACAAAAGTGACATTGAACATATACCCAATGATTACAATGTATTATGCACAGAGAGACACAAAATCATAAAATAGCAAGATTTGGAGGCAGAAATGAGGGCAATGTGGAAGAAGGATACCCAGATAGTTCCATTAGTAGTAGGAGCAATGAGTCTCATAAAAAGAATTTACAGTCGTATTTAAATATTTAAATATACAACCGATACATGCAACTCCATAGGAATTACAGAATGAGTCAGTTCTGGATACATTGCTGGTGCTGCATAGAGCACGTTTGGCTAACTTTAAAGATTGAAACTATACTAATTTCATGAACTTTAATCATGCCTTGACTTAATAAATGGGATCCATTCCCATTGTGGTATTAGAAACCCAAAAGACCTAGAGTAATTAAACTTACATAGATTAACCCCATTTTCATCCCTGTTACCTACTGCACAACAGATTACCATCTCACAGTACTAATAAAGTTAATTTTCAATATTACCATCAAATCCATAGAATAATATTTCTAAGTTTATGTTTACTGCATGGTTCAGTAATGATAAAAACTGAAATCAAATCCAAATACAAAAATTCACAGTGGTTTCTGCCACTGTTAACTCACTGCTTCAGTTAAACTCTGGATTGCATGATGCCAGCAAAAGTTTTATTTTATGCAAAATATGTAGATAATAGAATGTATATAAAATACAGCAGAGTTATTTTATAATGCAAATGTTTTAACATAGAATAGCATCATAAATTATATTCTACATTTTAATTCAAACTGTATGGTTGACAGTGTCAAGTCCTTTGCTGAATTATTCTAGACTACAATGCATTATTGTGCACTTGCATTTACAAAAATGTCAAGAAGAAAACTGCATGTCCTTTTGCATGGAGATGAACATACATGCAACTTCTTCATGAGAAAAATGCTACCCCTCCCCTATTAACTAAATATTTTAACTTAGGTCACTTATGAACCTAGTATTCCCTTTACTCTAAAAATATGTAACTTAGAGTTAGTAGATTTATTAAGTGGAGGTTTCATTTCACACAGACAGCAAATCACTAGAAAATTGACTTTTCTACCCATGGAAATAGAGTGACAGGCCCTGGTATAGTATGCATATGGACTGTGCAGGTTATTTCCTAGAAAAATGTGTTTGTTTTTAATAAATTTCTGTTCAAGTGGCAGATATGAATGCCAGGAACACTGTTACTTTGAAAGAAGTTATTGAAAAATGAAAACAAAATTTGAGCATGTATGGCATTCCAAAAATTCTAGTATACAAGCTTTAAAATATTAAATTGAATTTGTTAGTGTTCCACAATGGAAGCCCAAACAACAGAATGTCAGGGAATCGAGACATTGAAAACTAATGCCCAAAACCAAAAAGTGCAAAAATTTTAACTGCAAGTGTTTTTGAAGGAGGGTAAGCTCCCTACACATTCCATATGGGGATAAGCCCTCTATAACCCCAAACTTATATTTACCAAATCAACAGTTGCATCATCTCAAATAGGGGAGACATTTTCCAAAGCAAAGTAAAAACTGTTGATGCACAATTAGAAATCACACAGTCAGTGATTGCCTTTGTGAACCCAGGCATCTTGTGGTCAGGTAATTGACAGCTGGGGAATTTTACCTTGACCACTTATAGCTATACAGTGTGATATATAACTAGTGCTCCATTTTATGCTTCATTTAATGTCCTGACAGATAAGGACAGACTTTGAAGGAAAGGATGAAAAAATAAACTGCGGCTGTAAAACAATAGTGTCATGGTTGTTGTTGTTACTTATTCACAGTGTTATTTCACAGATGATGACATGTTTAGCTCTAAAAGACATGTAAATGTCAAGAAGACAGAGATCCTCTTTCAATTTGCTTTTCCCCATCAAAAAGAAAAAATCCAAAGAAAGCAATGTCTTAAAAAAAGAACATACAATGTTCAGAAGCTTTGTACTGGGAATTTTACATAAACAAATGTCAATAAATAAAGGAATTAAAGGTTATTAAAGAATGACAGTTAATGGCTGTAAATGAATTCCTAGAATAAGTGACAGTTTTTATGAATGGTTGTCTTATAATATGGCTAATGGTTATGGTTTGTCTGTAAGAAAATATATCAGTCAAATCTCAGCAAGATTTGTAAAGGTTGAAACAATACTTGAACCTGTGAAAGTGATAAAAGATTCCTTCTAGTGCAAACCTTCCCATGTGCTTTTTACAGACACAACATAAACCTGTGAATACTGCAGCTGGGAAACTTGTGGCTTGTGCTTATGCCTGTGGTAACAAACAAAATGTGAAGAACCCATACCTATTTGTGCTGGGGCAAAAGGTCTTTTCTTTTTTTAAACTGTTGCAAACTGCTTGTTACAATTGTATTAAGCAGCTGCTACACTTTGTATCACACGCAGAGCACTTCAATAAATGCTGCTATGCACTGAAGAGCTGTTAGACTGGGGAATTTCATTTTAAAGTAGTTGTTATGCATGAGGTAGAATAATAGGCCTGAAAATACAGTGTTAGACTTGTATTCTCATGTATACATTCCATTTAAGGGAAAGACAGCTCAGTAGAAAGGAAAGGGTAATCTTGCTGACTATGTATGAGATGTGCAGAAATAACAGTTCTCAAGGGAAAGCTACAGAATGTTCCTTTCTCAAGAGACAGATATGTATAATTGCAATGGAATGCTAGATAAAGAATAGACAGTTAGGCACTGTGAGGTACATGCAAGACAAAGTCTGAAGACAAAGGCTAAAGAGGTGTGTACAACATTACAGGGTTTTGATATTATTAGGAAATACTTCAGACATGGGCAGTTGAGTCAATTAAGTTAGCTTCTGGACTGATATGCAAGAAGCTTGCCACCCGTCTGGTGCCTTTTTTTGGTGGTGTTCTAAAGACCAAATTACCACCATAACAGCTACAAACAAATGCAATCTGAGGGTCATGCTGCTCAGTGCTAGAAATCTAAATCTCAAAATGCACTCACTCGAAGCACTCCATGAAATGGAGAATATCAACATTTGTGCTGTAACAGAGACCTGGTTCAAGGCAGCAGAAAGCACCCCCTGCACTACCAGGCTATAACTCATTCCACACCTTACTGCCCCAGAACTTGGACCGAAGCTCCAAAGGCAGTGGTGTTACCATATTCATAAAGGATGCGCACACCTCCAGACTTTTAGCCCAACATAATGCATCAGAGATACTACAGGTGCAGCTAACATTGGGTAGGACAGCAATTCAGGTTGTAGCCTGTTATAGGTCCCCAACCATGTCCCAAGACTAACACTCCATGTTCCTAAGCACCCTGGAGAATATTAGGGTCCAACCTAACACTCTCATACTGGGTGATTTTAACTACCCCTCCATTAACTGGGAAAACTATTCATATACCAATACACTTTCCCAACGTTTCCTGGAAATCATTAATTCCAATGCCCTGGACCAGCTAATTCTTACCCCCACTGGAAGTAGCAACATCCTTGACCTGGTCGTTACTAACATGGGTGACCATTGCTCTACATCAATAGTCACCTCCTCCCTGGTTAGATCCAATCACAAACTAATCACCTTGGAAATCCACATCCCTCATGACCCCCCCCCCCCAGCAAAGGTAACCACCATGAAAAACTTCTCGAAAATTAACTTTGGGCTCCTAAAAACAGAGGTGGCTAACTTCATGGCACCCATGCAAATGAAGAATACTTGCATGAGTGCCGAATCATACACCAATGCACTGTACAAACATGTACACAAATGCATGGATCTCACCATACCCAATAGAACCAAGACACTCTCCTCCAAAATAAAAGGAAGTCAATCTGGTGGTCCCCTGCCATAAACAAACTCTACAACAGAAGGAGGAAACTGATGTGGAATAAAGATGAATCCCAAGACTGGAAAAACTCCCTTATCAGCATCAACAAAAAGTTGAGATCCCTCATCAAATCCTCTAAAGATAACTATGAAAACAGAATTGCAGCAGATAGTAAAGACAACCACAAGGCCTTCTATAGTTATGTAAAGAATCTCTATGGCAATACCCAGATTTGCTCTGAGCTACTGCACAATGGTACCTCCTATACCATGCCAAACAGATATTGCCAATATACTGGCCAAAAGATTCAGTGTCAACATTACCCTTCCCCTCCAAAGGACCAATCACAGTACCAGTAGATTGCCAGGCACCCAGTATTACTGTTGCACAGGTTAAAACAGCACTGTCCAAGGCCAAGAATACAGCTTCTATGGGACCTGACAATATCCCTGGCTGTGTTCTAAATGAACTACAGTGTAACCTGGCACCTCAGTTGTGTGCCCTGTTCAATCACAGCCTCACCTCAGGCTTTGTCCCTACCTAATGGTGCACTACTATAGTCATCCTTCTCCACAAAGGAAGAGCGACTACAGACCCTGAAAACTATTGCCCCATTAGCCTGACAAGTCTGATATGCAGAGCTATGGAATGCATCATCATGGACCTAATAAACAAGGATTTAGGGAATCTCCAAACTCTGGATACCACACAGTTTGGTTTTGTGAAGGGTAGATTATGCCTGCTCAACTTGGTTGACTTCTTTGAGTCAGTCACCAGAGCTGTAGATGAAGGCAAGGTGGTTCATACAGCCTACCTTGATCTGGCCAAGGCATTTGATACCATTCCCCACTCAGGAATCACAGAAAAACAAACTAAGCTAGGCATCAATCCCTATATCACTAGGTGGGTTGCAAACTGTCATAGATAGAACCTACAGTGTGAAAGTAGCTGACTCCAAGTTAAACTGCCAACCAGTCACAAGTGGAGTCCCAAAGAGATCAATCCTGGGTCCTCTCCTATTTGGTATCTACTTCTCAGAAGTCCAGGCCAACACGAAGGGACTCTGGCTGACAAAGTGCATGGACGTTTGCAAGTTGGGAGCCATTATTAACTCCCCAAGTGATGTTGACATCCTACAGAAAGGCCACACTGAGACCAACAACTGGTGTCAGAACCATGGCCTTGAGCTCAATGCCAAAAAATATGTCATTATCCCCTTTGGGAAAAAGTCAGTTCCTATAAATTACCACATTGGTGGTAGTCCACTGAACACAGAAGGCATTATAAGAGATCTGGGAACACAGGTTGACAGCAACCTTTCTTTTGACCACTACATTGCCACTGTGGTTAGAAAGCCTTTCTATGTGGCACATCTCATTACTAAGGGTTTTGCATCCAGGAAAAAAAAAAGGTCATTGTCTCCCTCTACTCTTCCCTCATTAGGTCAGTTGAGTACAATGCCCCATTTGGCATGTACCTCACTAGACATCTGCAACAACTGGAGAGGCCACAAAAGTGCCACACAAAGAGGATTCTAGGCCTTAAACACTTGTCCTATATGGACAGACTCAAAAAAATCCAACTAGTCTCTTTCTTATATCACCTACTTAGATGTGATCTCTGCTTGACTTTCAAAGCAATGTCTGACCCAGCTCTGTTAGAAATCCTACATCTAAAAAAATCCCAATCCCTCCACACCACACATTCCAGAGACCTCAACCTCATTACCACAATGAACAGACTGCCCATGCTATGGAATAGACTTCCCAAACATGTCAAACAGAGCACCTCACTGGCCCTCTTCAAGAGAAATCTTGATGAGGTTCATAGGTTCATAGGCTGGTACTAGGCTATCAGCCCTAGGGCCTATACAAGCCTAGCCATAACAATTCCCTGGCTATTTGGATGGGAAATAGAAAATCCCGGGGATCACTCCAGTAGTTCTACTCAACAGAGGCACTTTGAACTAAGGTTGGGTGGCACTATGCCAGGGTAATCCTATGGACTAGGATTGTAAAGGATCCAGGGTCATTAGCCTAGTACATATCTATGAACCTAAGTCTTTGCACTACAGACATTCGAGCATGAGTACCGAAGAAGAATCAGAATATATGAAGAGAAACTTTGGATATATTTATCAGAACTGTTATATTTAACAGCACTGTTACTGTTATCCAGCATTCCAGATTAATACAGACTGTTATTGTTTATCAGCACTGTTATTGGAGACAGTATTCAGATATTGTTAATGGTTTACTATCATAATTTCGAATGAAACTTGGTTGACCACACTATGTTCGAACACAGAAAGTCGAATATGGCAATGTTGAACTTCAAAAGCAAGCCTAGGAATGGGTTTTAACATGGATCGAGATAGGGGAGAGGTTTGTACTTCGGCAATAGCAGTGAACCCCTATCTCGACCCATGATAAAATCCATTCCTAGGCTTGCTTTTGAAGTTCGACATTGCCGGGTTCGACTTTCTGTGTTCGAACATAGTGCGGTCGATCGAGTTTCATTCGAAATTATGATAGTAAACCTTGTTAACATATAATATAGCATTCTTAACTGAACTACAGCATGTGCAGAATTCATTCTGAAAAAGACAAAAAGACTTGGCCCTTAAAGGAGAGACTAAGACTGGCACCTGCTCAGCACAGGTTTGGGTAATTAACAGATAAAGACATTAATTCCAATCTCATTCCAGCTGATTTCATTTAATTCGTGTATACTACAGTCTTATCAGTTCTTTTAGGAGCTATCAGACGATCGTACACCCTAACACTTCACCCCACCCTGACTATGCTACCACTAATGCCTGATAGTTAACAAATGCTTTAAAGTCATGCATTTATGAAGTTTAAGGGTTTCAGATTGTATGTGATTGAGCAAATATTATTATACAGGTTCATAGGTTTATACTAGGTTATCGCTCAGATAGATCATTTATAGCATGGCCTCAAGGTCATAGTTCATTAGTACCCTACAGCACAAAGTAACTACTAGTCTGTTTCTTCTCCTCTCAATGAGAGTTTGAGGGGCCAGACCTGGACTGAATTTACAGTTTCCCATCCATTCATTCAGGTTGAATTTGAAGGGGACCAGGGAGCTATTATGTTTTACATTTAAGGGATATCTTCCAGAAAAGATGGATTCTTGAAGAGAGATTCCTATTTCATCAGCAGGTTTTGTTCAAGCAGGTGCTTAAAGTACTATTTTGTTGAAGTGTAGGAGGTTGCAAAGGACTGGATCCTTTGAGGCTTTTTATGCAAAGTTAAGGTCCCCACAAAAAAGTTTGAATAAAGCAAAGAAGAAAGAAAGTGTTTTAAGATATACTGCATAGCGCCTAGAGAAAATGCTCTTGATTTTCTTTGTGAAAAACACTGCAATCTTTTGAGCTGAGTCATACACTTAGACAGGTACAGATCAAAAAGAGCATTATATTCTATTGAGGGTCTGATAAATGAGAAGTTTAGTGAGATAATAACTTCCCTTGACCTAGAAGATGATGGCAGCGCATGGAGAATTAACTTACCTAAACAACATATATAGGGCTACATAAATAAGGTTACCACCTGTCCCTCTTTGCAAAGGACAGTCCTGTGGAAAGAAATGACAAATGTCATGAGATTTTAGGACAAAAAAATACTTCCCGAATTTTCTTTAATGGCTACATAAAACAGTTATTTTGTATCTGAAACACCTGAATGTCATATGAAATAGCATAAGCAATTCAAATGCTACAAGAATAAGCTTTTAGTTTTGTAAAAAGTGAACTTCTGTCCTATGCTCTAGCTGTGGGTATGTTTTTCCTACAAAATCTCAAGTTTCTAAAAAAATGTCCCACTTTGGGCATTTGACATGGTGGCATCTCTATATATAAAGTTTTGGCCAATACACAAAAGCCATGAGGAGACAGGTTCAGGACATCCCTGGAAAAGCAGTTAGGTCTTTCAATTATCTCCTCCCAGACTGTTAAACATACTGGACTCCTTAAAATGACACTAAACCAATAGTCAATATAATTTTTTACTGTGGTACATTCTTGGTGATGGTGGGATGCTGCTAAATACTAGTTTCATACCAACCTCAGCCACACATTGTTTTTTGAAAACTGCAACATGTCTGCTTCATGTGATCCAGGGAGGTGTAACTCAAGATGTTCACTTACCCCTGCACAATAGCCAATCATATGTCTACCTTGGTTGAATGGAGTCAAGAGATCTAGTGACAGTGAGGTTCCTGTTGCCTGAGAGACAGCTTACCATCACCCCTTTAATGTACAGCCTAGTGAGTGGTGCATCCCTGAATCTCACTGTGGATTCACTTATGACTAGGATGTTACCAGATGTCTCATCTCTGCCTTATTGTCTTAAGGGCATTGGGTTGCCAGCTTGATGACCCCCCCTTTTCTCTTCTATTACCTGTTATTCCAATAATGCCATTTACTTGTAAGTGTATAACTAATTATCTTGTTTACCCAACCTACATTTTGGAGACCTTTGAGATTCAGACAGGGATTTCTTATGGACCTTGTATAAGATGGCTTATTTGCTGATTTAAGACAAGGCAGCTATGGCTGTGTGAGAAGGGTGTCAGTACTAACAACTAGATGGATAATGTTTATAAGTTTAGATAAGACAATGGCCTCTGAAGTTAGTACATTTTTGCACCTGTCAAATATAGATTCCTCTAGTTGTCTAGCAGAAATGGTTGTTAATAAGCATTAAGTAGTTGTTACATCACCTCAGGGTGCCTAGTGCTAAAAGGCTGATTACAAATGGTAAGAGAGACTCTGACCTCATGGTTTACAGTATCTGGAGTGTAAGGTGTGCACTGATGAACTTTATTGTAGAGAGGATTTTTTTGGTTAAACTTGAGAAGATGTGGATTGCTAGCAAAGTATAGCAGTCCAACAGAAATAAAGCACAAGAACTTAGCTAGGGGATCTGGCCTCATGGTGCTGAGAATAAAACTCCTACTGCATCCCAGATGACCTGTCTTCAACTAGCAGCATTTGCATTGAAGTGATCAGACAGCGGATGATGTGAAAGAATGCCTAATAGCAGCTGTCCCATCCTAGAGGTAGAAAGGTTGACAAGGCTCATTGCAGTAATAGCATTAAGAACATTGTGAGCTCCTGTCTGCAAGTGCTGCACCATTTGTTTGGAAATGTTGCTCATGTTCTTGGTAGTGATTGCAGCATTAGTAAAGTTAGTGTGGGAGAGGGGGTTAAAACACACTCCGTTGGCAGCATTGCAGCCATATGATGCTGCACCAGCATGCTCGATCTCCTGACATCATTCAGGTTGAGCCTGGGGAGGAGGTTAAGACAGGCTGAGTACACACAGTGAATGAGGGGAGTAGCTGGTGGGAGATGATGGTCAGATGAGAGAAGGGTGAGTAAAAAGTGAAACGGGATAGCCATTGGAGACAGGTGTCACAAATTGAAATAGTGAGTCAAACAAGTTGATACATTTCACAGGCAGTAGGTAGACAAGTGATGAAGAGTGGCTTAGCAGGCCAATTTAACTGGGACAAGTAGAGAATTGCAGTTTGGAGTTGGGTTAATTATTACAATTTAAAGTCTGTCTCAGCTTACATCGCAGGAGAGTTACAGTATAATGAGAAGTAGCAGCAGCTCTTTAAAGCAGTCTGAGGAATAAACAAACTGGCACGGCTGATACAACAGCACAGGTTTGTGTGACAGTGAGTCAGTGTTACCAGTACGGCAAATACAGCAGACAGCGGTAATCACGGTGAATCTGCAGCAGCAGTTTTAAGTATAGAAAAACAGCATGGCACAATTTGTAAGTACAGTATGGTCAGAGCCAGACCGTGGTCAAATGGGGGCCATAGATAAGGTAATGGTCCAGCCCCCCCATGCAGCTATTCCAGTTTCCCATTGCTTGGCTCTCTTCCCCCATTTTCCATAAATACTGTTCAGACCTGTTAGTGTGCATACTGTTTTGTTCTTTACTTTTGAAAAGATAACAAAAATGTTGATTTAATTTTTAATTTATTTATCCTTTGTTGACCAGGTTAGTTTCCCCAGAAGCCTCATTTCAGGGTAGACCCAAGGTGGTATTTGTATGACTTAGGGAAATTTAGCCAGTGTATCAGGGAACTTATCCTACTCTATTTTTGGTAAGTGCTGTGGTATCCCTAACATCCACCTGAGCAACCACCATGGATGTCAGACTTGGGAGTCAGCACCCCCATTATGCTATACTGTAGTGTCAGCAATCCATATCCCTGATGTAGGAGTAGAACTCACAGATTTCAGCATCAAAGGTGAGTGTGCTACTGTTGTACCACTAACACTGTTTTCAAACTTTATAACACAAATACTGATGGGAATTTGCTAAACAACACAAACAAAACAGTTGCACATTGAAAACAGACTTAGCATGAGTAGCAGTAAACCTTTCTCTTCTTCAAAACTCACATTCATTAAAAATGCACTGAAACTTACATTCATTCAAAATGCATTGAAACTCACATACATTGAAAATAAACCTGGCCAGTGGCAGATTAAGTGTACCGTTGCTCCCCAGGCTGCTTTCAGACCATGGGCCACCCTGCATACATTTTTAGGACCATGAATTAACGTATATGTTCTTTGATTCATGTTCCTGATTGTTTTAAATTTATTTCTTGTTTAATACAGCAACACTTGTTGGAGTGCAATTTAAATTTGTAGTTTTGAACATTTTTTCCATTAAGTGAAACAAAATATATGATACAATAATGACAAAAGTACGCATTTCAGAACATTTCAACCAACTCCTCAGTGATTTACTAGAGGGTCTGACTGGCAGAGAATTAAGGCTCCTGCTACCTATAACTGAGATACAGGGTTTGAGTCTGCTAAACTACTTAATTAAATAAGCTGCCCTTTCTTACTAGGGCATTGCGCATGCACACACCTTCCATACATGCTAAAGCTTCCGTGTTCTGTTTGATAGTTCCACCCCAGTGTATTTTGTTCTTATTATACATAATTCTCATGCTGCGTTCTGTTCCAGCAGTTCATTGAGAGTGAGGAGTTCCAGTAGTAAAAGCCACTGCCTTTCTGCCTGGCAGTAAAATCAAACTGCATTGTGCATGTTCTGTCACTGACTGAATCCAAGTTATCTTAAAGCACCACTGAAAGAGAGCAGGAAACAAATGGACATGCAGCAGTACTTAGCAAAAAAAAAAAAACTTTTTTAAATTAAAGTAATATTGTGGCCATGCACCCCCCCCCCCCCCCACCACCACCACCAACAAGCCATCACAGTCCCTAGGCAGCTACCTACATCGCTTAGGATCCAGCCCTGGGTATGATAACTAACAAACAGGCTTGCATGCCACAACAGCAAAGGGTTTGAGTTAGAAAGCAATAAGCAGCTGAAAATGGTGGTACAGTATTTGTAAAAGCAGTAGCAGCAATTTATAGATACTGCAAGCTATGACAAGCAACTTGGCTCAGATGCTGAAACAGCAGAAAAAATGAAATATATTGAGTAAGTAGCACAGAAAAGCAATGCAAATGTCATAATAATAGAATGTTAAGATACAAATTTAGTGGCAGTGATAGCAGTAATTTGTGATAAACAGAATTTAATTGTGTTTTGCAATAGTTTTACAAAATGTAAGTGTAACTGGACAGTTTACAGTCTGCCTACAGCAATTCTACACAAACCCACAGTTGGATCATCCATTGCCTGGTGCTGCCCACTAAAGTAGCTCCAACTCTATCTTCAGGAGCAAACATAGAAAAAAAATATTTTCTACTTTTAAGAACTATAGCAAAGCACTAAACAAAGCTACATTTGTTATACCCACACTAAGCTCTGAAGTGAGCGCTTAAGTCCTGGCTGCAATAGCAATATACAAATTCCTTTCTGGTATGGAAATTAATATGGATACTGCACTAACAACTGACTGAAGTCTGCTGATTGTGACCCACAACACCTTGCACCTGAGGTGGCTGACCTTTGACCTACCTTAGCTACATCTCTGACTTTACACTAGATGTGCTGAGCAACTATGTGGAAGTGTCTGATACAGTGTACAGCCATATGGAACTGTGCAGAGCTGAACACACTTGTATGCTAAAAAGTCTAGGTTAAGTACACAGTAATGAATGCCAAAATTGACAATGCCTCATATTTATTTATTTGTTTGTTTGTTTATTTATTTTTATCTAGAAAGTACAAGCACTTGAATCATCAGAAATACTTCTGAATAGTGGTAAACCATGCTTAAAACTGCTCAATATTTCCAGCTGTAGTGAGATCTGGTTTGAGATCAAGCCAAATAGATGTCCTCAGGTGTTTTCATGTACTCAGGCCCAGTCAAGCAGTGTGGCAACTTCTACAAACACACTGACTTTAAGCAAACAAATAAACCAGAGTATGAAAAAACAACTGAAGTCTACCAGACAAAATTTATTGCAGACAGAATAAACCTCTAGTACCTTGGCAAACAGCCTACAAGGAGTAAAACAAACAGCACACACTGAAATTATATATAATGACTGTCAATCTTGATACAGTGATTGATGTAACTGTTCATAGAGGTTCTCTTGTTTTAAATTTATGCAGTTATGAACTTCTTAGAAGTTCTAAACATAGGTTTAAAATTTGTGCTGACAGTAATACCATACCTATATGTTTTTAAACAAGAAATATTTTGCATAGCATGGAAGCTACATTTGAAACATTTTTTAGTAAAAGTTTTAATAATATTGTATATGATCATGACTTGGGCAATTTGACTTCTTGAGTCTCAAATTTTAATGATGATGACAGTTTAAATGCTTATTGTTTATTGGGTTCAAGAGACTTTCAAGTTAATAGTTCTTTTATCCCACCCCTTATTAATGAAACCATCAAACAATTTTCTGTGATGTTCATTAGAGGAGTTATATGATGGCTGTATTGAAGCCAGATCTGATATAAATTATAACCTGATGAAAGCTGAATGGAATGCTTTAAAACATTAAGTAATAGAAGGGATCTGGTAATAAAACCCTCTGACAAAGGAAATAAAATTGTGATATTGCATCATACTCAGTAAGCTTGTATGTGTTAAGAACATTTGGAGAATGAGTTAGTATATGAAAAAAGTAACATTGAGGTTTATAATGATGCAATATCACAGTATAAATTATTGTTGGAAAAAGGTAATAGAATGGGTTATTTAACAAGGGAAGACATTGATAAGAAATGTAAAGTTTATAGCTGTAAGACTGCAACCTTTTACTGTTTACCCAAAATACACAAAAGCCTTATTAATCTACCTGGCTGCCCTATTCTATCTGCGTGTTAAGTATTTTTTGAATAATATTGTTTTTATGATGCAAACATATTTATTGCCATTTGTGATTAAGTTACAATCTTATATAAGACACTTTTGTTTTTTACACAAAATATCAGAATTGTGATGGGAAAAGGATATGAACTGGATCACAGTTGATGTTAAGAGCCTTTATACAAGCATAAAGTATGAATATTGTACTCAAGCTTTACATTATTTTATTTATTTATTTATTTATTTGTTGGCAATCCTTCAAAACATTATATTATTAAGTTAACTCATATTTGTTTGTTTAATAATTAATTTTTGTTTAATAAGGTAACACATCATCAATTGCAAGGTACAGTAATGGGAGTTTCTTTTGCCCCCATGTATCAAATTTAATGATGGCCCTTTTTGAGGTGGAATATTTATATAAACATAATTTTATGTCTAGATATGCTAATAGTTATTATAGGTATATAGATGATTTGATTTTTATTTGTAAGGGTGGTAAAGATAAAATTGAAGATTTTTATGGTTTGGACTTTGATGGCTTACAATATGGAGGTCAGGTTCTATTTTTGGAATTAGTTCTAAAAAGGTTGGAAAATGGTGAAGTGAGAACAATGGTTCATAGAAAATTTGTGGACGGTAGTCAGTACCTACATAGGGAAAGTTTTCATCCTCCTCATTTCAAAAAATCTTTGCCCTATGGAGAATTTTTACATCTTTATAGAATTTGTAACATCTGAGGAGATTTTATAGAAGAGTCTAATCAGACTTCTAAAATGTTTGTTAGTAGGGGATATGATTGGAAATTAGTAGATATGGCTCTGAAAAGAGTGATTGATCAGAGAAATAGTAAAGTCCAACCTCTAAGATATGAAGTAAAAATGAATGATAATAGAGAGGTATTTGATAAAGTATATTTTGTTACTATATATATAATATTCTTAGTGAAAAAAATAAGTGAACTATTAAAACACTGCTGGAAATTTTTGTTGAGGAACAATGAACTATTTCAGATTTTAAATCATTGTCCTTCTATATCATATACACATGGTAGAAATTTAAAAAAATGTTTAGTTACTCTTTTATTTGTTTCCCACGAAGATATAGTTTTAAGAAATCCCTAGCTTTTAGGTACTATTCCCTGCAGTAGTTGTAGTGTTTATAGATATATATTGACTTTCTTTGGAAAGATTAATGGTATTTATTTTCATCCAATGGGAAATTATTCTTGTATTTTGGAGGACATTATTTATGCCCTCAGATGCCCCTGTGATTTATATTATATTGGAGAAAGAGAAAATTTAGGGTTAGATTGCAAGAGCATATTATGGACATCAAAACAACAAAAAATGGAGAGTCCCAGTCTTACGCAGTTTAAAGAAAAACATGATAGTAATTTTTTATTACTGCAGGGTACTGTTCTTGAGTAGGTTTGTGTGGAGGTTGGGGAAAATTGTTCTTTAAAGATAAACTTTTACGTAAAGAATCAATGTTTGTTTTAGAATACAATATATTGCTACCTTTTGGATTAAATTCTGAGGTGAACTAGAAATGTTTGATTTAGATCATTGTATAATTGATTAATTAGTTAATTATTTTGTGTAATTGTTATATAAGATGTCAGTGTGTGCTGTTTGTTTTACTCCTTGAAGGCTTTTTGCCGAGGCACTACAGTTTTATTGTGTCTGCAATAAATTGTGTCCAGTAGCCTTTGGTTGTTTTTTTTTTTTTTTTTTTTTTCCATTTCCCATTGTAGTTGGTAAACAAACCAGAGTACACAGACTAGTTACAAAACACACTTGTCCTGTATCCAATAACAAATTTCACCCAGAACACAGCAGTACCTTTCCTTTCAGAAGGAGATTACATGTTAAAACAATTTAAACTGCAAAAAATTCACCAGAGTACAAAATACAGTACAGAACATTAAAACAGGCTCTAGAACACTCTAATTTAAGGCAAAAAAAAAACATACCCACTTCCCAAGTGTAGTGGGATCTGCTTTGAGATCAGATCCAAGTGGATGTCCTAAGACTTGTTCGTGTAGTTGCAGCTCAGACAAGTAAGAATTCAGTTTTATGAACAGCAGTATAAGAAAGGGAGTATAACAACTTTGGTACAAGTGGCATTAATTTAGAAGACTGACATTTATAACTTACCATTATTTGGTAATCCACAAATCTCTGTTGTATTAAACTGATTCATTTTGCTATTGATGGGATTGCTAGCTTTGCAAGAAATCAACGTCCCTTCATCGGTCACGGGCACGTTAACATGCAGGTTGGCTCCACTGTAAAATGAGGGATTGTTTTTAGGAACTCTCCATAAATAGGTGACATTAGAGCCATCTTCTGCAATGCACCTCAGTGTAAGGTTACATATGTTATTTGAAGTGGAGTTACTGATGGGGCTTATCTTTATTTTAGTTATTTTTTCTGTGAAAAAAGATTAAAAAGAGTTATAAATATTGCAAGACATGGATAACTGACATTATATATTTAGATCCTCACATATTGTTGTAGTCTTAAAACAACAACTCTAATGAGTAATAAAATGAAGAGAAAGATGACCCAAACTGTTCCTGTTAGCTCTATTAAATCATGTTTGTTTCACCTCTGTAAAAGCCAAGGGCTCTAAATGTCACAAAACCTTCAAATGTACTTCACAAAAACTGTACCTTATCAGTTTAGGTCAGTTAGTATTCAACATTTCAGCATTCCATTATAATTGGAGCTATCATCTTACCAAGTCAGAATAGTATGGTGTCTGGGTATGTGTAGCACAGCCAATACTTAATAACAAAATCACTTTTCAGTGAACTCAAACAGCCGATCTAGGACTGAAAACAAGTATCTAAAATAATAAAAAGTAAAAGTAAACCCTTCGTAGAATGTGTTACACTAAGACAAACTTGAAAAAGGATACAGAAAATAGAAAGTGTATCTTTTGTACACTGTCTAGTACCAAGATATTTCAGTCCAGAGAAATGCATTTTTGACCAGATGTCCTTTTTTTCTATTTCAAGGTATAAGTAAGAAGAGTTAGAACTGCAAGATGATTTATGCAAAGTTAATAAATACAAAGAAGTACATAATGCAAGTAGATCTAAACTATAAATTAATACTCATCCCTGAATATGAAAGTATAGGAGATATGCCTTTCAGACAAGCAAGTACTGAACTAACAAAGGGATTTATGAATATTTCTCAAAGTGTAAATTGTTAAACTAGTTACTGTGTTCATTGTTCCAAGAGAATAAAACTTCACAGTTGATCACTCGTTGTACAGTATCTGCATTTGGAGATGACTGCCCTCCATTCCTATAACAAAGTCATCTGGCCCTGTCTCTTGGGAGGTTTGCTACCTAAGGAGTCCTAAAATCTGATTTATCTATTACAAGTGGTTTAACAGAAAATAGACACAGGCAAAAAACTTCAAACAATCGTTACTGTCCTGCCTAGCTCCTAAAAGTAATACCTCATTACATTATACATTAGTTCACCAACCAACACCAAGTGACTCTCCAGCTGTAACTCCCTCCCTAGTCAAATCAGGCCACAAATCAGTCATATTCACTGTAAGGCTGAAGAATGAAGTATCCTTCAATAACTCATTTTCCAGAGATCATACCAAAGCAAATCTATTAAAGTTGAGTGATGACCTGGCAAAATGTAACTTTTCCTTCCCCTATGGACCCCTCCACAAATGTAGCATCATTCATGGCCAAGTTATATGAACATGTAAATAACTGCATAGAATCATCTGTACCCCTCCAAAATAAATACAATGCCAGGTTTAAAAATAAACACATATGATTGAATCCTATTATAAATATGATCTACAATAAAAGGAAAAAGCTCATTACAGATGAAAACAACCATAATTCTATAAATGCCAAATGTCCATAGTTCCAGTTGCATACTGATGTAGGCTGAAGGGAGGAACTAGTGGCAATGAAGTTTGGAGTTGAAACTGGAGGTGCTGTCTGGTAGTGGAGATAGTCTTGGGTAACCAAAAGTGCTGTCTGGAAGTGGCGATTGTACTGGTTTCACAGCTACATACAGCTGAGAGTTAGTGATTCTTTGCTCCATCTCTCATCAGATGCAAACAGTAGTGCTAATCCCAAGCTGCTTGCAGAGAAGTTATATTAACCCAGATATTGATAAGTTAAATACACTTGCTGTAGTCTTCTAGTCACAGATAACCTGGATGAAACCTTCAACAGCTGAATGTAAAAGAAAGCCAGACTGCAGAAATGCTCTGAAGAGGTTCTCACCAAAACTTCAACCAGACCACTCAGTGACGCCTCACACACTGCCCATTCAGACAGCAGCAGGAAATCTATGCATCTCTCTATTCCTTTTCTCATCAGTAGCAAAACAGTACCACTAGTTCCAGGCCAATTCTCAGGTATTCTAGTGATTGCTAATCACTAAGTGTGTCAGAAAATAATGTCAGGGGGCATGGCCAAGATGAGCACTGAGTAACAGCACTTTATCTCTGCTCTGCCTTATCAGAATTTCTATGACAGCCTTTTTTGAATTTAACTATCCTATTTTGTTTTTTTTTTTACATATTTGGAATCCTTTAACCATATTCTGGGATAGTATATATATATATATATATATATATATATATATATATTTTTTTTTTTTAATTTTTATACTTTTTCCTGTCAACAAGACTAGAGAAAATATCTTGGCACGAGGGTACAAAATGAGCCACACTAAATCTTCTCTTCAGGAAACAACTATTAAGAAGGAACTTCAGTCACTACTATCTAATATTCAAGGACTGACAACAAAAATTGATAGAATGGATATGAAACTAGACAATTTTAAAGAAAAATGTTCCCAACAAATGGAAATGCTACATGAAGATCTCAGACAACAGAAAAGACAGATTAAAGGAATAGAAACTTCATTAAATTATATGGACACTAGAATTCAAGAAGATGAACATAATATAGACTTTTTCTTAAAACAAAATACCCCTTTGCAAACTAAAATTGATGATCTAGAGAATAGATCATGAAGAAATAATATTAGGATTTTTGGGCTGCCTGATAACGTTGAAGAAACTAATATGGAAAAATTCTTAACATCTTGGCTTCCTGAGATATTACAGCTTCCTGAAGCTCTTTAATATGGGCTAGAGAGAGAGAGCCCACAGGTCCTTGACTTCTTCAAAAAAGGTAAAACTAATTCTACTAAATCTTTTATAGTGAAGTTTTTATCATCACATGATAAGGAAATAGTGCTAAAGACTGCATGGGCTAAATCCCCTATTAAATATAAAGACAATGTCATACACTTTGATAATGATTACTCATCTTCTGTAATAGCCAAAAGAAAACTTTTCATTCCAATGCTTAAAGAACTTAAAAAAGCCCAAATAAAGTCTCATCTATTATTTACAGCCAGATTAAAAATTTTTCTTCAGGATGATCAAAAAATATTTGATGACTTAGAAACTGCCATTACTTTTATTAAAACAAGAAAGCTGATTGATAAAATAGAAGAAACGGATTGGGCAAATGCCAGTCTTAAAAGAAATGCAGACAATAGTTACTGGAAGACATCTGAACATAAAAAGAAGCTCGAGAATAGGTGAATATTAAAAGGAAATAAAAGAAGACATTTCTATTCAAGCTTTCTTTTATCGTAGATTTATTGCATATCCCAGAAGTTGGGGAGATGAAAATGGTTCAACAGGTCAGTCTTGTTGTTTAAATCCTTTTTTCTCTTGATATATGCCTGTTTTAATAACTTTTTATAGTATAATTGTTAGTAAACCTAGTTAGCTTTATTATATGTGGCTTGATAATTATTGTAAATTAATGCTACTTATTCTATTATTCATTTATTTTATCTGCTGTTTGTTACTTTTAATACTCCGTACAATTGGGGAATGATATCTGTGTTGTCTTGGTGACTAAAACAAGTACGGAGATTTAATAGTGAAACAAAATGAGGGTATTTGGTTTTATAGAAATTATTTCTTTTTAGTTTTTGTTGTTATTTTCTATATATTTGAAGGGAGACTTTTAATAAATATTGTTGATGTGTTGTTTCTTTGCTAAATATAATTTTGTTCTGCTAGTGAATCTGTTGGTGGTAGTGATGAGAGACATTGAAGATGCTTTTAGTAGACTGATGTGATTTAGTTTTCAGCTCAGGTATTTGATAAAAGCTGGAACTGTGTAAATATGATGTTGAATGGAAGATTTTTGTGAAGTTGCTGGTGATGATATTCCTTGATAGTATGGTTATATGCTGGTTTTATGTTTACTGGTGCTTGCTTTGGGGAATTGGGTGGTTTGCTGTTGGTTAGTGCATCGCTGGTGGTCTAGTGGCTTGTTGTGCTTGAGAAATAAAGTTTGTGATGCTTACAATGCTTATGGTGTTGAATATGGCTTTCCTTTTTCTCTTTTTCTCACTCTTTCTTTTTTTCTGCATTATATCATTCCCAAGTTGCCACGAGGTCATCTGCTGCCTTGGTAGTGAAAAATTGCTTATGGTTTCCCCTCCTTAGCCTCGCGGATGTGAATTAAAGTACTGAACTGAGATGCATTTGCATCATGGCTGATAGATGTGAAGATAGAGAGAGGAGAAGAAAATATAGTTTCCATAGAAACGTATGCTGTGCAAACTCTAAGCTGAGGAACTCTGCAGCTACATTTATAAGCCAGAATAGACAGTCTCTACTGCCATCTAGAGGAAAAAAGTAAATATTGCAGTTAAGTGATATACTTCACATGTATATTTTGTAAAAATATTTATTGACTTTATGAAGCAACCTTTATCTATATATATTTTTTTATATATCAAGTACTATTAGTAATTTTGATCTGAGAACAGATTGGTGCTGTCGGTAAGGATTAGATGGAAAAAAAGGACAACTCAATACATATATACATTTTCACCAAGAAAGCTCAGTTAATTGCTTATTTATTCATACAGTTAGTATGCTATAGTTATGTCATCGCTATGCACACACTCATATGCATACACACTCACATGCACACATGTGTATGTGTGCATACACACTCACATGCACACATGCAAACATACTCACATACAGTATTTGTCATGAAAGACCCATATATTTGGATGCATTTATAACAAATGCAAATTTTGTTTATATGGTGGTGTTTGGATGGTAATGTCATGACATATAGAATTATATCTAAGCTCAAAATCTCATCTTGTTATAAGTCACAAGTCTAGCCACTTACAATAATATAGATGTATTTTTCTGTTCATAGGTTCATAGGTTGGTACTAGGCTATCAGCCCTAGGGCCTATACAAGCCTAGCCATAACAATTCCCTGGCTATTTCTTCCCACATTATTTACTTTCCTGGACCCCTGTCTAGCAGGGCGACTGACATGATCCCTGGGGTGAATTTCCTTTCTCCCATCCAATCGTCAAGGTTCCTCTTGAAGAGGTCCAAAGAGGCACTCTGCTTGACATGTATGGGCAATCTATTCCAGAGTCTGGGGAGTCTCTGGGTCAGGAACCTATCCCTCCAGCATGTTTTGTTTATTGTGATGACAAGGTTTAGATCCCTGGAGCATGTAGCTCTGAGGGATTGGGATTTCTTTAAGTGTTGCATGTCCAACAGCTCTGGGTTTGACATGGCCTTGTATGTTAAGCAGAGATCGCCTCTGAGTAGATGATATGCGACAGAGTATAGCTGGAGTTTTTAAGGCGGTCAGTGTAGGGCATCTGCTTTAGGCCTGTGATTCTTTTAGTGAGGTATTTCTGAGGCCTTTCCAGTTGTTGCAGATGTCTTGAGAGGTACATACCAAATGGGGCGTTGTATTCTATAATGGGTCTAATGAGGGATGAGTACAGTGGGACAATGACCTCCTTTTTTCAGGATGAAAAGCCCTTCGTGATGAGGTGTGCCACATAGAAGGATTTCCTGACTGTTGTGGCGATGTGGTTATCGAAGGTGAGACCACTGTTCACCTGTGTCCCTAAGTCTCTTATCACACTTTCTGTGTTTAGTGTACTGCCACCTATATGGTAATTCTTGGATACATGTTTTTCCCCAAAGGGGATAACAATACATTTCTTGGCATTGAGCTTGAGCCCATGGCTCTGGCAGCAAGCATCTGTTTCTGTAAGGACCTTTTGTAGAGTATCCACATAATTTGGGGATTCAATAATGGCTCCCAGTTTGCAGTCATCTGCAAACTTTGTTAGCCAGAGTCTCTTAGTGTTGACCTGTACTTCAGAGAAGTAGATGCCAAACAAGAGCGGCCCCAGGACTGAACCCTGAGGTACTCCACTTGTCACTTGTCTGGAGCTGGATTTGGAGTCGGCTACTTTTACAGTGTGGGTTCTATCAGTAAGCCATTTAGCAACCCATTGGGTGACATAGGGATTAATGCCCAACTTAGTAAGTTTATCTATGATTCCAGAGTGGGGGATGGTGTCAAAGGCCTTGGCAAGGTCTAGATAGGCTGTGTTGTCCACCTTGCCCTTATCCATGGCTCTGGAGACTGATTCAAAGAAGTCAATGAGGTTCAGGAGACAAGCTCGGCCCTTCACAAACCCAAACTGGGTGGGGTCCAGTGTTGAAGGTTGCCAATGTCTTTGTTTGTAAGTTCCATGATAATACGCTCCATGGCCTTACAGATAAGGCTTGTCAAACTGATGGGACGGTAGTTTCCGGGATCCAAAGTGGATCCCCCCTTGTGGATTGGGATAACTGTAGCTCTGCGCCACTCAGTGGGCACGAAACCTGAAGTGAGGCTATGATTAAACATGACACTTAGGTGAGGTGCCAGTTCATATTGTAGTTCATGTAGTACACAGCCTGGGATGTCATCTGGTCCTATGAATGCTGTATTCTTGGCTTTAGAGAGTGCGTTTTGTACCTGTGTGGCCGTTATTACTGGAATTTGGCAATCTTCCGGTATTGAGATGGGCCATTTAGGGGGTGAGAGGGGGGTGAAGTTGGCACTGAATTGATCTGCCAGGATATTGGCAATATCCTTCAGATCAATATATTTAATGCCATTCTGTTTTAGCTAAGAGGAGATCTGAGCATTGCCATTTAGATTCTTGACATAGTTATAGAATGCTTTGTGGTTTTCTTTGGAATCTTTGGCAATTTTATTTTCGTAACTAGCTTTGGAGGATTTTATGAGGCATCTCAGTTTCTTACTGAGGCTAGTAAGGGAGTTTTTTGCATCCTGGGATTTTCCTCTTTTCTGCAAAAGTTTCTTCCTTTTGTTGTAAAGTTTGTTTATGGCAGGGGACCACCAGATTGGCTTCCTTTTTTTGGATGAGAGCATTTTGGTTCTATTTGGGATGGCACGATCCATGCATGAGTGGATGTGCTCGTACAGTGCCTTAGTGTAGGATTCAGCAGTTGAACTTTCAGTTCCCGTCTGCATGGGTGTCATGACGTTTGTCACTTCTGACTTGAGTAGCATGAAGTTGGCTTTGGAGAAGTTTTTTATGGTGGTTTCTTTACTGGGGGGTGGGGGTGGGATGTGGATATTAAGGGTAATTAGCTTATGGTCAGACCTGACTAATGAGGGGGTGACCATAGGTATGGAGCATTGATTTCCCATGTTGGTAATGAGCAGGTCTAGGATATTGGAGTCCCTGGTGGGACTATGGATTAGTTGATCCAGGGCTTGGGAATTTATGAATTCCAAGAACCGTTGCGCAAAGGTGTTGGGACATGAGTCGTTTTTCCAGTTAATGGCAGGGTAGTTAAAATCACCCAGTATTAGGGTGTTTGGTTCTATCTTAATATTTTCTAGTATGTTTAGAAAGGTGTAGTGAGAATCTTGGGGTATGGTGGGGGATCTGTAGCAATCTACAATTTGGATTGCAGTCTTACCTAGTGTTAGTTGCACTTGGAGAATTTCAGACACATTGTGTTGGCCAACTAGCCTGGTGGTGTGAATATCCTTGGTGAATATTGACACTCCTCCACCTTTAGTGTTTCGTCCTGGTTTGGTGGCGAAAAGTGTGGTAAGAGTTGTAGCCTGGTATTGCAGGGGTGCTCTCTGGAGCCTTGAACCAGGTCTCAGTTACTGCACAGATATCGATGTTCTCCATTTTTAGGAGTGCCTCGAGAGAGTGCATTTTGAGGTTTAGACTTCTAGCATTGAGTAGCATTACCTTCAGATTTTGCATGCTTGTACCTGTTACGGTGGTGGTTTTGTAAGTAGTAAAGAAGTAAAGACAACAATCAGATAATTGAGTCTTTTCCCAATTATACTCCTTAAATTACATTGAATAGTCTGGGCGGACACACTCACTTATATTGTGTCTTTCGGCTTGTCCCGGTTAGGGGTCACCACAGCGGAACTCCGGTCCACTTATGATTAGCAGTAGATTTTTACGTGCTGGCTTGCCAGGCCTAATGCACAGCCTTCAATGAAGGAATGCCCATTCATGCATGTCGCCACACAGAAGACGCTCTAACTCGAATCGAACGGGCAACGTCTAACTGTGAGGTGACAATGCTACCGCAGCACCACCAAGACACACTCACTTATAAATACCATTAATCAACAAGATGTTACTGTACCTGATAAAATAAATATAATATCAAGGTGGTACTACAGATATTCAGTTCAGGCACTTTTTCAACATTTAATATCAGGGAACATTGTTTTATTTAGTATTCTATAAATAGATTTAGTGTGTTCTACCATTGATGGGGATTTAGTTTGGGGACTGTAAGACAGGAAAGATAAATACATCATTGGATATAAATATATTGCAACTATATTACATCATTAGTGGAAGCAATATATACAAGATGCACCTTGATGATGGTTTACCCTAGGCTGGTTACATATATGTTACATTCTAATTATCTCTAAAAACAGATTTTTATTAAAGGAATCCATGATTTTTGTTATGACCTCCGTTTTATATTTATGACATGTAGTTGATGCTTATATTATAAACCCAATCTGACATACAAGGAATTTTCACATTACATTTATATATATATATATATATATATATATATATATATATATATATATATATATATATATATATATATATATATATAATATATGATAACTTGTTACAATATCAATGATATATTATTTCATAAAATCAAAGTGAGACAGTTACATTTGAAATGTTTTAGTATGGTTTCTTCAATGATTATATACAAAAATATTAGTTGTATTTTATTTATAATCTCTCTTCTTTTTTTTTTAGTCACATATGCTGCCTAATAAAGTAAAAATATGCAACAACAGATATATTTAGGTAGGGATGAGAAAAGTGTTGTTACTAAATAGTTGGACAATTTGAGTGATAGATATCACTCAAATTAGGAGTTTTTAACTCCAGGGGGCGTTAGAGATTGTTTATGTTATTAGTATATGTTGTACATTTTTGTTAATAGTCACTATGATGTTCACTAAGTTTAATAAAATTGAATTTAATATAAGCATATCTTACTGGGAAAGAGTTTTATATAGTTCATATCTAACTTGTAATTGTTTTATTCATAGTCAATCTTTATTGTATTCTAAAACATAGAAAAATGGAAAAATTAGTCAACCAGTAATATTCAGAAATATAAACATTATATGGCATTTAAATTGTATCTCATTAAACGTTAATGGATTAAATAATCCTAACAAGAGAATATCTTTGAATAAATATCTTAAACTGCATAATTCTCAGCTAATATTTGTCCAAGAAACCCCTCTATTAGCTGAAGATATTACGAAAATAAATACTAAATCTTATAAACCTTTGATAAGCTCTGAGCATACACAAAAAAAAGAGGAGTGGCCATACTATGGAAAAATACATTGCCTATGCCTAAAATAATGGATACATATACAGACAACAAAGGGATGTTATCTTCAGTAGTTATAGAATTTAATAACAAAAGTTTGACTTTAATAAATATGTATTAGATTCCTGGCATTGGACTAAAAACAGTAAAACAACATTTAGATCATATAGTACAGTTCTCTTATTATGTTTTATTCATAGTCAATCTTTATTGTATTCTGAAACATAGAAAAATGGAAAAATTAGTCAACCAGTAATATTCAGAAATATAAACATTATATGGCATTTAAATTGTATCTCATTAAACGTTAATGGATTAAATAATCCTAACAAGAGAATATCTTTGAATAAATATCTTAAACTGCATAATTCTCAGCTAATATTTGTCCAAGAAACCCCTCTATTAGCTGAAGATATTACGAAAATAAATACTAAATCTTATAAACCTTTGATAAGCTCTGAGCATACACACACACAAAAAAAAAAAGAGGAGTGGCCATACTATGGAAAAATACATTGCCTATGCCTAAAATAATGGATACATATACAGACAACAAAGGGATGTTATCTTCAGTAGTTATAGAATTTAATAACAAAAGTTTGACTTTAATAAATATGTATTAGATTCCTGGCATTGGACTAAAAACAGTAAAACAACATTTAGATCATATAGTACAGTTCTCTAAGGGTAATATTATTATTGATGGAGATTTTAATTGTATCTCAGATATAAAATATTCTAGTACTAATGGCAAATGAAAAGCTTCAGCAATAGCCACATTTTTGAATGAATTCTCAGATTCATACATGATGAATATTGATAACTTTGCAGATGCTAAATCATTGTTTAATACATTCTACTCACATAGACATAATTCATATTCAAGAATAGATAGGGTATTAATTTCTAATAACCTCACTGATTCCTTATTAAACTCAACTGTGATTTCATGTCCTATTTCAGACCATAATTCCATAACATTTGATTTTATACTAAATTCCACATTTAATGTTCAAATTAAAAGGATACCCGTGTACATAACTAAACTAAAATACTTCACTAATTTCATTTCTATAGAAGTACAACATTTTATTGAACTTAATAACACATGGGGAACCTCTGAAGTATATACCTGGGATGCTCTAAAAGCTTACCTATATGATAAAATTATTGATTGGTATAAAAAGAAAATAATTTCACGGGATAAAGAATGCCAGCATATACAAACAAAGTTAAATACTTTAAGACTTGATGTTTCAAGAAACCCAGATAAAAAAGCTAGAATAAATGAAATAAATACTTTGAACAATAAGTATATGGAAATATTAAATCATAAAATCATGATTAATTAGGAGAAATATAAACTTCTAAATTTTTCTATAAATCCTAGAGCTATGAATATTCTAGCTAACAAAACTAAAAGGTTGAATAAGAATAAAAAGATCTATGACTCGATAAAACCACAGTTTTATTGTAAATGTAGAATCACTGACTTAGCGCTTTCACCCATAACATTGGGCTTCTTCAGAGTCAGTTACACTAAAAAAACACAGGACTTTTATATGCTAAACAGACAATCAGCTAATATAAAAACATTAAAATCAATTATTACAGATGATTATATGTTTAACTTTATTTTAACTTTCCTTGGACAAAGTATTCACCATAAGGGTTTACATAAAACAGTTTATTACAACTATTTTTCTGTTTTAAGATGTAGTTTTATCATAGTATTTCTTGTGCTGTTTTCTTTTTTCCTTTGCAGCAGGGGTTGGGTTAAATGGTTAATTGGATAACTGATTTTAATGGATGTTTTTTATATTAGCTGATTGCCTGTTTAGGACTACAAAAGTCCTGATTTTTTTAGTGTAACTGACTCTGAAGAAGCCCAGTGTTATGGTTGAAAGCGCTAAGTCAGTGATTCTACATTTACAATAAAGCTGTGGTTTTATCAAGTCATGGATCTTTTTATTCTTAAAAGGTTAAATAAGTTTAATCAAATTAATGTAATATATTCTCCAACAAAAATGGTATCTGATTTACCAAATATGTTAAGTGAATTAAGAGAAGTTTTCTTAAAACTAAATCAATCTAATGCCATGATTAATGGTACAAAAGGTATTCAATCATTTATCAACAATAACACAAAGAACAGACTATCAGAAACACAAATAAAACTAATAGATAAAAAATACCTTTTAAAGATATAAAATATCATATCACTAAATTTAAGCAAAATAAAGCTCCTGGTAACAATGGTATCATTTCTGAAATCTACACAGTTTTACCTGTCAAAGCTTTAACTTTGTTACACACAGTATTCAATATAACTCAAAATAATATTTTTCCCCCTTCTTGGAAGTATATATTTATTTGTCCCATACCAAAGCCCGATAAAAATCCTACACAATGTTCTTCATATAGGCCCATTTCATTGTTAAATATAGGCTATAAAATGTTCATGTCTATTTACACTGACAGAATCAAAAATTGTTTACCCTCTCTGGTAGACATGGATCAGACAGGCTTTATAATCAATAGTACTTCCTATGATAACATCAAAAGAATAATAACTTTAATTGAATCAATAAAAATCTTAAAGAATAATTTAATTCTAGTCAGTTTAGATAACTGTGCTTTTGACTCAGTTAACTGGAAATATCTTTTCATTTTATTGAAGGAGTTAAATTTCTCTTATAACATTATTAATCTTATTACTCAATTATATAATGGAAGTCAAGCCTACATAAAAATTGGCACAAATGCATCCCAGAACATACCTATTGTAAAAGGAACTAGGCAAGGTTGCCCTTTATCTCCTCTTTTGTTCACATTAATTATGGAATCTTGGACAAACTTAATAAGAGATAATAATAGAATATAAGGCTATAGATTAAACTTTAATGAAACATCAAAAATCCAAATGTTTGCTGATGATGAATTAATTACTCTTGGTGGTACTAATCCCTCCTTACAAGAATTGTTCAAAAACATGGATATATTTCAAAAAAATTCTGGTCTTACGTTTAATAACAATAAAACTCAAATCCTTCTAATTGGCTCAAAAAGTTATAATATACAAGATGAATATATAAATATATACCTCAATCTCAACAAATAACATATTTAGGTATAACTATAACAACTAATATTAAAGACATTTTACACCTAAATTATAGTAAAAGTATAACAACTATTGAGAGTTTAATAAGTAAATGGAACAAAGTTTTATTCACAATGGATGAAAAACTTTCCATTATAAAGATGATATTGTTTCCAAAAATCTTATACATAATACAATCTATATCTATTCCACCTATAAACTCTTTAAAAAATTAACACACTGATTAAATTTTTTATGGCATTCAATAAAGCCTAGAATTGCATTATCCTATCATATGTATCACTGGAAAATGGAGGCATATCTTTACCAAATCTAGAAATTTATTCAGTCTCATCAGTAATTAAAACAATTGTCTATCTTATAGATGGAGAGTATTTAGCAAAATGGAAAGAAATTATATTAAATTTATCTCATAATACTAAAACTATAGTAATATCCATCTTTCAAAACTAGTAAATAATTCATTTATATGGAATTTAAGAGATTACTTTTTCAATTATTCCACTCAAGTGCTTAAATCTACTTATGTAATTTTAGTTCTAAAGGCCTTTAAGAACTGTGTATTTAGGTTTTGAATCTTTGAGAATTGGTTGTTTCTCATCTACCCTATTGCCTATCCACAAGGGGTAATTCTCTCTACAGATTATTCTAAAATGTCACTATTTAAATAAAAACATTTAATGTTTTGGCATCAAATGATAAAAATGAATGAAGCAAAATATATTAATACCCTTGTAGATGAATATAATCTTAATACTTTACTTTGGTTAGATTTGCAAGAGTTTAGAAAATATATTCTAGATAAACTAGCTCTAATTCCCTCAAATGCTAAGAATTCAGTACCCAAACTTATTCAATGTTTGATTTTATATACCCAAAATAATTTATCAGTTAAAATAGTATATCATATATTTATAAATCAATTAAACAAGATCTAGAAGTATATTCAAACAGCTATTGGAATACATTTTTTGTAATCAATAATTTTATTCACTCAGAAAAAGACAACATTCATTTCCTTCAGCCAGCCAGCAAAACCACTTCTTCTCTTAAATGGAGAATGTTCACATTGAGATTTTTACATAAATCTTTTCGCACTCCACAGAAAATGAGTAAGATAACCAAACAAGATATTGTTTGCTGGAGATGCAATGCAGAAACAAATGCAGACTGGAATCATATATTTTATGACTGTTCATTGTTAATGAAATTTTGGAAGAAGTTAATATTTTTTACAGGCAATTTTTTACAGACAATTTTGTGATCACCAAATCACTTGTATTACTCAACACACCTGTTCCAGACTGTATAAATAAAAGCAAATATTATTTGCTCTGGTCAATATTGTCCATTGCCAGGAAAACAATTACAAAAAAAAAATGGAAGTCCTCATCCTTTCCCTCATTTAAAGAATTTAAATATCTAAGTTAGAAATGTTGACTATTAAATCTAAATCTATGTGGAATACAAATTTATATTACAAATGGGAAAACGTACATGAACTATTAGTTAAAGAACTAAATAAATGATTAATGCAGTGATCTTTCTTTTTTTTTTCCTTTTCCCTTATCTTTTTTTTTTTACAAAAATATTAATTTAACTGATCCTGTTATTTGATCTATAGTGAACATCATTGTATATATATATTTTTGTTATTATATTTATTGTTAGATATTATGAATTTAAGGCTGAAATTAATTGTTGTAAATATGCTGAAAGAAAAAGCTTGCTTAAATGCAGAAACAGAGTTTAGTAATATGTGATCAGCAACCATACTAAATGACTGTGGCTTAAAAAAATAAGGAACTTGCTTATGAGTGTATTACACACACATCAAGAAAGCTGAACTTCTTACAGACATGACAAGAGTGTAATCTGCTTTCACTGGACAACAGGACATGTTTTTCTAAGAAAGTTTAAAAATATGTTTTTCTAAGAAAGTTAATCCACGAGGTGTTTTCTTGAAGACAGTTTACTTATCAGCATTTACAGAATCCACAAGGCATTTTCTTGACAGTTTACTTATCAGCATTTACAGAATCCACAAGGCATTTTCTTGAAGACAGTTTACTTATCATCATTTGGACAAGAACAGATGTGTTAGCATTTGCGTCATCAAGGCAGTATCTTTCCAAAACCAAGAGGGTGTGAGTTTAACTAAAATATGTATAAAAAGTCTGTATTAAATCTAGTTGTTAGGGGTATGGTAGGAACACATTTGGTGTTCTGAGGTAAATGTTATATCTCTCACATCATCTGTACTATATGAGAAGTAAAGTTGGAATAGTACTTTTAAGCTGCAACATTTGTCCGGTTTGGTTTATTATAAAAGTTATTGGTTACTGCTCTTAAAGTCAGATGCTGTATCAGTGTATATTCTGCAAGTTTCTGTATGCAACAGACTATTCCAGCCAGCAAGACTGAGTGTCTTAAGAAGACTTCAAATCCCACAGCAAGAGCAAGCAGTAAGCAGCAGTAAGCAGACAGAGATCAATATATTTTTTCAATGGCGAGGCAGCTGAGTGACTAGCACCATATAATTTTTCAATGGCAAGCTAGCCTGCATCTGAACCTAATACCTGCACTTGAACCTATAATCTGCATTCAAACACAGGGGGAGTGATGGTAAGCCCTGCAGAGGGTTACTTTACTTAAATTGCAGTAACTAACATTTGTACGTATATGTCAATTCTGAACAGAAGTATTCCAGTTTATGCAGCTTGCAGTAGTAAAGTTTTTTAGACGTCTACATCTGGAGTGAGACAGAAGTTCCAGTCACAGTGCCATAATTTCACTAAAGAAAAGGGGGATATCCACTAGCCCATCAGTCCACTGCCTGTTGTGCTTTCCCAGCTTCTCAAGTGACTTTGAAAAATTTCCAGCCATCTGCAACAACAGCCTGATCACCTGTTTTCTTGCTCACTGGTAAGACTTTTTTCTACGTCACATTTTTTAGTATGGTTGCTATTCGATAGTTTGGATATTAGACAGTATGGATATTTTCATGCATAACTCAAGCAAATGTAAAAAATTTCAATGTTGGTATACACAGCACATTAGTAAATGTAAAACCTTAGTAGGGCAGGTTGATAGTAAAGCATTATGCAAATGTATTACAATATTTAACTGTTATCTCAAAGAAAACCATGTGAAATATGACAAATGTTTATTGTGTGATTCAACAAAAACTGCATTTTGTGTATTATGTCATAAAAAACTATTACATGATGTTGCTAAAACAATAGGCTGTGAAGACAGATCTGTTCATGATAAAGAATTAACTAAGGCTAAAGTGTTTCCATTATATTCAGAAGTTAAACAGTTATGTCCTGTCACCACATGTGAGTCAAATCAGTTATCGATAGAACCACTAGTACATTTTGTTACAAAAAAATGTAGTAAACTTCTAAAAAAGAGACACAATGAGTTCAGGAAGTTAAGACAAGTTATGCAAACATTTTTTCAAAAGTGCATAGGAGTTTCAGATTCAGCAGAACAGGTTCCTGAGACATATCAGACAGACCATGAGGAGACTCTTAAACAACAGTTACAAGATGAAGAAAATAGATTAGTTGAACTGACAGAGACTGACTTCCTTCATACATTGGGAAAGAGTAGGAAACTACAGCTGATCTGTACAAAAGAAATATATTTTATAATATGTTTGTGTTTTGAAAATGGTTAAGCTTACATGGTAGGATGATAGGATCTGACAAATCATTCTCAAATGTTTAAAACTTCCATTCAATTAAAGCAATATATTTATCAGTACTACAGTAAAGTAGAGCATATGAATGCCATTCTTAGCATAGTCAAAAGGTAAAACAGTTCTAATGTATAAAAATTAAATAAAAATAGTTAATAAGAGTAATGATTTAAAGTCACAAGACTGACATGCATGTATTTTCTTTTTATACAACACACAAGAATAACAGGCAGACAACCGCAAATATAAATAATGTAAATATATAAATGTGTTTGTTAAGCTATCTATTTATTTTTTTATATTTTTTTATAATTGTATAGTAACACGACACCGAACAGTTAAAGTTCTGAATTTTAAAAATAAATAAAATCACGGATGGTATTAGTCAAACAGTCTTTGTAAAATGAATGTCAGAACAGTTAAATAGTTAAATAAATAAATAAAAATACTGAAATCAAAAGTTAAAAAATATGTAGACTACTTTAGTTTGCATGGTTATGCAAATCACAAATATAATACTAAGTGTTTTATAACTGCATTTTACTAACAGATAATTAAAGGAAAAATGCTAAAAAGGGTTAACTGAAATGTGAGCTCAGACCTTCCTAGACTGGATGAATAGTTACAGGAAATGTTGAACAGATAAGATAAGAAACAAGACTGCCAGACAAGTGGCTTGAGTTTTTCTAAAAATTTGTTGTTATTAAAACATAATTGTTAAAATGTTCACACGCAACACTATTTGGTAATTATAGTAAAACATCACAATTGTGCATATATGTCACTGATAAAAAATAAAAAAAAACCTTAGTTACATCAAGTATAGCCAGATGGGTTATAGTATACATACAGTTCAAATAAAGTATACAGGAGGGTACAATAACTACTACTAGTAGAAATAGACAGCAAAGGCAAAAGAAAAGATGATCATATCAGACAAAGGTCTATAGTTTAGTAACCTAATAAAGCAAATTTATAACCAAAGTGTTGGGCTGACATATATTATAAAGCAGATATACAATACTGCAGTTCTGCAGGGGGAGGGTACTTTATCAGTTTTACACACTGTGTGAGCAGTATGTGTTACAAAAGGGTCTGAAATAAAGCCACAGAGCAGAAATAATATATTGTTCCTTCTTAACAATACTGTTTCAGGGGGAGGGAAAAACAGGTATTAGTGCATTAGAAATATTGGTAAACAGATTAAACCTGATAGGATAAAATATTTTATAGCTGTCATTCTAGTTATTAAACACAGATTAAACCTGATAGGATAAAATATTTTATAGCTGTCATTCTAGTTATTAAACACAGATTAAACCTGACAGGATAAGATATTTTACAAGTTGTTAATAGCTATCATAATGGTTATTGTATTGTTTAGTATTAAATTGTATTTACAACCTGTTAAACTGTAAAGTTATACAAGAGATGGTTTAAAAAACCAAGAGATGGCTTAAAATTGATTACAGCTATACAAGACAGAGTAAAGATATGTAAAAAACTGAACAAGATTGGACACTATTTTTAATGTGTTTTTGGCAAGACAATGTTGGTATAAAAAAGCATGAATATTTTTAATTGCTGAGTATGTAGTTTAAAATAACAGGACATATGCATTTGGTGCCAATTCCACTAGATATTTCTAAAGAGACATAAACATTTTCCAAGATTTTTCTTAATATTAATGCAATTAAATTTGTAAGATTGGACTAAATTTACTTTATAGTCTTTGTATGTACAAATACAGAAGAATTCAGTACAAATTAAATTAATGTCTAGCAATGAATATGTGTGAAAAACCATGTTTTAAAAAAATTGGGTTCAGGATAGCTGCTAGATTGAAATGCATGAATAGCAAACAGTCTGTGTAAATACATATTGTACAGAATATTTTGTAATAAGTTTAAAAGTAATTTGTCAAGTTGTAATATCACTGGTTTTACCCCAGTAAAATAATTGCTTTCAAATATTTATTATCTAAGCCCAGTTCAGTACTTTACCAAGATGTTAATGGGCAGTTCAAAGACATGACCACAATGTTATGGTTAAAATGACATTCAAACTGTATATTTTCAGTAGTGTATAAATGCTCGCAGTAGCACATGGTTTTTGTCTCTTATAGATATTAGTCTATCTCTAATCTTTTGATATAAAATAATCAATAAAAGTAAAGATTTAATTCAACAAGTTGCAAAGAGTTAATGAAACAGTTCTAAGTCATAAATTAAATTCTGTAATTGCAAAGGAATAAATTAATCAAGTTAAACTAAAGCAGACACAGCTCATAACTGATAAAATAATTTCACAGAATGGTCTGCAAAAGAAAAAGTTGTTAAATACATTCAGTTTGTTAGTAATACTTTAATATCACTGTATTAATTATGGAAAATTGCATTTTGATTTGTTGTATCAAAAGACTATATAATGTGATCAAAAAATACATATCAGTATAAAATGTTTTGAGTATGTTTAAAAACAGAGGGAATTGTTAGATATTATGAATTTAAGGCTGAAATTAATTGTTGTAAATATGCTGAAAGAAAAAGCTTGCTTAAATGCAGAAACAGAGTTTAGTAATATGTGATCAGCAACCATACTAAATGACTGTGGCTTAAAAAAATAAGGAACTTGCTTATGAGTGTATTACACACACATCAAGAAAGCTGAACTTCTTACAGACATGACAAGAGTGTAATCTGCTTTCACTGGACAACAGGACATGTTTTCTAAGAAAGTTTAAAAATATGTTTTTCTAAGAAAGTTAATCCACAAGGCGTTTTCTTGAAGACAGTTTACTTATCAGCATTTACAGAATCCACAAGGCATTTTCTTGACAGTTTACTTATCAGCATTTACAGAATCCACAAGGCATTTTCTTGAAGACAGTTTACTTATCATCATTTGGACAAGAACAGATGTGTTAGCATTTGCATCATCAAGGCAGTATCTTTCCAAAACCAAGAGGGTGTGAGTTTAACTAAAATATGTATAAAAAGTCTGTATTAAATCTAGTTGTTAGGGGTATGGTAGGAACACATTTGGTGTTCTGAGGTAAATGTTATATCTCTCACATCATCTGTACTATATGAGAAGTAAAGTTGGAATAGTACTTTTAAGCTGCAACATTTGTCCGGTTTGGTTTATTATAAAAGTTATTGGTTACTGCTCTTAAAGTCAGATGCTGTATCAGTGTATATTCTGCAAGTTTCTGTATGCAACAGACTATTCCAGCCAGCAAGACTGAGTGTCTTAAGAAGACTTCAAATCCCACAGCAAGAGCAAGCAGTAAGCAGCAGTAAGCAAGAGAGAGAGCTCAATATATTTTTTCAATATATTTTTTCATTTATTATATTAATGTTTTCTCTTTTTAAATGTACTTTAAAAATTATTGTTCAATCCTTTTCAAAATATTTGTTCATTACAATAATGTTTTCAATAAAGCTGTTTAAAAAAAAAGAAAATAAAAAAATGTTAATGGGGGGTGGAACCTAGATGGCCAACTGAGGGCAGTGAATTTTGAGAGCTCCATAAACTAGTATAATAATATAGGAAAATGTTATTATATTCAAGTTTAAACATCAGAAATATATAGCTAAACTACTAAACTACATAAATATCAATATTGGTGGAGATATACAAAATATTTCCTGTCAAGTAACTTTGAGATATACTGAATCACTGAATATGAACAACTCAAGGAATTCTCATCCAGATGCTGCTTTGAAAAAAGAACTGCAATTGATGACATCAACCTTACTGGAACTATCTTTGAAGATAGATGGCTTTAAAAATGACTTAGAAAAATCTCAAATTAAATTCTCAAAAACAGACTGATACTCTTAAGGAACTATTACTATAGCAACACCATACAAAAATAACAAATATAGAGACTTCTCTAAATGACATTGAAGGGAGACTCAAAGAGGAAGAATTCCAAAAAGAATTTCTGCTTAAACAGAATGCATAGCTGCTTAACAAAATAGATGACTTGGAAAGCAGGGAAAGGAGAAACAACATAAGGATCTTTGGTCTACCTGAAAACACTGAAGGAGAAGACATTATTTAATTCTTAACAACCTGGATTCCTGCATTTTTAGATTTGAAAGTGGGGCTTTCATTTGGAATTGAAAGGGCACATAGACCACTGAGGAAACATGCTTCTAACTCAACAAATACTCCACCTAGATCCATAGTTATAACATTTTGTTTTTCATTTCTGGACAAGGAACTAATATTAAAATCTGCTTGGAGAAAATTATCCTTAAAATACAGTCAAAGCCTGATAAGGTTTGACAATGATTATCCTTTCAGAATACTAGAACAAAGGAAAAAAGTCTGGCCAATAATAAAACTGTTGAAACAAAACAGCATTAAAGCACAGCTGGCCTTTCCAGCCAAGATAAAAATACTTTTTGCCAATGAGATGAGAACCTTTAATGACTTAAAAGAAGTTACTATATTTATCATAAACAACAACATAGTGTCTATCCCAGAAGAAATGGAACAGATGGCCCCTACTCTTAAAAGAATAAAAGAAACAAATCATTGAACTGATGCTAGAAAGAAGAAACAATAAACTGATTCCAAGATAGCTGTCCCAAAAAAAATAACTCTTACAACTACATCTCTCAAAGTATCAACTTAAATGGTACATCACTTGTCATCTGTTTTTATTTTAAAAAAGGAGGGTTTCCTAAACAACTGAGAAACAGTAATGATTTATTCAGAATGTTCAAAGAGTGCAATAATTCTTCACAAACAAAGGTAGGTCAAGATGGGTTACTATTTACAGTATTTATAAGCCAAACAAAGCAACATATAATAAAAACATAGAAGTTTCTATTCCCCTACTTGAACTCAATGAATACTTATCTTGTTCAGTTTTCATTGATTTTACTTATAATAATTTAAGTAATTAATTAACTAATTCAACAAGGTACCATTCATCAGAGTTCAGACTCAAATGTAACAAATTAACATCATATATAATAGCAGTAAACATAGTGTTTTGAAAAAAAATGCTGTCATGGAGACTAATGCCTTCTTCAGTTAAAGTATGCTTTAGAAATGTCATGTATATCCTGGTTGAATAATAGTAGCAAGCTTTTAGTACAAATGTCATCATTATTCTGTCTAAATATTGTTAATATCAATTATGGCAGGTATCACAGCTTAGAGTGCTGTTTGATCAATCCTGATACGGTATGTGTGGATGCAGCCGTGTCTGGCAGTTAGTACAAATGTCACTATTATTCTCTCTAAACAGAATTAATTTAAATTATGGCAAGTATCATAGCTTCGAGTGCTGTTTAAGCCCTACATGATGTATGTGGACGCAGCTGTGTCTGGCAGCTGCTGTATGTTGTCGTTTTCATCTCCAGGAAGCTGTGGGCTGTGGCTTGTTAAGGTTTACTGATGCTTGTGTATTAGGAAGAGACATTTGGTGTTTTAGCCAGGATCCAGGGAAAGGGGATGGATAAAACTGTGATTTGGGATATTTTGGCAGAGAATAGTTTGTTTATACATCTGCTGAGTGACAGGTGGGAAGGGTAGAAGAATGTGTTATCTCTTGTTGTGGCGTCTTGTTGGGAGGTTTTTTTTTTTTTTTTTTTTTTATCTGTTCGCAATCCATTCTTTTCCTGGCTGCTGCCTCACTAAAAGGGAAGGAATTTAGGCTTGAAGTTGCAGTGTAGTGAAGCTTTGCTTCAGGTGCATCGTGAGCCACTGGTATGCAATACACAGATATGCTAACAGAAAACAGATGCTCCTAGGTTGTTATGGTAACAGAGACAGAGTGGCAATAATATGTAATGGCTCTGAGGAGCCTCCAAGATGATTCTTGGCAATGAAGTTTTTGGTTTAAAAAATATATCTATAATAAAAGGGCTGTTTTAAACCACATGTACACATATTGATGGTCTCCCAACACTTTGTTTAGTTAGTAAGTTGATTCTTGATAAAAATAAAATAAAATAAAATAGAATAATAAGTGCAATTTTATATTTAAAATGTATTTTGGTCCAAACACATTAAGGACTTACATAAGAGTGGAAGTCTGAGTTATTTTGAAAGACTAAGAGCACTTGGTCTTGTACATTACCCTTTGCAGTGGTCTGGGAGGTGAGCTTGCTTGGACATGTTGGGCATATGGGGATAGCTGATTCTAGGGGTGTTTGGGGTTGCTGGAAGTGCTAGAAAATCATCAGATTTCCTTTGTAGAAATATCTGTGGGAATGGAAGGTGTATTGAGTGGTTCATTGGCAGAATGGCCACTGCATGGAACAGGCTGGTAAAATGGAACAGGACAAATATTGGCTTGGATATTTTAAGAACAAACTGGAAACACACCACATGAACTAGTGATGGTGTTCTGGCAAATCTGGATGGGCATTGTTGCCCGTGCTTGAAGTACTGATATGTGTGTATGTAAGGATGGAAATATAACAAATAAGAAACTAGAAGGGTATCATAATTTAAAGTTTATGGACTGTATAAACATGCTTGGATCGAGCTAATAATAAGAATAAGTGTTACAGCTTGTGGTCTCTCAAATAACTAAGCAACAGGCAAAAAAAAAAACACACACACACACACACACACACACAATAGTTATGTAATGTATTATTTTAGTAAATCTAGACATAAAATATATAATCATCATATAAGATGAAGCAGTCTGCTGAATTTAGATATTAAAGACAGGATTTAATAACATGTGCTTCTGTATAATAACACTACTGTTTTAACATGTCATAAATGACATACACTATATTGAACATCAATGGGGAAGCATGACGACTTTCTCATATAAGTAAATGCGCATAACAAGTCATATAATTGCTTTAACTTGAATTGTGGTTTTGTAGCTCATCTTAACCATGCATGCTATTTAAGCTGTTACCAAGGTAAATAATGTTTTATACATGACATCAAACTAACAAAGTTGTTCAATGGAAACAATAGAAGCCTTAACTAGGAATGTCACAGAATGTAACAACCACATTCTGAACAAATAGTATTAAATTGACAATAATCACTCAGTTTAACCTTTGCTGATTATACAAAATAGAATGTTGCCATTTAAATCTAAAAACCTTCAGTATATGCCATAAAATGGCAATTTATGAATATGGAAAGGGAACTTGTAATCATTAATCACAATAAGTGAATTTGTTGTTTTTAACCTATAATTTCACTCATTTTATAATACGAAATAACAGATATGAAAATCCTTATGTGTAGGAAATGGGGGAAGAGGGGAGCACTGATAATTAAAATGCACTTTTATCAATGTTCACATAAAACAAACTTGATAGTTTAAGTAAGTTAGCAACAAAGTGTTTACGTAAATGTTGGCAAACAATGAAATATAACTTCTGCTATATCCACTAAAATACACTGTATTATAAACATTAGGTATAAATATTATTACCATCTATTTATATTAAGTAATAAGTTTTGAAAGACTTCATCAATGAGGTTGAATATTTTAAATAACTGTGTGCTATAATCTTTTACTGAGGTTTTATATATGATGCATCCTATTTTACTAAGATTGAATCTCTTGTCATCTTTCATGCAAATATTAATTGCTTATATAATAAGTAGATGTTTATATTGTATTAGAATTCTGTCTAATCTACAATAGTACTATATATGTTCAAAATAATATAAATATTTATTATTCCTATTACAAATATTCTCCATATGATAATTCAATTTATGGAGCTCTGATGTTCTGGATTGTCAAGGTATGAGTGATAATCTGATGGATTTAGGTTTATCCATCAGATTAGGAATGATTTTCATCCCATGGCTAGTGTGGATCTTAGCTTTGTTAACATTTATTAATTTAAATGTGTTATTTCACAAAAACATTTTTTAGTATGCCTGAACAAACATTACTTTATTGGTAAACACTCAAAGTATAAAACTGATAATTTCCTTTAAAAGCTCAAATATATACTTTATAATTATCAGAGAACAATGTTTAATAGTCACACTAAAACAAAAAATACATAGTTTAAATAACCTAAGATGGATTTAACTTTGTCTTTAAATATCAATGGCTTAAACAATCCTATCAAGAGATCAAATCTACTGAAATATTTAAAAATGAACAAAGCACAAATTGTCTTCCTTCAAGAAACTCATTTCAAAACAAATGCCAATTACAAATGGAATCCTCAGGAATATATGATATTGGCGCAATCCACTTACAAGACAAAGGCAAAGGGGTAACAATTTTATGGAAAACAAATGTGATTAACCCAGAAATCATTTATAAGTATGAAGATAAAGAAGGCCTTATGGCATTAGTAACAGTTAAATATAATAACAGAATATGGACCCTAGCCAATCTATACTGGTTCCAGGCTTTGGAACAGGAACTGGTAAAAAAACACTTGGATTTCATTTCCAATAATTATAAAGGCAACTAAGTATTAGGAGGAGATATTAACTGTATATTTGATATTTCTTAAACTATAAATAAAAGATCGCTGCATATATCTGCTGTACCAAAAACGTTAAACAAGCCCCTTTTCAGACCATAATTCATTGATACTAAAACTTCAAAATGGGTACAAACCATTAATCTTTGACTCCAGAATTACAGCATATATAACTAAAATGAAAGAGTTCAAACCCTGGTTATTATCTGAATTACAGTTCTTCTTAGATATTAATTACACCAC
The DNA here is from genome assembly GCF_019279795.1 of Protopterus annectens. Taxonomy (NCBI): domain Eukaryota; kingdom Metazoa; phylum Chordata; order Ceratodontiformes; family Protopteridae; genus Protopterus; species Protopterus annectens. Next base: position 722,849,385 of record NC_056751.1, on the reverse strand, counting down.
AGAGATAAATAAAATAATGATATGGGCTTGTTAAAAGCTTACATATATGGTAAAACCCTAACTTGGTATAAAGAAAATCAGAGAATGGGATTCTGAATTATTAGATCTACAATCCAAACTTTTGTCAGTAAAAGCTGAAAAAAAATCAAAATCATTTGGAGAAGAAAAAGAAAGTAGAAGTATTAAACAATAAATACATAAAACTAGTTTAGCTTTAGAAAAACTAAAAATTAATACCTTGGCCACTTCTACCAAATATCTACATAATTTATCCACAAGAATCAAAATACAATCAAAAGCTAATAACACTAAAAGTATCTTTCATGAAAAGAAAGGGAAAATGTCTTGGATATAGGTGACATACTTGTTGCCTATAGAAATCACTATATGGAATATTTCCAAAAAGAAAATATACATATCGATCAATTAAATCTAGATGAAAAATGTTCTAATATAAAAAATACCAAAAAAATTAAAACTAGATCTACAAGTACACATATCCTACAAAGAAATTACAGATACAATAAAAGAGGGTCAAAATAATAAAGATCCAGGTATAGATAGCATAATTATGGAAATATATAACGTTTTTCCATCAAAGATACTATCCCTCTTCCTTAAAACTCTATTAGAAATTCAGTCAGAAGCTTTAGTACCACCCTCTTGGAGATATTCCTTAATCACACCAATCCTAAAGGAAAATAAATCCCCAAACCTCTGTACCTCATATAGACCTATACTGTAATTAAATAATGACTATAAGATATTTATGACAATATTAACTAACAGAATGAAAATACCACCATCCAAAACAATAAATAATGGTCAAACTGGAATTATATCATAGACAAACACATGACAATATTAAAAGGATAATTTTTCTTATAGATTATATTAATAAAGAAAATAAAGAAACACTCATAATTGGTTTAGATATAGAGAAAGCATTTGATTCCCTAAATCTGGACTATTTATTCAAAATCCTAATGCTATTTGAATTTCCTGTATCCTTTGCTCATCTCCTAAAAAACGTATATACAAATAATTTAGTATATGTCAAATTAGGTCCTTTTACCTCTGAATCTATACATATAACAAAAGGCACTAAACAAGGATGTCCCATGTCACCGATTCTATTTGCTCTGGCTATTTAAATATCGACAGATTCAATTTGTAGCAGTATAAAAATCAAAGGGATATATGTTTATTAACAATACAATTCTAAAGTAATGCCATTTGCTGATGAAATATTACTAACATTAATACAAAAGAGACATTAGAATAATTAAATATATTGACAAATTTCAGATGACTTCAGAACCCCATTTCAATAAATTAAAATCAAAATTTTTATTTTTAAATTAAAAAAAAGAACTGCAGACTAAGGAGGATCATATCATAGGGGAAACAAGAATCTACCTTAAAATAGCTAGGAATTGAGTTATGCAAGGATAATAATGAACTAGTCTCAAAAACTGCAATAATATCATCAATACAATTAAAATATTTGTGGAAAAATGGAACAAAATAATATTAACATTTGAAGATAGACTACAATTAATAAAAATGATTTTACTGCCCAAGATCCTATATATATAGCCTGCACAATACAACTGTTACCAGAAAGGAATATACTAAATGTTTGTGGTTTCCCAAAGAAACAGAACAGCTTTAATACAGCATATCAGACCATGGAAACAGGGAGAATTAAACTTTCCTGATACAGAAACATATATAAAAGCACCAGTATCTAAAACAATCTCAGACTGGATAAGTCCAAATTACTCTGCAAATTGGAAAGAACTACTAACTGTAATATCAATAAATGAATTTGATTTACAAAAAAAAAAAATCAACTAACAGATAAAAACAGTTTCCCATGACACATATTATGTATTAGCATGCAGTATAACACAACTAAACCCATTAAATCTCATATGATTAATTATTACATTGACTCATTCAGGAAAATTATTAATGCAAATTCTGGTTTGATCTTTTAACACCATTTATAGTCACAAAGAACTTTCCACATAAATATATATATATATATATATATATAGAGAGAGAGAGAGAGAGAGAGAAATTATTAATTCCTGGGAACAGAAAGGATTTATTTGTTGGCTCCAATGTATCAAATAAGTAAACGTTTTAGATATGCAAGTAATAAAAACAACATACAAAATTCCACAACAGGACTGGCTAACTTTACAGAGTATTCTGTCATAGTCGCAAGATTTAAGTAGAATAATTAACAATTCTTCATTTAAAGAAATACCTAAATTTATGAAATACGTATATGAAATCATATATAATGACTCTGACATGAGAAACAGTATTTCAAAATTTTACAAAATATTGATAAACTATAAAACAATACCCAAAACCTCATATTGGAAATATATAACAAAAGGACACTCAATACAGTTAACTGAAGATATTAAAGCAAATAAAATAGCTTATTATCGATAAAATATATATCTTTTACACAATACTGGAATGTTTTTAATGGAAAATGGTTGCACAGAGCATTCTTAACCCTAGATAGAATCAGTAAAATTAGTTCTTCTATAAAAGGAATATGTTGGAGATGTGAGCAAGTACACAATGCAGATTGGAATCACATTTTCTTTGATTGTGTTAAAATTAAACCATTTTGGAATGGTATTAATAACTTTGTACAAGCTTTATTTAATGAATCATTTTATTTAACTAAAGCTCTTGTGTTATTAAATGTGAATGAAGTTCCTCATTTGAATAGGTCAAACATGTATCTAGTATGGGCTATACTTGCAATTTCAAGGAAGTGTATAACAAGAAGATAGAATATAAACACAGTACCAACTTTGGAAGACTTCTACAGCCTAATGAAGATCACAACATTATTGGAAATTAAAATTAAAGAACTAAGAATTTATCCAAAGCCATTTATCAACAACCCTTGGGGAAAAGTCTTATCATTGATTTACACTATACAATAATTGATCAGGCACTCTAATGGATTTGATAAACTTATAAAGTAACTGTATACATTAAGATCTGTTATAGTGTCAGGTTAATGTAAATAGTGTACATAGTTATTTAAGATGTTATGTATAAATACTATGGAATTCATTCCAATGTATTTGAAAACTAAAAAAAAAAAAATTGAGAAAAAAAAAGATAATAATGCCAATCAACTCCTTCTCTCACCAGGAGCAAAACATAAACACTAATCCCAAGTCTGTTCTTCAGAATCAATTCTCAGGCCCTCAACAAATTGGTAATCTAATCCCAAATATTACAGATTTTAAAGGTAAGATGGGAAAATAAATTAATATTCAGAATATTGTAGTATGCACAACATGAGTGGGGTGGAAATAAACAGAAGGTTAATGCAAGCTTTAACAGAGATGGTGTTCCCAGTTTGATCTGTTATTGTCCAGTACAATAGCAGATGAGTAACACTGATTAACCCACTTAATAGCACAGAAATAAACAATGCAAACTGTAAAACTAAATCAGTTTGTAACTATATTTTCAAATCCATAGAAGTAAAGATGCAGACAAATGAGAGGACCCACTCAAAACTGAGTTAAAGACCTATGCAAAACATAGAACCTACTGAAAAAGTAGTGCAAATAGTATAACATTTTATTTAACTGTAACTTCAGAGTCAGAGAAAATATAGTACAAATACAAAAAGAAGAACACAAAATTATGTAAATTGTAGTATGAATGCAGTTGTATAAATGTACTCAAACTGTTTGCAAAATGAAGTAAAAATGTTTTGATTTGTTGTGGTTTGTACAAAGGAGCTGCAGATTCCAAGAGTCTTAGAGTAAGACAGTAGTGTCTGCCTGTCTGTGCAGTGCATATAAACTGAAGTGAAAGCTGGAAACAGCTAAAGCTCTTGCTAATAGTGTTTAAATTCCCTGAACTGCAGAAATAATTCCAACTTGCATTGTATTTAATGATCACAAGTGGTAGATAAATCACACAGCTGGTCAGCACCGGATGTCTGTTCTAAGTTTGAAAAGTTACTTAAAAGTACAGCAATTAAAAGCAGCAAAATGGATTAATACACTTAACAGCACAGAAAAAACAATGCAAACTGTAAAACCAATGCAGTTAACAGCTGTATCTGTGAACTTCGGTGGACTACAAAATTAACTCATCATCCATACTAAAATAGGTACATTTCCATTTGCAAACAGGTATGGCTAAGAAGGTTATAACACTGATTCTGTTGCTAAATAGCATGCTTTAATAAGAAGTCATACTGGCTCTTTCACTTTGTCCACTGATACTGTTTTGGCTGCAATAAGCCCAAATGGAATAATTCTTGAATTGTATATATTGTTTCCAGCTGCTTCTAATGTACAATTTGAAAATATAAAGCAGTCTATAGCACAAACAGCTCTACTATTATGTTTTGTAATTGGGAAAAGAGATACATTTCTTAAGAGCTTCCCACTTTAATGAAACATCCAACCATTGAATGGAAAAACACCAAAGAATCAACATCGGATATTAAACCACTTTCCTGATAACCTATACAGTTTTAAATTTAAACTGAAAAGCTTACCTTAGTTGACATTTTCACAGGAGGGGCACTCTGAGATACACTACTGTGGGGAAAAGGGTAAACACTGCAGCTGTTTTTGACCAGAGTATTGGAAGTGGTGTTTGACATCTAGACTTTGAATAACAAAAGTAAATTTCTTAGTTTAAATTTAAAACTGTATAGGGTATCAGGAAAGGTGCTTAATATCTGATGTTGATTCTTCGGTGTTTTGCCTTTCGATGATTTGAAGTTTTGTTAAAGTGGGTTTTCTGCAGATTTGTCTTGATCATTTAAATTTCAGTCTTCTGAAGTAGACCCATATATATGTGTGTGTGTATATATGTGCATATATATATATATATATATATATATATATATATATATATATAGAAAGAGAGAGAGAGCACACAATGGCAGCAAATTACACAACCCATCCACTGAAGGTGACCACTGTAACGTAACAAAAATGAACAACCAAAAAAACAATATCACCACCATGACTTCAGCTAAAAACAAATTTAATAACATATAAAATGAAAAGATAAGCGCTTTCAGACATTCACTATACCCTTCATCAGATCTAAAGAGCTAAAACAAGCATGCAGATTTAAAAAAACCCTATACAGCCAATCACTGAACCATCTTACAGATATTGAATAGTATCCTTTTACCTGCATCTGTGCCAAAAAGGAAGGGACCTATGAGTTCAAAAGTTTGTGAAATGTCAATGAATGTTGCTGTGGTATAAAAGCCTCTGTTTAAGCTGGATACTGTAGGTTCAAAAAGATTTAGTATAGCTGCCAGACTGACATGGTCATATCAAGAGCCATACTGAATACCAGAAAGTTTGCCCTATAATGGAAGATACTTTCTTAGCTACCTGGGTATAATTTGTTTCAATATCTCTGTAAGTGACCTTAGAATGTTAATAAGGCAAAAGTTATGAATCTTGAATGGCCACCGCCTTTGAACACAGAGATGAATTTAGCTTTATCTATCTTTAAAGTAATTGAGACAATTCCTTCTCTGCTACTTCTTTTTATCATTAAGGTGACTGGCACACCTCTTAACCTCTTAAGACAAGAAATCTGGACAGAACCTGAAATAATGTGAAATAATGTGAGGACAAAGGCTAAAAATAGGGACAGGTTTTAAATATTGCTCTTATAAATTTAGAAAGCAGCTAGAAAAACAGGATTTGCAATAGCATAGATTTTCTGAAGGACACAAAGTCTGAAACTCAAATGTCTGACATTATTTAGTAAACAGACCAAAATATGAGGCAAAAATCTTGTCATTCTGTGAAAATGTGGACAATTGAGATGTATGGTAACTAGTAGTGTGATGTGGTGTGTCACCTATTTAATGAAGGCTGAGTAAGGAGATCAAGGAATGCTGGCTCATTATTGTTATTTTTTCTCAGCAGATTAGATCAGATTATTAGGCTGAATGCAGACATGTCTATAAATTATGGAGGGATAAGACATACCTGTAGAAGAATATCTAGGGAGTTTAGCAGTGAGAGAATCAGTCAATTTAATGAATAAAATGACAGTTTCACTGCCGTTCCTTTATATGAATTAGGGCCAAGAAGGTCTTCCATTGTGGTGCTAGAATTGCCCAATAATTTATTAATATTTTTAATTTATTCAAACAAAAGGGTAAAAAGGTGACAAAGGCAAACCATTTAGTAAAAACTACAAGAAGAATCCAGCCAAACTAGAGTCTTCACTATGTGATACCTTAAACTGTAAGGATGAATGATAATAAAGGATGGTAAAATATATGCAAATGACCAGTTAAGGACATACCAGTGCTTCATTTACACGACTGAGAATATCAGCGACTATTTAATTTTTTAAGTCTTTAGTAGTACATTCAGGCCAATAAAATGAAACCCACTAGCTATAGATATGTTATGTTTTGCTCTTTTTTTAGCTTGTCAATATATTATAAATGGATTGTTATGCTGTATGTTGGAAACACAGAGCTTAAAAATAAGCCTGATATTCATAAACATTAAATATAAGCAAAATGTCCCAAGTAACATCCAAACCAAAAGGTAAATAGGTCAGACAGACAATCCATTTAAAAAAAAACTACAAGAAAGACCCAACCAAACTAGTGTTTTCATTACATAACAGCTTAAACCTCCTGTAGTGGAAGCCCATGAGATATATGCAAATTACCCCTTATGTATATATAAGCATTTCAGATAGATAGCTTCAGAATGTTCAAGACTTTTTATTTTTGTAAGAATTTACTGGTTTATTCAGGTCAATAAAGCCAAAAATCACCAGCTATGGCCAAGTCATGTTTTACCCATTTTTTTTAAGTTCACGAGTACGCCATGACTGAATTGTTTGGTCATATTTGGTCATACTGTGTAAAAATGCAGAGCTTAAAAATATGCCCTGTGTCCATAAACATTAAGGTGGCTGCAGAGTATCCCAAATAACATCCAAAACAAAGGGTAAAAAGATTACACAGATCACAGCCACCCATGCTAGAGGCTTCACTGTGTAATACCTTGTCACCTGTAGTGCAGGCCCATGTGATATATGCAAATGCCATTAAGGAAATATGTTTTAGTTGCATGGCTTGTGAATTCCCATGATTTTTTTTTATATTTGTTAGGCAGAGCTCCTCACTAACACTCTTCAAGAGAAACCTTGACAAGTGGATGGGAAACAGAAAGTTTACCCTGGGGATCACTTCAGGGGCTCTGCTGGACAGAGGCACAGGGAACTAATCTAAGTGGGCGGTGAAAGCCAACACATTCTGACTAGGCTTATAAATGCCTTCGGGCAGATAGCCTAGTACCTACCTATGAAACTATATCCATTTCAAAAACTTTCTCAAACATTTTCAAGGTATGATGCAACAGGGGGTTAAATAGACTGGGTCTACATAAACTTTTATTACATTCACTCATATGACCAACTCGAAACTACAAGGATAAATTAAGCTTCTGAACATAGAGCTTTAAATCAGTCAAAACATTACATACAAATGATCTTCTAGCTGGTACAAATGACAGTCCTCTAGGTAAAACATTCACATGACCAGTCCCAACGTCTTTCATAGAATAATTATAAATTTTAACATTTTTAGCATAATTAAAATCAACTTTAACTAACTCATTGAAACTCTCAATGGTCTCATTAGGTGCTAACATATTTATTTCCTGTAATACCTCTTTTTAAGTTTGGCTCCCTGCTTCAGGAAAACTTCCTCATTCACATGTGACTCTTCAGTCACTGTTTTGCCATGATAGCCCCTGTTCCTTAACAGTTTGGATCTCCTCATGGTCATTTCCTCTAAAGGGGTGGATTCACTAATGACTCCTATATGAAAATCAGATGATGTCATGTCTGCCTCCTGCTTGGTAGGTTGATTGCACCCATCCATCAACCTATCTCTATGGGAACCATGTGGATCAGGGTAAACTTTACCCTTAACATAATCTTCACAATCTCTCTTCAATTTAGAGACTTTATGTTGCATGATAAGATCACAGGTTTTATCCACACTAGAAAAAATGTTTTGATATTTAAAAATATGAATTTCTATCAAATGACACCTGTTATAAATGTTCTATTTCTAGTATTTTGAAAATTAGAGCTAATATTCTATGATGCATTTAATATTAAAGTTTCCTTTTAAAATGTATTTTATATAGTATTTCAAAAGTATTTATTAAGGTATTTGTTGTATTACCTTTTCCTTTTATTCAAGTATATTTATTGTTCATGTGATGTGTTTCTTGAAGTTAATTGCTTGTGTATTTTAATTGGCTTATTGTGTTTTATAATGAATGTGAGTACCTTTGTTATGACTCTGATGAAGTCTTAGGTTCTTAAGATGAAAGTGCTCAGTCAGTAAAGTTCTTTCGCAAAGTTCTTTACAGTGTTCAAGTGACTTGGTGGCATATTTCATTGGTTTCAGTTGTTTTTCTTTGTTGGGTTATTAGTTTTTTTCAGATGTCCCTCACTCTTGGACCCCATTTGGACTTTTTAATATGGAATAACCTGGCGACCTCACCCTGCTCATTCAACAAATTGCCAAGTAAGCTACCCCTACTGTTCCTAATAATCACCCTGTTAATGCTGGTGATTCATCTTTCACTAATGTGGCAGTTTGCAGACATCAGAAGCCCATAGCAGCAAAGGTTTGTTTTCAAATTTACTGCAAACCTACACACAGGTGGTTACAAGTGGGCATCCAAATGGAGTTGATGGCATAGGAAATCAACCACTGGTGAATACTGTTCGTGATGTGGACTTTGATTCTTGGATGCGGCTTAATACATTTTCTTTTTCAGACCACAGAGAACAAGCTGGTTCAGACCTTAATGATTTAATTAAGGATTTTGAACATAAATGTTTTAATGTCTGTTATCTGCAGCTTGAGAACACATACTTTGAAGAATGTGTGCGATGTAATATTGTGCAAAAGGGCCTAAGGGTTTGCAAATACCCCAATGGTGTTGATCATAATTCTTGTTTTCATCAGGATATAATCAAGCTATACAATGATACAGGTATCTCCTTGCTTAAACTAATTATTAAAGAGAATGAATATAAAATTGTATTGCTTGACAATAAACTTAGATCTGCCAATGAGTGTATTAGGCTGGATCTTTGTTTTGTCACAATCAGGTGGCAGTTCTTTGGAATTGTTTCTAAAGTGGACCTGGACATGATTAAAAATAAAAAATGTACAGTTCGTAAATTAGTTTGGGATAAGGCTGAGTATGAACATGGTAAGGCTTGTCCTATACCAGCACAAGTGAGGGGTAGCAGGGCTATGTCTTTTCATGATAACTTGAACTTGGTTAGTGAGACTAATGATTTTCCTAATGTAGATAATGGTTTTAGATCCAACAGTCAGACAGAATTGCCAGTCATCAGCAGAATTACAACCATGGCACAAGGACTGGTTCAAAACTTCAACACAGAGGGACTTAGTCAACTCCTGGGGCAAGAGCAGAGGACGGGACAGATACAAGCATTAACTATTTGTAAACGTGGTTGCAAAATGTTTACAGACAGTGAAGTGGACAATACTGCAGTAGATTCTTTTAGAATATTTAATCTCTCTAGTGTTGCTTTGTCTGGAACTTTTTTGTCTGTTTTTAAGAGAGGTTTTGCTTTCATTTCTAGCTTTAATTTAGATTTTTGTAAAAACATTAATTCAACTTAAGCTCTTTACTAAAATTGCAATTTAAAATAGTTTTTTGCTGATGTGAATGCCAACGCTGATTCTGTTTATACAGTGCCTATTCTGTTTATACAGTGCCAGGTAGGACTAGTATTTTTATTCCACCTTCCCATCCCATGGGTGCTATTTCTGAATGTATTTGCGAATGACAGTTCAGACAAGTCTAATTGAATAGCAGGAAAATGGGTTTTAGGTTTGACATCCTTTCTGATGATGAAAGGAGATTTCTTAGGTAATTAACCAATAATAGGAGAATCCATATAATAAAACCCAATAAGGGTGGAGATGGCTGTCATGGATAGTACAACTTATTCTTGCAAAATGGATCAGATTTTGCAAAAGAACATACATACCACAGGGTCAGTTTGAATCAAATTAATATTGCCTATGTCAGACTTGATTTTTTTCTTGTTACCATGTGGTGTGGGGAGGCACTGTGGAGCTCTTTTACATAGGGCACCAGTTCACCAAAGGCCAGCCCTATCACCTGGTACAGCAATTACTTTATTTGTGTCTCTGAATCACCCTTCCATGCACTGTTCCACATTACAAAGTTTTCTATTTGTTTTATGTGTGTGTATATGTGTGTGTGTGTGTGTGTGTGTGTGTGTGTGTGTGTGTGTGTGTGTGTGTGTGTGTGTGTGTGTTTCTTTTCTTCTTCTTTTTGTTTGAATAGCATCTTAATACTTTTAAAAATGCAGTTATTTATATTTTGGTTAATTTAAAACAGTAGAATTAATTTATTATTTAAAAAAAAAAAACAAATATCATAAAAGAATGACTGGGGATAGTTAATGTTTTTGTATATTGAAATTTGCTTCATATGTTTTTTTCTTTTTTTAATTAAGTGAACAGTTTAATATTAATTTTATTATATGCTGTTATTCAATAGGGTTATCACTCTAGGGTAATACATATTTACATTAGGCTTCTTTGCATATTAAGAAATGAGAAACTCAGACCATCTGTATGTGATATATTTATTTATATATTTTCATTTATTTATTATTTCACTTATTTATTGTTTCTTTAGAATTCATTAACTTTAGTAAATGCTTTATTTAATCATGTAACCAAAAGAGTTATAAGGGTCAAAGTAAAGAAAATAAAAAATAACCCAGAGATCTCACACACACACGCGCGCGCGCGCACACACACACACACACACACACACACTCATTTTGTTTCCATTAGTCTGCATATTGAGAAATATAATAAGATAAAAAAATTGCAAATAAGGCTGTTATTTCTTCCAAATATGTAATTGTAAGAAGAGGCAAAACATAGACTCTGAAGTATATTTTGTATCTTTTGATTTCTGATATATACTGAATTCATAAGCCTAAACTTAGTCTATGTAATAGATGCTTATTGGATGAATTTGTGTTTCCTTTAGTTAGTATGAAAGTGTTGCAATTTGTTGGGTTTCACAAGCTCAAAGCCTCAACTAACATAATGAAGAAACTTCCATGCATTAACACATGAGCTGTATGCCATATTACCAGCTCATAGCAGCCTGATTGTTCAAACTAAATAAGTTAGATGCAATCCTAATATATATCGGTCCAATACTGATCAGGAAATTGCATTTTTTTCACATTAGCATGACAACTTCATATTACTACAAGCAGTTGCTGTCCCTAGTTTCTAACTGCTCATAAAGCAATGACAGTGATATATTAGATGCCAATATCTCACTGGGGAAACTTATGTACACCAAAACCAAGTCAGCTCTAAGGAACCTATAACTAACTTAATGAAGTTTCAGTTCCCGTATTTTTCCCTGTAACTAAATCCTGTCATGGCTGTGATATGTCTTGTGATTTATATATATATATTTTTTGTATTCTGTCTAGTTTATTTATAGCATTTGATCACTTACATTTGTATGGTTTTCCAGATAGACACCTGCTAGATCTGAGAAGTCCTCAACTTTTCATTGTTGGCTTTACAACTATTTCTTGATTCCATTGATTTGTACAGAGATGATTTTCATAAGTTGACTGATCTCTATCCTCCCGTGGTATTTTGTTGGTGCAATATATGTCCTCTTAGTCCATATTAGATCTTTCATGATACGTCTGTTCATTCAAGAAAAATGTACTGGTAGGTGCTTTTGTAGTTAAGGTGACACTGCTGGAACTATTATTTAAATGTTTCTCAGTACAATAATAAAGGTCTTCTGGGTGTATTAAATCTGCTGACTGTGGGTGTGCCAATATTTCTTGTATTGTAATGCTCCACCATCTCTGTTTCCACATCTTTATTTTCTGTTAGATTTTGTGCTCCATATTTCTGAGTTTCTTTATTCTGAATCTTACAAGGGATTTGCAGAGAGGGACTAGAACTTCTGTCCATCTAAAGATTGCAGATCATAAGAAAACTGTCAAAGTTTCATGCAAATTAAGGCTGTCAAGACCTTTTCCAATAAATCTACAGCAATGCTGTTTTCAGTTTGAAAAATTACAATATTAAAAAAGTTGCAAATATGAATATTGTTTTCCTACAAATATGGAATTGTAAAGAATAGACTATAAGATGTTTATATAAGTATTTGTACATTATTGAATGTTTTGTAGGAGATCTTGCTGGCTACTCAGTTTCCCATCACACAATGTATTGACTCACCTCTATTTAAGTCAAGTATTTGTCTGATCTGAATGCTATGGAGTAGTCTAGTTTGAGGCAGCTAAATGTGTGTGGTGCGCTAATTAGGTGGTCTAAATTAGGTGTGCTTTGGTAGTGAAGTCATTGCTGGTATAGTATTCTGACGTGTGTTAGCAATGATTTCTCTCTGAATGGAGTTATCTCCCTCCTTGAGTGTGCTGTGACCATGAAGTTGATATATTTAAGCTTGGGGTAAACCTTGCCCTCTTGCAAAGTGAAGTTTCTGTATTAATTGCTAGCTAATATTCAGCCTTTCAAGGTTTTGTGTAGTTGAGGAGATTTTTTTTTTCTGGTGGTAGTAGGTTCAATATTTTTCTCTGAAGTTTCCTCAGATAGATAGATATATAGATAGATAGAAGGAGATATACAACATATGCACAAACATATATATTTCACTCCATCTCTCTCAAACAATCATTTTAGAGTGAATCTAAAATTATCAAAAAGTGCAAAAATGCTTTATGAAATATTGGGGGGATTTCATTGCTAAAGCCGACTAGATGTTTCTGTTATCCTTTATTGAGCTGGAAAATCCTGTCCTGTATGGGATCATGCAACACGTAAAGAAACTAAATCCTTTACTCAGCATCATGGCTGTCACTAGAAACCACCTGAAGGCTGCTCCTCCACCATCCATCAATGACTGTTGGCAGGTTTTATTTTTCATACATGATGTGGAATATCTCATAGCTTTAAGGAAAAATGAAGAAATTTCCATTAAGGAAAAATGGTCTCTAGTCTTGCAGCTTCACTTCAGTCTTAGCATATCACACCTATCTTATCTTAGATCTAAGTTATTGTCCTCTCAGACTAGTGTCGTTATTTTTAACTATCCCTATGGAAGAAGGGTTGTAAGCAAAGCATAGTGTCACTATTCTGTGGGCAATCACAGTTTCCTTCCTAGTTATAGTTTAATTGTTTCCTTTCTAGTTATAGTTACATTGTTTCCTTTCTAGTTATAGTTTAGACATTGGCCAGTTGAGTCAATATTGTTATGATTTATTGTCTATAGTTGATGTTCCTTTCTTTCTCTTTTTAAACTTAACACTGGGAAGTTATATTCTTATAAAAAGTGATTTTATAAGTAACTATTTTGTTATGTTATTGGACATTGTTGTTATTTAAACTGTTATCTTCGTGTTACATTATGTATTCATTCATTCATTGTAATGGGTAACATTTTTTTTTTGCTCTATTGTATTCATTCATATAGTTTATGAGGTTTCCACATAAGTGATCATTTCAATAACTTAGTTCATCAAATGTATAATAAATACATTTATACAAAAAAATACAAAAAACGAAAATACATTTTTTTTTCAGACCAGACCACGTTTCTTTGCTGCACTGCCCTTCTAGTTTGCTCTTGGATACATAGGATGTCCTTTCTATAACTAGAAAGGAAACAGTATGGTTGTCCACTGAATAGTGACAATGTGGTTTGCCTTCAGGGAACATAACCTGCAATCCTTCTTTCATATGGATAGTTAAGAAACCAGTTGGCATAATGGTTAAGGTACAAAGTTCAGTCCTAACCTCTGGTTAATACCTTTTTGGAGTTTGCATGTTCTCTCTGTATCTATGTGGGGTGCTTACCACCTCTGAAAAGTTGTATAGACCAGTCACTTTGGACATCTACTGTGGTATGCAGTGTCCTCAAGATCAGAGAACACGGATCACAGACTGCACACTGTGACAGGGCTAGCCACTCGACAGTATAAAATATGGAGCTAGGTGATTCGGTCATGTTGACTAATTTCCCCAAATGGGCATGTATATTTGCTGGTGATAAGTGAGTTGAGGACCTGGCCTACTCCAGCCTACACTAGGAATGCATGCTAACACTGGAAGGGGTGTATGTGCCCTTACAGTTCAGTGTGTGCCTGCCATATAGCCCAGCAGCCCTGGGTCAATAAGCTACCAGATGGCAGTGTCCAGTTGCCCAGCCTGGGTTACCTGGGATAGCTCTGTTGAATAAAAGCTGAACATAAAACCAATCAACCTGCCAAACATGAACTAAGAAGTAAGTAGATGACATGATGGTAAGGAGGGGGCTGGGCATCCTATGTATCCAAGAGACAAAATGGAAGGGCAGTGCAGCAAAGACACTTGCCTTTGGATCCAGAGTGTGCCACTCAGAAGGATGACAGGCTTGAAATGGTGTGGGAATTCTGGTGGGAGACAGGCTTCAGAAGGTAGTGAGGGATATCAACAGAATTAGTGACAGAGTCATGGCAATCAGACTCCAGCCTAATGAAAGGGCAGTATTCATAATCTTAGCCTGTGATAGGGCAGTATTCATAATCTTAGCCTGTGATAGGGCAGTATTCATAATCTTAGCCTGTGCTCCATAGCAGGATTGTGACAATGAAGAAAATACTGCATTCAGACAGCAGCTGCAGAACCTACCAGATAAAGCAGGACACCATGAATTGATACTGAGTGACCTGAATGCACATATCAGATCAGACATAACAGGATATTAGGACTATCTGGGTCCACATGGGTGGAGCAACAGAAATAAAGTAGGAGAGGCTGTTCTAGACTTCTGTCTGTCAAATGGCTTGATAGTAGCCAACACATTGGTCAGAAAGAGAGACAGTCACAAGATCACATAAAGGAGTGGCTAACATGCAACTCAAGTAGACTTCCTCCTAGTAAGGAAAGGACACTGGTGTAGAATCAGTGATTGCAAAGTCATCCCCAGTGAAACAGTCAGCACACAGCAATAAAGTACTGGTTGCCACAATCAGCCACATGCAATGGCCAGAGAAGACTCTAAGGTAAACAGATACCAGGCTGAAGATCTGAAAGTTGACTAGAGAGAAAACACAACAGTTCAAGGAATTATTCAGGTTCTAGCACCTCAAGAAGAGGAGGAAATAAAATGAGTTGAAGAAGAATAGCAGCCCCTCATAACAGTATGCGAGAGGACTACAGAACAGATATGTGACCAAACCAGGTATGGAAATAAGGTACATAAGGAAACCTGGTGGTAGAATGCAGAAGTCCAGGAAGTAATAAAAAGAAAGGAATGCAGGAAAAAGTGGGATATAGAAAAGATGGGCCAGACTGGGAAGGAATACTGATTTGGTAACAAAGAAGCTAAGAAAGGAATTGTAATAGTAAAGAACAGGGCATCAGAGGCACTCTACCAACTTCTGGAAAGTGACTCACTAGGTGGCACAAAGAAACTATATCTGGTTGCAAGACAAGAACAGAAAGAAAAGGAAGATAGTCAGACACCTTTCATGAAGGACACCAACAACAACCTGCTCACCAGTCCACAGAAAATCAAAAACAGATGGAAGGAGGACTTCCAGCAGCTTCTGAATGAAGAAAACCCCACAGAAGCTGTACTGCCCCAGACACAGCCTACAATGAGAGAAGAAAAGGAGCCCACCCTATAAGAAGTAAGAATAACACTGAGGGAAATGAAGTCAGGGAACGCAGCAGGTTTGGATGAGGTCACAGCAGATATAATAAAGATGCTGGGTGAGATAGGGAAGAAATGGCTCCTAAGGGTACTTATAGCAGTGTGGAGAGAAAGGCATAACTCAGATGACTGGAGAATAAGCATACTAGTGCCAGTGTACAAGAACAAAGGGGACATCTATAACTGTGGGCAGTACGGAGTTAGCAAACTCTTGTCTCACTGCATGAAAGTTCTGGAAAGGGTGACTGATAAAAGGGTACACAGGGTAGTAGAATGTCATATGGGAGATGAGCAGTCTGGATTCAGACCAGGATGCAGCACAACTGACCTGATGTTTGCAGTGAGAAAATAGTTGAGGAAATACCCGAGGAAAAAGTCCAACTGGACATTTCTAAACTTGGAGAAAGCATATGACAAGGTCCCAAGAAACCTGATAATGTCACAGAAACATTGGTAGAATTAGTATAGGCTATTTATAAGACCCAAAGAATACAGTGTCAGGCATAGTGTATGACAGAAGAACACCAAAGAAGCTGAAAAGTAAGGTGTACAAAACAGTGGTGCAACCAATGCTACTGTATGGTACAAAAACCTGAGCAGTTAAGGTAGAGCAGATGAAAAAGCTAAAAGTGATGGAAATGAAGTGCCTGAAAAGGGTGATAGAATGCACACTGTGGGACAGATGAAGAAATGATGACCTAACAGTGGAAGCCAAAGTAGCTCCAGCTGCAGAAAAGATCAAAGAGAGTGGATTATGGTGGTTTGGGCACATGTGCAGAAAAGCAGAAGTCAAGCTAGTGAAGAAGATTTGGGACAGACAGGAAGAATTTCAGAGGAAATGAGGGCATCCAGCAAAGAGGTGGATGGATTTTGTGAGAGAAGATCTGAGACAGTCAGGCATGAGTGTCAAAGGAAGCAGGAGTGTAGCATTAAATCGACAGAGATGGTGACAGTTAACATGACATCCCGACCCAATGTACAAAATGGGAAGAAGGTGGTTGATGATGATTATTGTTTTCAGGGAGGCAAACACCTCTGCTAATTATATATACCAACTCCAAGACCACATAACATTGAGGTTAGGGTAAACTCCCTAACTTTGCTGCATTGCAGTGTGCACAGAAAGCATCCAGAAGGCTATAACAAAGTGAAATAGAGCATTTGTTATTCTAAGCATTCTCTGTTATTAACTACTAAAAGTGTGTTCACTCTTCTGAGCATTCACCCTTATGAACTTTAACTAAATATCTAAATTTAAGTAAAGGGTAAAAAAGTTACAAAGACAAACCATTTAGGAAAAACTGCAAGAAAGACTCACCCAAGCTAGAGCCTTCATTATATAAGATCTTAAACCTACTGAAGTGGATGGATATAGCTGCAACACTATATTTCCCTAAGAGTTCATTTGCATATATCACATGGCCTTCACTACAGGGCATTTAAAGCATTACTCAGTGAAGACTCTAGATTGGATAAGTCTTTCTGAAATATATTAATGTTAGCTTTCTAGACCAACTGGTTCAAGTTCCATCTAGAGATTCTAATATATTGGACCTGGTCCTCTCTAATCTTGCCACCCCATGCTCAGTAACTACAGTTACCACATCATTATTCAGATCTTATTGCATTTGGTAACACTCATTATGAGAGTAAAACTTGACAACACAAATCCATTCTGTCTTTAGAGACTACACTAAGGTGAACCTAATACAGCTAACAGATGACCTGATGAAATTTAAGTGCCCTTCTCGCCTTGATGACCCCATGTCACCTGCTACCACATTTGTGGATAATGTCTATGCATGCAAGAAACATGTATAAAGGTGTTTGTTTCTATAAGACAGAAATACAATGCTAAACTCAGGAATAATCCTTTATGGTGGAACTCTGGTATAAACTAACTATAAAATAAGAGGAAGAAACTCATAGCTCATAAAAGAAAATTAAAAATCCCATCATCTAGAGATGAACTCAGAAAGATCAACAAAGAACTCGGAAACCAAATCAAACCCTCCAAAAGTAAACACAAATTGAGAATTGCTCTTTCAGTTAAGGATAACCATGTCAGAAGGTAATGTCCAGCAATTCTTAGAGCTAAAAAGGAACAATAACACTTGCTTATCCCCTGATGACATAGCCAATGTATTAAAGGGAAACTTTAGATCAAACGTTACTTCTATCTCCCCCTAGCTTCCCCCAACTTCTTAGTACACCAGCACACACAACCCAATCACATCAGAGCAGGTCCAGAGTGCTCTCTCCAAAACCAAAAACTTATTTCATGAGTGTTGATAATGTATAAAGTTGATTTCTATCAGCAACAGACAGTGTCTGGAAGACTCATTACTAAATCTATTCAACATCAACCTCTCCAATGTATTTGGGGCAGTGAAATGGAAACTCTGGTTGTCAGCCCACTCCACTAGAGGGGGGACCACTACCAATCCAGGAAATGACTGCAGGCCATGAAACCAAATCAGGATGTGTTTGTTAAAGGCAGATCCTATATACTGAACCTGGTGAACTTCTTTGAACATGTCCCTGATCTGTTAGACTTAAGCAAATCTGTTCATACTGCCTATCTGGACCTGTCCAAAGGATTTGATACTATCCCACATTCTGGCATTATCAACAAGCTAATCAAACTAAATCTAAACCTCCATGTTACCTACTGGAAAGTAAATTTCTTAACTGACAGAACCCAGTCTGTCTGTGTGGGAGGCATGGTCTTTTCAAAAAGAGTAGTAACCAGCAGTGTCCCCCAGTCTTAGGACCACTTCTGACATTAACTCCTTATGTGATGTCCAAATTCTTCAGGCGGGACTACAATACACCCATAATTGGTGCCTGGACCAAGGCTAAAAACTAAATACCAAGGAATCCAGCAACACTGGGCACCCATAGACCTACTGCATAGGTGATACCCCTTTGAAAGTTGACTCAGCCATGAGGGACTTGGGCACATTGGTAGACAATAAACTATTCTTTGATCAGAGTGTATAGACTAATTTGCAGTGGGTATTCCTTCCATATCTAAGGATGCTTGCTATCATCTTCTGTACTTCTCCCTCATCAGACCCATAGTAGAATACAATGGCCCCTTTGTTTCACACCTGTCATCATATGATATAGGTTGAGAGACCACAGCATTTCCTGAGTTTTCTGAGCTGAGGAAACTTCACACACACACACACACACACACACACACACACACACACACACACACACACACACACACACACACACACACACACAGGCACACATGCACAGACATGCACACACACACACACACACACACACACACACACACACACACACACACACACACACACACACACACACACACACACACAAACTCATCTTCTTTTATCATGTCTTAATACTAGCCCTGAGGACATTTTGCTCTCCTGGCTCTTTGAGACTTTCTGGACTCACACACACTTGCTGAATTTAATTGCACCTCTGTCCTTAGCAGCAAACTTCTGTTTTTGAATTCTGTTACTGATCAGTCTTCTCCCCTCTTCCATCACTGCATTTTACACAGAGTACAGTCTTACTGTCATTTGCTTTATTACATACTCTGTTAATGTAATAAAATTGCAGGAATAGATGCCTACATTGTTATTTGACATACCAAGCACACCGATCAACAGCCAGATACACAGTGACTTTGTCCTTACATAGATAAGGAGTTAACAGCATGGAGCACAATACAGACGCAAACTTTGACTGCACCACTGTTCCACTCACCATCATTGAATATGATCTATGTAAGTGTTTTTGGAGTAAAGCCTTTGTTGTAATTTACATGACTGTTTATATGGAAAATAGAAAAGTATATTTCGTGTTACTGCTATGTATAACTTAGATCTGATGAAGTTCTGAAAAGGGTGAAAGTGCTCATCTCTTACTTTATCGTAAAATTTAAATAAGCAATTCTAGCTTGAATCCTGTTTTCTTAGTTTGAATATATATGGGATTACTCCCTTTGGTTGATACAGCGAAATGTCAATGGCAAGAATGTAGACCACAAAAAGCTGACAAAGTAAATGTCAGTAGTGTATTGCACATGCGCAAGGAAAATCCTCCCTGAATGCATCCAAAAAATATATAATATTGGTTTTTGCTGGCAAGCTCCCCTCCATCCCCACACACTCTGCTAATTATATATACTAACTTTGAGACTGCACAGTCTCCAAGGAAAGGGAATATTGCCACACCCTAGCATCATCACTCTAACATGTCAACCATCGGCAAATGTCGACCAAATGTGGTCAATCAGCTGTTGACATTTTGCCGTGTCAACCAAGTTCAGAAGTCCCATAGATACACACATATAGATAGATACAGATCCATCCTCCATCCATTCTCAACCCCTTTTTTCCCATTTTGCACATGGCGTCGGGTTGTCACTTCCACAGTGACAATCATCTCGAGCCAAATTTTACACTGCTGGAGGCTAGCTCAGCCATGTTAATTCATTTATGCCACTCATTTGTGCATACACTTACACCTATGGCCAATTTACCCCCGGATTCTTCAAGCATTGCACGGTGTGCAGGATTAGTGCAAGAGCTCCAGCAGGCAATATGTCTGCCGTGTGATCCAGGAATAACCTGTAGGGGTGTGCACGAGCACTCCTGCACTAGTCCTGCACGGAACAGGCCCTGTATGCAAATTATGCCATTTGCAGAAGAAATACATGCAAATAAGGTGAATTTGTGATCCAAGAAGCTGGAAACCGGCCATGCAGGCCTAGTGTAATCTGCAGAAATGTATTCCGCCAGTAACGGAGTACATTTCTGCAAATTACAAAATGGAGCCATGACAGCTCCAAATAAAGGGTGGATATTATGTATAAAGCATGCCAATGGCCAACTATAAGGCCATTGGCATGGAAAACACTTTGAAAAAAAATCAACTTTTATTTTTTTTAGCCGATCTCAGCTGTTTAAGCATAGGGCAGTGGTACACAAATGGGATCGGGGGGGGGGGTAAACTTAAAATAAGCATTTTAACTAAAATCAGTATTCTGCCATTATACTTAATGGCAGACAGAAGACAACATGGCCAGTGAATAGTGGTGGCTAAGGGGGGAGGCTCAGTGTGGGACATGTAACTATGCCTTAGCAGGCAATCCTATGAAAATGAGGGGAATGATAGTGAATCCCAGATTTCCCCTGCATGCTAGTCAGCTCCCAACAGTGTAAGAGTAGGAATAGCCTGGTGCAAGCCTAGGAGTTAGCTGACATCATGAGGGGGGCTGTCAGGCATACTGTAAGTGGATCGGAGCCCTGTGGCTTGGGTTTGCTCCTAGCTTAGCAGAGCTAAGCAAGGGGGTGTGTCTGAGGCTGTCTAGCACTCTTTACATTGCCTAAGCAGGTGTGCATGCCGAGCACTGGGTTTTAAAGGAAAAAACAAAAAGTAGACCAGGAAATAAAAGCTCTGTGCACATTTGAGCACTGTGTTTGTGTGGCAAGCCCCCTGGCTTAAACAGGAAGGCAATGGGTAGGGAAAACAGCAGTAGGAAGGTAATCAGGGAGAGCTAGCATAGCTGGCAGGTGAAATGTATCAGAATCAGTCAATTACGCAGGCAGCAGACCAGCCCAGCCCAGAACACTACTATAAACTATGCAAACACCTTTCCCTCTGGTTTTTCCCATACTCTACACCACCGGTGTATACAAGCAGGGACATTTTAACAAACAAAACAAGGAAATGATAGGGGCTGCAATAGCTATTATACAACAACATGCGGAAGACACTGAGGGTGGTGAAGATTTGAATGCTGTCGACCAACCCACAGTGAGGAGACGGGGAAGAGTGCACAGAGCCAGGGCAACCTACCGGGGGCTACATGAGCTGGAGATAATGGAGCACTATAGGGTGGACAGGGATTTCATATAGCAAATTGTTGAGCTGTGCCGGCCATGCCTGACACACTGAACTAACAGAGAGGAACCCATCCCAGGGGATACCAAGGTATGTGTAGGCCTAAGAATACTAGCTACAGGTACATTCCAAAGGCCAAATGGGGATATGATGGGAATCTCACAGGCATCAGCATCCAGGGTACTCTACCAGTTCCTGGATGTCATGTCAGCACATGCCGGTGAGCACGTATATTTCTGCAACACCCGTGAGGCATTGGCCAGCAATATGCAACTGGTCCATCAAATAGCAGAATACCCTGAGGTAGTGGGTGCTATAGACTACACGCACATACTCATCAAAGCACCACATAGTGAGCGGGGTAGGGTCTACATCAACCACAATGGCTTCCCCTCCATCAACTGCCAGGTGGTGTGATATGCCCAGGGCATAATAATGAATGTGTGTTCCCACATCTGGCATCTGATGCAGCTGTACCACAGATTTGCCAATGGGGACATCCCTCACGGTCACCTAGTGGGGGATGCTGGTTATGCACTGGAGCCATGGCTGATGACACCCATCAGAAATGCACACACACACCTGAACAAGAACTCCATAATGAGGCACACGCACAGACCCAAATTATAATAGAGTGTGTGTTTGGAATGCTCAAGTCATAGTTCCAGTGCCTGGACACATCCAGTGGAGCCTTGCAGTATTCACCAGCTACATGTACCCA
Organism: Protopterus annectens; assembly: GCF_019279795.1. Taxonomy (NCBI): domain Eukaryota; kingdom Metazoa; phylum Chordata; order Ceratodontiformes; family Protopteridae; genus Protopterus; species Protopterus annectens. The sequence continues at coordinate 722,826,900 of NC_056751.1, read as the reverse complement.
AATTGTCCTCATATGTGCCATGCTACACAATATGATCCTGTGGAAACAGCTGCAGCAGGAACTGCATGGGGCAGAGCCACACAGCCCCCCACCATTGCCAAGGCCTGCACAGGCACAGAGTGACTCAGAGGAGGAACAACCTGAGCCTGTCCCAGTAGGCAGGAGGAGGTGTGCCCAGTATGCCCTGGCCTTGGCAAAGTGGCAATGCATAGCACATACACTGACACAGGAGGGACCAAAGGAATGACACCTCTCTCTGACTCACACATACAATAAAAGGGATGCAAAACATGATGCTACCTGTGCTCAACCAAGTGTAGGGAGTGTACTATGTGCATCCGACATAGGCAGCCATCCAGCACCATCCTCAATACTGACACCCACAAGGTAAGTCAATCAACTTACCGATTGCCGAATGGAGTAGAATGTGTCATTACCTGTGTCTATGGTATGGATGTGAGCATGCAAGAGAATCAGGTGGTTGAATGGTATGCCAGCAGATAGTAGACATCCATAGTGGCATCATGAGATCTGTAACAAATACTGGGGTCACCATAGTAGCCAGTAATACACAGAGTGACAGAACCCACTGCAGGAAATGTTCTGGGTAACATGTGTATCCATATGACTCACACATGCCAGTCAGAGAGGTTCACATACCCAACAACAGTCTCAGTCAGCAGGACAGGTGCAGACAAACACAAACAGAGGCTGTGCTATGGCCTCTGAATGATGCCTATGGGTAAACCCCCCCCCCACAGGCCTACACAGACAGAATACAACAGGTCAGGCAGTGGGATGTTAGTTCTGAAGGCTAGGAAGTGAGACACTAATATGTAGGTCAACCAAAGCTAAGACCTGTAGTACACTGATATGCCTCTAGTCAGCATGATAGGTTAGAATACAGAATGAAATGGAGTACCTGACATACCAGTACAGTCACAGCAAATATGTACAAGTGCCAGGTGCCCCCCCATCCTATGTAGAAATGTAGTAACAGTCAGGTGTGCCCCCCCCCACTCCTGTGTAGAAATGTAGAAACAGTCAGGTGTTCCCCTTCCTCAAATCCAGCATAGAAATGTATTAACAGTCAGGTGTGCCCACCAATCCTGTGTAGAAATGTAGAAACAGTCAGGTGTGTCCCACTACAATCCTATGTAGTAATGAAGTAACAGTCAGGTGTGCCCCCCCACTCCTATGTAGACATGTAGAAACAGATAGGTGTGCCTTTTCCCCCAATCCATTGTAGAAATGTAGTAACAGTCAGGTGTGCCCCCCCAATCCTGTGTAGAAATGCAGTAACATGTATGTGTAGGTATAACACCAGTGGAGCACAGATGCCCAGAGGTGGCCAAGGTAGCAGGATAGGTTGTAGCATTTGCACAATATGCGGGTCTGCATGTGTTAGGTTGGTGTGTGTTTCATATTGTATGAGAGTGGTCAGTATGTATGGATGTTGAGGTAAGACCTGGTGGCCATTGCCCACTACTGCTGATGACAGGGACAAGCCCTCACAACTGCAGTGCCAAAGACAATTCCCACCAGTATAACACATGCTAGCAGTAAGCCATTGTAAATGTATGGTGGTAATATGTGCCACCATCTGAAAGACTGACATGGCATGGCTTTTTGGCTAGATATACAAACAGTGCACAGGGAAATGTACCCCAGACATACAGTATATACTGTGTCACTGTGAAATGGAGATACCCTTGGAATAGAGTATAAGGGTTCTATTCCCACACATGGCAGTTGTGGATATTTTGTGTGTGTTTCTATGTCTGTGGAGGGAGCAATGGATTCTAGGTTAGTCACACTCACTACAATTCAAATGTCCTACTTTGGAAAGCCTGCTGATGTCATTCAATGTGAAATACACCTTTGGGGAGGAAGTATTCCAGTAATCCCTGTTTTGCTTCCTACAACAGCTTCATGTGGTAGAGTGATATCGAACTCTGGTAGGGGGTTCTATTCCCACACGTGACAGTTGTGGATGGTTTTGTGTGTGTTTTTATGTCTGTGTAGAGAGCAATACATTTTAGGCTAGTCACACTCACTACAATTCAAATGCCCTACTTTGGCAATCCTGCTGATGTCATTCACTATGAACTACACCTTTGGGGAAGGAGTGCTCCAGTAATCTCCGTGGCGTGTCCTATAACTGTGTAGTTCTGTAGTGTAATAAATTAGCTAGGTAGGAGTTCTAGTGTGTGTGTGTGTGTGTGTGTGTGTGTGTGTGTGTGTGTGTGTGTGTGTGTGTGTGTGTGTGTGTGTGTGTGTGTGTGGCTCCAATGTGGAGCAGGTTTTGCAAATGTCTTATATGGTGGCCCTAGTATATATCACAATGTCCACCATACAGGGATAACAGATGTGAAATAGCCAAGAGGCTGGGGTGCAAATCCATACCCCTACATGTGACATCATGGCCAGGTGAACAAAGTTAGCAACCCTTGTATTACCCAGAGAACACTCTCAACCCATGTCTCATACACACACACACACACACACACACACACACACACACACACACACACACACACACACACACACACACACACACACACTTGCCTAGGCAACAGCCGCTATGTTGGTAGTACCCTGCATATTGCCCACTGATAGTAACCATGGTGTAATTGCAGTGGGCTACAGAGGGCATGGCACCCTATCCATCAGTCCAATAGGCATGTACATGCCGACAGTGCACCTTCCCATGTTCCTCACTGGACACCTGCAACACTTGTGGTGCCATCAAATGTGACCCACAAAGGACATACCATGCCTGAAAAACATGCCCTGCATGGACAGATGCCACTGACACCAGGGAATACTGGTATCATGCTATTAATGTAGATGCAGGGTCAACCTGCTGTCCATTAACAGTTCCCACCACATGAGGCCAGGACTGGCACATCTGATGATAACAGTCTGTCTACACAACATGGGCCAGACACCCCAGGTACAGTTCCACATGTCACTGCACATGCATGTGGGAGGTGTGCACATCCCAGATACCATCCATGTCATGGAATAAGGAACACATACATGGAAAGCAATGCACAGCATTGGCCACACGCAATAGTTACCCAGGTATCTGGATTGTGAATACAATACCCACCTGTGTGTGCAAATCCATACACTACACCTCTGAGCCACACTGCAGACCTTTGTCATGTGGCCTGATGTCAAGGTATACCCATTACCTAGCCTTGTATAGCCATTTGGCACAGTCGACCAATACACACCCGTGAAGCAATGCACCCATGCATGTCAGTACTGGCACCCTGTGTCTGTGTGTCTGTTGTATGATGCCAGGGAATACTGGTATCATGCTATCAATGTAGGTGAAGGGTCAACCTGCTGTCCATTAACCATTCCCGCCACATGAGGCCAGGACTGGCACATCTGGTGATAACAATTTGTGTACGCAACATGGGCCAAACACCCCAGGTACAGTTCCACATGTCACTGTACATGCATGTGGGAGGTGTGCACATCCCAGACACAGTCCATGTCATGGACTAAGGAACACATACATGGAAAGCAATGCACAGAACTGGCCACATGCAATAGTTACCCAGGTGACTGGATGGTGAATATAATACCCACCTGTGTGGGCATATACAGACACTACACCCCTGAGCCACACTGCAGACCATTGTCATGTGGTCTGATGCCAAGGTATACCCATCACCTAGCCTTATAGCCATCTGACACAGTCAACCAATACACACCCATGAAGCAATGCATCCATGCATGTCAGTACTGGCACACTGTGTCTGTGTGTCTGTTGTATGATGCCTATGACCACATTCACACTCACTACAACCCCCATTGGCATACTGAAGCATGCTGTCTGATGTCAGACACCTCCACATACCCTTTAAATTACCTCTTTATGACCCCTGTGGTGCATGTGATACCTGCACAGTACTGTGTTGTGGCAATCTCCCTAGTGATGAGTTGTATTCCAGGCCCTGCCAAGTGTGTCAATGTGTGTGCATTCCTGTGAAAGTGTGGCTGTGTTGCCGGTGACACCTGTTCATGCATACAGGCATGTGTACTACACCTACTGTATAGTTACCATATCACTGTTGCAGATGTCACTCACCATCACATATACGTTTGGAGGGCTCCTCAACACGTAACCTATGTGGTGCATCCAATAACTGCATAGACATGTGATTGCACTTACATAGTCGTCAGAGGTTTGATACCCTGTACTCGTAGGTGCCTGACACAAACATCCTTAGGTTTTACTCTCCCACCCCTCCCTGACTTATCTTTGTCTCTGTCTGCCTCTCTCACTCCCTCTCTGGTGGATGTGGAGACTTGCTATGCTTAGGCAGCAGCATGTGTATTTTAAGTGATGCTCATATTCAGCTGATGGCCTCTGCAAGAATTGCAGCCCTCCTCTAGCTGATTGCATGTGGAACAGCTGTAGTAACATTC